>NC_091468.1:69271420-69591063 GCF_027789765.1 Dendropsophus ebraccatus | reverse complement strand
TATATATATATATATATATATATATATATATATATATATACATACAGGATACCTAGCAGTGATGTAATGTGCGCTTCCTTCATGTTAATGTTCCAGAATTGGTCATTGGCCTTGAATAAGTTGGGATGATACAGATCTTCTATTCCCTTGTGTTACGTAACTGAACCGTCCAGCAGCCAAGCCTGCATATATGATGTCTATAGAAAATCCCCCTTTGAAGATGTAAAGCATTTTATAATACCCGTCCTACATATATAAAGGCGAGGAGCATTATACAACACAGCCCGAATGCCAAGTGATTGCCCTTCATCTTATGTTAATATACAGGATAGTACCGGGTTAGCAAAACTTCCCCCAACCCAGAGTGCTCTGGGGGCGGCCTGAGGCTCCAAATATGCAAATTGGAGAAGGGGAACCTCACATAATGTGATCGACATTTACTGAATTAGAAATGGCTGCTACTGGTTGGCTGGAGAGATGACTTTGATGCTGCTCAGGCAGCGGTACTGGTTCCAATAAAGAGATCCAGCTGCTATATGAAGACTTCAAGCAATGCTTTATGTAAATTAGCTCTTTTCTACAAGGAAGATTACCAGGGGTGTAACTACCAGTGTAGCAGCCGCTAGGGGGCTCGGTGACCCGCTCCTACAGTGCACTGGGCCCCCTGAGCTGTCATCATTTGCAGCACCCAGTGGCCTCCTGGCTCCTGCACTGCAAGCCCTCCTGACGAGCACAGGTTTCTTCTTACATTCATTGTGTAGAGGGCCTTCCCACCCTACCCCCCAACACGCGATGTTGAAGGAGAGATTGAGGGTCTCTTGGGTGTTAACATGCACAAGCCACTGAGGACACTGAGGGACACAGGGCACTGGGGGGGGGACACTGAGCATTCCACTGCCATCATCCTCTCCAGCAGCCACAGCCCGCTCAGCTCTGGGAGTTGTGACTTTACCATGTTATCCAGGAAGTGACATCACCATGTTATCCAGGAAGTGACATCACCATGTTATCCAGGAAGTGACATCACCATGTTATCCAGATAGTGACATCACCATGTTATCCAGGAAGTGACATCACCCTGTTATCCAGGAAGTGACATCACCCTGTTATCCAGGAAGTGACATCACCATGTTATCCAGGAAGTGACATCACCATGTTATCCAGGAAGTGAAGCCTTGATACAATAGTAAGTGCAGGGAAAAAAGCACTTTATGTGCATGTTCTGTAATAAGTGTATATTGTTGATTTGTATAACTTTTGGGGGGCAGTATAATACTTTAATAAAATTTTTGTAGGACTTCTCCTTTAGTGGCAAATAATTAATGTTATTTTAAACAACGAACATGTTTTCAAATAACAGCTGTTACCTGTCGTTAAATGGCGGCCCTCCACTAAATTTCAACAGTGTGTGAACATAGCCTTTCTGGGTTTTGTTTGCAAAATACTGAGTAAACTACTGTATGAACATAGCCTAAAGATGTATGCTTACCTGCCCATGTTACCCGGTGTCCTCCTGCCCGTTCCCCACTCGCTGTAGACGCCTCTGAACCTTCTACATCTGTCTCTGAAGTGACAGGTGGCTCAGCCAATCGCGGAAATAAAAATAAATAAATAAAACAAAAAAACAATAATGGGAATGGGGCACTATAGCAAATATTGGGCCTCTAGCGCTGTACAGCATGGTCTGTGGGTTGCCCTGTCCAATACATCGGCCTTTTCTCTATATACTGCCAGATGTTCCTATGTTACATGGTGGTAAATAAGGGCCCATCAATACAGAAATCCAATGACTATAGAAGGAAGAGATTGATAAGATTCCCATGCATCATGCGGTGGATGTTCTGTAAGAGTTATGGCTGATGCCAGCAGATGACGCAGCCCTTCTACATCACAGGCCGGGGATCTGCAGCTTCCTTGCTTTCCTCTTGTATACGCCAAATGAGGGGACACTTTTATATATTTGATCTCGATGCAAATAAAAGCTGCAGAGATTCCTCAGAATAATCTGTGCGGCCACATTTATGGAAGATTTATTGTATCCGGGTACGAGGAGGCATCATTTACACTTGTACATGTCTCCACCGGCATCTTAGAAAGGTCTCTCCCCAGAATCTCCTCAAGTCAGTGGAACATTGCTGAGAATAATCTGAGGCCTGATAAAGCCGACCTGACGGTAAAAGTAACGTAGGATAAATAGATAGAGATAAGATAGATAGAATAGATAGGAAATAGATAAGAGAAAGGGTGGGTAGATAGATAGAGAGAGAGGGAGATAGATAGATGGATAGGAGATAGATAGATATGAGATAGATAGGAGATAGATAGATAGATAGATAGATAGATAGATAGATAGGAGATAGATAGAGAGAGAGAGAGAGATACATAGAGAGATAGATAGATAGATAGATATGAGATAGATAGATAGATAGATATGAGATAGATAGATAGATAGATAAATAGATATGAGATAGATGGATGGATGGATAGATAGATAGGAAAGATATAGAGAGATAGGGTGGGTGGGTAGATAGATAGAGAGAGAGAGAGAGAGGAGATAGATAGATAGATAGATAGATAAATAAGAGATAGGGTGGGTAGATAGATAGGAGATAGATAGATAGATAGATAGATATGAGATAGATGGATGGATGGATAGATAGATAGATAGATAGATAGATAGATAGATAGATAGATAAATAAGAGATAGGGTGGGTAGATAGATAGGAGATAGATAGATAGATAGATAGATAGATATGAGATAGATGGATGGATGGATAGATAGATTAGGAGATAGATAGATAGATAAATAAGAGATAGGGTGGGTAGATAGATAGGAGATAGATAGATAGATAGATAGATAGATATGAGATAGATGGATGGATGGATAGATAGATTAGGAGATAGATAGATAAATAAGAGATAGGGTGGGTAGATAGATAGATAGAAAAAAATCAAGCAGCACTGGATAGTAGTGGGTGCCAGCAGATAGTCTTGACCTCAGACTTCAATATATAATGCAGGAAATTCCACGACACACCAATCTTATGAGAAACAACGGTGGGAATTTATTCAAGCAAAGTGCATGATACAGCAATCCATGGGTGCGACGTTTCGGCAATATCACATTGCCATTTTCAAGCGTGGAGATAGATAGGAGATTAGAGAGAGAGAGGAGGATAGATAGATAGATAGATAGGAGATAGATAGATAGATAGATAGATAGATAGGAGATAGATGATTGATAGATAGATAGATAGATAGATAGATAGATAGATAGATAGGAGATAGATAGATAGATAGATAGATAGATAGATAGATAGATAGATAGATAGATAGGAGATAGATGATTGATAGATAGATAGATAGATAGATAGATAGATAGATAGATAGGAGATAGATAGATAGATAGATAGATAGATAGATAGATAGATAGATAGATAGATAGGAGATAGATAGGAGATAGGAGATAGATAGGAGATAGGAGATAGATAGGAGATAGATAGGAGATAGATAGATAGATAGATAGATAGATAGATAGATAGATAGGAGATAGATAGATAGATAGATAGATAGATAGATAGATAGATAGATAGGAGATAGATAGATAGATAGATAGATAGATAGATAGATAGGAGATAGATAGATAGGAGATAGATAGATAGGAGATAGATAGGAGATAGATAGATAGGAGATAGATAGATAGGAGATAGATAGATAGATAGATAGATAGGAGATAGATAGATAGATAGGAGATAGATAGATAGATAGATAGATAGATAGGAGATACATAGATAGATAGATAGATCTTGATATTTTGGAATAGATATATAATATAGGCAATACTCCAGACAAAATATAAGCTATCAGAGATGGAGCAGAGTATTGTAGAATAGCTGGCTGTATACTGGGAGCCGGGGATGTGGCGGCGGCTTTGCTCTCAGACTTTGACTCATGATGTCAGATTGGAGTCAGCGTCTGATGGTTTGTACAGTAGAACGGCCCCCGCTGATCACATGAATTCTCTCTGATAGTGAATGGTGTTCAGCTCTGTAACCATCTCTGACCTGGAGGTAATAGATACAGATATTCCATGTGGAAGTTACATGATGACGTCTCTCAGATCCCTCCTCCCTGTATACCGGCATCTCCACTCCTCTCTATGGGATTGGAAACTTAATTTTTTAATCCAAAGAACCAAACTGGTTTATGTCACAGAATCTGCCGTAGATCTTGTTTCAGAAAATGAAGAGAAACAATAAGCTGAGCTGTCAGCAGATCTGGACTAGTGGACATGTGAGTATATTATTAGCTGTGAGTATATGATTATCTTCTATGCCTTCTCTGCATCTTACAGTCATGTCAGGTAGAAGTCAGGTACTATGGATCTGACCCCATCACCTTCCGGCATCGGTCATTGTGATAGCAGAAGCTTGTGCTCAGGGATTGTGGGATTTTCTGTACCTCACATAGACCTTGGCTTTCGGTAGGTAGAGAACTTCTATAGATGATTTATCATGACTTTGTATTATAAATGGTAGTTTGGATGTGATGGTGCCTGAGATCTCTGCACTGGATCAGCAAGGCTTGTAATAATCCCATCTGATCACAAGGAGATCCCGGCCTGACCGCAGCTATTACACTGCCACATTGCTTGATAGCTAGTTTTGAAAGCTGTTTGTAAGATTAATCAATCTATCTATCTATCTATCTATCTATCTATCTATCTATCTATCTATGTCCTATCTATCACCTATCTATCTATCTATCTATCTATCTATCTATCTATCTATCTATCGCCTATCTATCTATCTATCTATCTATCTATCTATCTATCTATCTATCATCTATCTATCTATCTCCTATCTATCTATCTATCTATCTATCTATCTATCTATCTATCTATCTATCTATCTCCTATCTATCTATCTATCTATCTATCTATCTATCTATGTCCTATCTATCACCTATCTATCTATCTATCTATCTATCTATCTATCTATCTATCTATCGCCTATCTATCTATCTATCTATCTATCTATCTATCTATCTATCTATCTATCCTAATAAATGAGGATCTCTGAAAACCTTAGAAATATAATATATATATATATATATATATATATATATATATATATACTTTTAGTAGAAATGTTTTGGTTGCATCTGTCATAGCCCAAAGGTGACTTCTTGGCCTTCTCCCAGTGAAATGGATTTCTTATGAAGAAGGTAGTCAGCCTTCCAAACGCATAGCATCTGTAATAAAGAATCATTGGATGGTACCAGTCCGGTGCCCGGTGTCTTCCTTTATCACTGTCCGAGGTCCATCAAGCCGCTTCAGCCTAGAGGGCTTTGGCCCATCAAAATCCATCATCATCTTCAACGCTGGTTTCTATATTGTGTGTATATTTCAGGCCCTTGCTGGTCAGACATTGGTGGTATATATATTTTAGATCAAAACTGATGCAGACAAATGTATCTGTTCCTTTCAAACTTTTTTTCGCAAAAACGGATGGAAAAAAAACATAGTGTGAACCCAGCCTTATTCTCTAGGGTGTATTCTAAAATGTAACAAGAAAGGTGCACAGGGGAGCGCGATGTGTAGCGTATATTTTCTCCTTATTTGGGTTGGGGTTTTATCTTCGTGTATATTGCGATTGACTATCAGTTGTTATTGATCGATGGAATTGACACAACTTCTGGCAAGTTCCGTATACCCTCCCCTTTCCAGCAGTGTCTTTTATCTCATTGTTTATTCTGCATCTGGAATTGTTTGTTCCCATTAGCGCAGAAAAAGAAATTTAATTTAATAACTTCATGAAATATGTATGATGGCACTTCAGAATCAGCGCCCGCATGCAAGTGCCAATGCAATCTGCAGCGAGACATTTATCAAGGTGTCAGAAGTTGTCGTAGACTTTCCAGTAAGTCCCCGTGTGCTTATTATCCAGGTACAGGATCCCCTCACTTCTTTTCCACTTTTTGGCGACTATGAAGAAACTGAAGCGGTTTGCTTATTGTTGCTGAGTTTGTAACTAAGCAGCCTGGCCGGTAATTGGCAAATGCTTGGCTGAGATTTGATTAAAGTTACTTACAAACATATGTAGTCGCTTCTAGTGGAGCCCCAGACTGGTTGTAACAGGATGAAATCATTTCTCTCCACTACCCAGAGTACATAGCTTCAATAAATATTTCTGTAACGTACAAGAAGCGTCATCATCACTCGGCTCACTCCATACTCTGTTTCCCCAAAATAAAAAAACCTAGTAGAGGTTTTACTAAATTGCTAAATATTAGACCTCCCCCAAAAGTAAGACCTAGTAAAGTTTAGAAGCGTGCCTATCAACAGAACACCAAGGCATGCAGATGTGATTCTTTTAAGCCCGCCACCGTCCTTTACCGTCTGTTGCGGAGCAGCTGGATGCAGGACATGAAGACCGCCACCTGCCGCCATCCCTGTTGTCCCCTACCACCAGATGTAGAGCTGCACACAGTCTGCCATTATCCCGTCATTCCACCGCACTGTATGGCCTGTCCCTGCTGAGCTGTACGTTTGTGCTGTGTTGAGCTCTCCCTGGTGGCTTGAAGCCACCATACCGTACACTGTCCCTTTTGTGCTGTAGCGATCCTCCTCTGGTGGCCAAAAGCAGTCATAACGTATGCGGTCCCTGCTTTGCTGTACGAGTGTGCTGTGGTGAGCTCCCCCTGGTGGCCGAATGTCATCATACCGTATGCTGTCCCTGCTGTGCTGTACAAGTGTGCTGTGGTGAGCCTCCCGTGGTGGCTGGAAGCCGCCATACCGTACACTGTCCCTGCTGTGCTGTATGAGTGTGCTGTGGTGAGCCTCCTGTGGTGGCCATACCGTACACTGTCCCTGCTGTGCTGTATGAGTGTGCTGTGGTGAGCCCCCCCCCGGTGGCCAGAAGCCATCATACCATACGCTGTCTCTGCTGTGCTGTACAAGAGTGCTGTGGTGAGCCCCCCTGGTGGCTGGAAGCCGTCATACCGTATGCTGTCCCTACTTTTCATGTGAATTCTTCTTCATGAAAAAATAAGACACCCCCTGAAAAAAAGGCCTAGCGCAGCTTTAGGGGCAAAAGACACTGTTGAGGAAACACGTTAATAAGGCCTCATTCACACATTCAGTGATTTTATAGGTCCGCTATTTGTACTTCGTGATCCATGAAAAATGGTCCTTGATGGCATCTGTAGTTTATCTGTATCCGCATCTGCAAAAATATTGAGCTAATAAAATTTTTTTACTACTTTGCTTAGATTTCATCCGTTTTTTCACGGACATCTTGGACGTGAAAAACACTGATCAAATCTAAGCAAACTAGTTATATTGGTAATCTGTACCGCAATCACAATCCACGCTAGCCCAATAGAAATCAATAGGCAATAAGTTAATCCGCGATTGCGGATCCCCAATCATGGACAACTTTGTGGGACGTGGGAATAAGGCCTAAAGCTCTTCTATTGCTCCTATACAGCAATGTATACTCATGTAGACTGCATCCACATGCCTCAAGATGGGTCTGGAAAGAGGTCTATTGCAACAACTAATTTCCAACAAAGTATCTTTACTGTAAAATTACCTGTTTAAAGGAGTATTCTGCTCAAACATAACTTTTCATGCTGCCCAGTGTCCTCCTGCATTATGCTCAGATCCTGACTGAGACAATCCTGTCTCCACTTCTGTCTCAGACATTCATTGGCTGAGACCGGCAGTGCCATGGCCAGTGATTGGCTGAGCAGGCTGCCACCTTTTGACGAGTGGAGGTAGAATTGTCTAGGCCGGGGACCTGAACATGCCGTAGTAGGACACCACAGAAAGGTAAGAATAGACTGTTTGTTAGTTTGTCACCATGGGCAGCAATATATGAAAAGTTATGTTTGAGCAGAATACCCCTTTAAGTATTTTTTTTTTTTTTTGCCTTTTGAAGGCCGTCATTCTGAGGCCAAATAACGTTATATTATATATTATATTATAATGACGTCCATTATTTTTACAATCACGGCCGTCATTCTTAGCCTAAAAGTTTAGTGAGTTGAGAGAAACCATTGCCACGCTAGGATCTATTGTTCCTGCTGAATTGGAGGTAAGATGTATCTGACACACAATGGTGGAGACACGCTACATATTGCAGAGGTATAGTCGGAGATCTCATGCTGTGAATGTCACACAAAAGGTCAATGCCAGTGGGAAATGACAAAATGCCAAAGGGTTTTAAAGTAAAACTACTGTATGAATATACAGATTTTTCATAGTCTTTCCTTTTGCCAGTAAATGTCAAATGTGAACATTTGGGTTCAGGAAAAATTTTAGCACATATCAAACTGCCTGCCGCGGGGGTAACTGGTGTATAGTCCGCTAAATAAATCTCATCATGAAATCCCTGGCCTGAGCTTAAAGGGGTATTCTACTCAAACAACTTTTGATATGTTGCTGCCCATGGTGAGAACAATTTCTTCCATACTTGTTGTTATCTATTCAGTCGCCTTCCCCCAGTTCTGAGCTGCTGCTTTCTGCTGAAGACACAAAAATCTGTGTGTGAGCTTTTCTTTCCATCTCCCCCTCCTTCCCCCTTCCTTCTGATGTAAACAAGTCCCTGGCAGGATGTATCTCAACATTGTAACATTTGTAATGCTGGGAGGATTATTCTGAGGTTAAGTTGTTAATAAACTCACTGTGTTTAATGCTCCTGGCATTACAAAGAAGCTACAATGTTGCAGATAAAGCCAGTCAGCCATCTCTGAAGGGAGGGGGGAGGAGGAGGAATTGTTAGTCTCACAATGGGCAGCATAATACTGTATCAAAAGTTATTTTGAGTGGAATACCCCTTTAAGCTTAGAAGTTTATATATATATATATATATATATATATATATATATATATATATATATAAAAAAAAAAAAAATTATATATATAATTTTTCCTTTTTTATTATTATATATTTATATAATATATTATATATTATTTCCGTGATCATGCATGTTAATGGGAGGGTTGGGGCTGATGGCTGTTGACAGGCGTCTCTTGTTGATGGTCAGCTGTAGGGGGTGACGGGTGGGTGAATCTTTATTTTTAACACCAATCCCCCAGGATCATGATGGAAAATGAGACTGTTCGGTGTAAGTCTCGTAGATGAATTATTTAGACCGCTCTTGACAGCTCGTTTTATCTGTTACAGGGCGGCCCAAAAATTAAACCTGTCATCCAAAAAGAAGAAGCAGAGGACGACTCCTTCCTTAGTGTCGGAGCCCCCACTTTTCTCCACCAGCTTCTGTGGAATTCTGCAGACGTCTCCTCCACCTGCACCACCATGCTTACTGAGGGCGGTCAACAAAGTGAAAGATACTCCTGGACTAGGAAAGGTAAGGAAGTACCCCGGTCTTTTCATCTGTTTTATGTACCATCTTAACTGTTGTTTTTGTACTGTGCTTTATGCAAAAATTGTAAAAAATGCACCTCATGGATATGTTGTTTTTCATTAGCTGTAGGGAGTCGGACTGAAGACAAATCTATGAAAATTGGAACAGTTTAATTTTGATGCAAAATTTTGTGCAAACAGACCCCAGTCTAGAGAAGACTTAAAGCGTACCCGTCATGATGTATGCTGACCCCATGAAATTCATTCTGTCACCAGTAGTTTGGGTATCCATGGATATGACTATGCTGGGCCAGTTCTGTGCACAAGCCCTATTCTGATACAGTCGGGCTCGTGCATAGAACATATCCATGGTTACTTGAACTTACAATGGCAAAATGGATTTTATGATGATCGTGTCAGTGTACAACATGACAGATATGCTTTAAGGTGGCCATGCACCCTCAATAAATACTGTTTGCCGGTCCTCCCCCTAGGGGTAAGCTGTAGCCAGAGAGACTGCAGCTTCTCTCTCCCTGTACCAAGGGGTTGTGCAGTGATTTTTCCATCACACCCGACCCCTAACACCACCTACATCTTTTGGTGGTCGTTAGGGAGAATCCCATACACTTTAGATTGACTCATGGACCTGCCTTTACTTAGGAAGTCTACTGTCACCTTTCAGTAACCATGCCAGACGTTTGGTTTTGTGCAAGTATGAAGATGCACCTTTTTTTAAGAAAGTCCAAGAACTTCTGCAGATAGGCCTATACTATAAACTATTGATTTACACTTAAAGGGGTAGTCTATAAAAATATATGCTTGCTGATGGGGCTGGGGGGAACATATCAGTAATGTATACTTACCCATCCCGCTTCCCCGCCGCAGCATAACATCCAATGATGTCCCATTTGCATAGCAATGGGCGGTCAGCATAGACTTTTTGATGAGAGGCTATTTTCGTTGGGAGGGATAGGTCGTTTCATGTTATGCAGTGGCGGGGGAGCAGCACTGGTAAGTATACATTACTGACATGTCTCCAGCAGTCTCCTGAGATCATAGCCAAAAGTTCTAATGTACTTTCACAAGACTTGTCCTAGTTAGATTAAAGCTGTCCCAGCGATCTGCTGTTATCGCCAGAAGAAGCTAGATGCAACCATTGCAGGAGTAATCTATCATCACAGGGAGACATGGTCACTCTGGGTCTTACCCCACCACCCTTTAAAGCTGATGTACCATTACCTTTACTGAAATTAGTTTTTTGCAGTACCTTTTCAGCGCTGCATGCTCCACAGGGATCCCAGGGACGCAGTCCTTTTTTCCAAGTGCTGCCCGGTTTCCACGCTCACTGCCGTTCTTTGCTTGTGCCTCGGTGTGACGATATCTGTGCCCCTACCCCCTTGGTGATGCTTCCCTGCTTGATTCTAATGGTGACACAACAGCAAGGGGAGGTGGTATTGTCACACTGGGGTGCACCCTAAGGGAATGTACACACTACGGAATACACAGGGACCCACTCTAAGATAGGTGACACGGACGCACAGTCGCTTAATTATTTTTTTTGTGGCGCGGATCATGTCCCCAAAATAATCGGTAACACCTACAGGTGTGTGACATTGGCCATAATGTTGCATGATTCATCTAAATATAACAATTCAACAATATAACAATTTCTAGAGCAACATAGAAAGTTTATTAATGCAAATGTAATTCCTAGGTCAAGAAGAGGGACAAAGAGGGACATGTAAGGGACAAAGAGGGACAGAGGGACATGTAAGGGGCAAAGAAGGACAGAGGGACATGTAAGGGACAAAGAGGGACAGAGGGACATGTAAGGGGCAAAGAAGGACAGAGGGACATGTAAGGGGCAAAGAAGGACAGAGGGACATGTAAGGGCCAAAGAGGGACAGAGGGACATGTAAGGGGCAAAGAAGGACAGAGGGACATGTAAGGGGCAAAGAAGGACAGAGGGGCATGTAAGGGGCAAAGAAGGACAGAGGGACATGTAAGGGGCAAAAAAGGACAGAGGGGCATGTAAGGGGCAAAAAAGGACAGAGGGGCATGTAAGGGGCAAAGAGGGACAGTGGGACATGTAAGAGACAGAGGGACAGCGGGACATGTAAGAGACAGAGGGACAGCGGGACATGTAAGAGACAAAGAGGGACAGAGGGACATGTAAGGGGCAAAGAAGGACGGAGAGGCATGTAAGCGGCAAAGAAGGACGGAGAGGCATGTAAGGGACAAAGAGGGACAGAGGGACATGTAAGGGGCAAAGAGGGACAGTGGGACATGTAAGAGACAGAGGGACAGCGGGACATGTAAGAGACAGAGGGACAGCGGGACATGTAAGAGACAAAGAGGGACATGTAAGGGGCAAAGAAGGACGCAGAGGCATGTAAGGGGCAAAGAAGGACGGAGAGGCATGTAAGGGACAAACAGGGACAGAGGGACATGTAAGGGACAAAGAAGGATGGAGAGGCATGTAAGGGACAAAGAGGGACATGTAAGGGGCAAAGAAGGATGGAGAGGCATGTAAGGGACAAAGAAGGATGGAGAGGCATGTAAGGGACAAAAAAGGACAGAGGGGCATGTAAGGGGCAAAGAAGGACAGAGGGACATGTAAGGGGCAAAAAAGGACAGAGGGACATGTAAGGGGCAAAGAGGGATGGAGAGGCATGTAAGGGGCAAAGAGTAACAGAGGGACATATAAGGGGCAAAGAGGGACAGAGAGACATGTAAGGGGCAAAGAGGGACATGTAAGGGGCAAAGAGGGAAAGACTTACTTGGCTCAAAAGTAGGGACTGTCCCTCCAAAAGAGGGACACTTGAGAGGTATGCTGATACATACACAGCGCTGTTCTACAAATGGAGATGACCTGTGAAGAACATGTGCACAATTTTCCCTGGTTCTTCTTCCAGTAAGACTGTACTCCCAGCATCCCGTACAGCTGAACAGGTCCCTGTTCCCGTGTGCTAATATTACGCAAAGATATCATTGGGCGTCCATGTTATAAGGCAAGGCAAGGCGGATAAACCGTTCTCTTCCTTCAGAGTCGCACATTTATCTCACTATAAATCTGCTTCAGACTGACATGTGGAATGATTCCTGGGTTTTCCTTCTCTGTAGATATAAATCTATATGTTCTGTTTCAACAAGTGACTCGCGTTCTGCTTGATTTCCCATAAAGCGCGGCCCGGGGTCCGCCATGTGACGTTTCTTGCAAACACCTGGAATAATAATCGTCCCGGTATTCAGCTTGGTTGTTTACGTTGTCTCACTGTAAGGCGGCAAACGGTAACGCCCGCTTGGGTTATTGTTACCCTTGGCACATGGTTATTATGGATCACATTCAAGTTAGGTTAACAAATAAAGGATTTAACACATGAGTAAGTATAAAAAATTACAGCCAGATAATTTTTCTAAGTAAATGGTGGTTAATAATTCTCCTGGGCTGAAGGCTGCGATGGCCTGACACCTCCTTACAGCTCACTAATTCTGAAGAAAGAAGTGTGCAATGAAATGGCTGGATGGTAATGACTATATGTACACCGATTTATGTGACCTATAGAGAAGATTAGACACATATAATGTGCTGGCGGAGACCACTTACCGCTTATCCTGGGATCTAGCCCAGACAAATGAAAGAATTTAAGGGGTCTTCCAGAAAAAAATGTATTTAAAATCAACAGGTGTGAGAAAGTTAGAAGTAATTTACAAATCTATATATTTAAGTTTTCCAGCAGGAAGTGGTGTATTCTCTCCAGTCTGACACAGTGCTCTCTGCTGCCACCTCTGTCCATGTCAGGAACTCTCCAGAGCAGGAGAGGTTTTCTATGAGAATTTGCTGCTGCTCTGGACAGTTCCTGACATGGACAGAGGTGGCAGCAGAGAGCACTGTGTCAGTCTGGAGAGAATACACCACTTCCTGCAGGACATACAGCAGCTGATAAGTACTGCACTATTTTTTAAATAGAAGTAAATTACAAATCTGTCTTTCTGACACAAGTTGATTAGATTTTTTTTTCTTTTACTGCAGTACCCTTTTTAATTGGGATCAGATTGGTTACACAAACTGGGTAGAATAGACTGTGGTGGATACTTATTGTTGAGTCTGATAGCTGGGATTTTTCTATCTAGTTTTAGATATTTGTATTTCTCCTTGTGGTGGGTGATTTTATCAAAAATTGCACTAGTCCTAAAAATCATGCATGGCTTGACAAAATTGCTTACTTTGTCTAACAAACAAGCGAAATGTACTTGCCTGGTCTGGACCAGATGTAGATCTGTGCCAGTAGGTGGGGATTTTTAAGTCAAATACTGGTTTGTAAATACAGCTTAGACCAGAAAATGGGCACAACCAACACTCATTCACTTAAAAATAGGAGCAAAGCGCTCAATAAATCGATGTATGTCCACGTTGAGTTTTATTTTTGTCTTTTTTTGTGGCATTTTCTAGTTCTCAGAATGCAGGAGAGCAGTCTAAGGCACACCACCGTCACATCATACTTGCCCTGTACATTTGGTAGATATTTAGGCAACCTATCAAAAAGGGAGGCAAACGCTGCATACTGTGGCATATGGACAGAAGGCCTATTAAGTTTAATGGGCCAAAAATTATTAGTATGAGTTTTGGTCCATTTTCCCAACGTACACATTTATTTTGTTGGACTGAAAAGTGTGGCTGCCTGCGCAACATAATGGTATACGTTCAGACAGCGAGCCGAATTTGTCACTAGTCGACTACTTTCACCCCATTACACTCAATGTGCAGGCTGTCTGCCCACCATAGTATACATCTCACTGTGTGTACATCTAACTGACAGGGCAAACGTGATGTGAGCCTTAGCCGTATTACACTGGACAATTATCCTGCAAATTATTGGTGGATTGTTTGAATTTGAACGATAATCGTTTTGTGTAAATGCAGACCAACGAGAAATCGTTCATCATTCGTTTGCTGCTGACACCAAAATCATTGCTAATCGTTCAGTGTAGTTCCACATCGTTCCTTCATTTCCTGGAATCAGATGGAGTAACAATCGTAGTAACCATCATCGTTCTGTGTAATATGGTAAACGATTTCTGGTTAACGATAAATCATCTCATTTGCGATCGTTTTTCGTTATTCATTAAAAATTGTCTTGTCTAAAAATTGTCTCTTTATCTATATGTTCTGCCGGCCGTTTAATGCACAGAGTTCTACGGTTAATAGGATTGCAGGCATACCCAAATGTGCTTGCAATCCAAATAGAAATAAAATAATGTTGCTGCGGCCGATATGACAGTATCAGCCGCAGGAACATGTTAAAAAGTGTCCGTTGTTATACATAGTGTGAACATGGCCTTAAAGGAGAAGTCCGGCCATTTTTAAAATCTGGCAGCCATCAGGTGATGGCCAAACTTCTCCTTTAAAGGGATTTGCTGTACACAAGTCCCCTCTGATGAGCCTCCTATTCATGTGATGGGAAGCAGGTTTCCACAATCACACCATTGCCGGCTTTTCTTGAAGATTCACGGATAACCAAAACTCGGATACATTAACATTAACTCGGATACATTTGACCGGAATGGCTTTATCACTTTGTGATTTCAGTTGTTTGTATAAAAGGTTAGTTTCCCCCATATTTTCCCCAGATTTTTGCTATCCCCTAGCTGTAGCATCCCTCACCTCCCAGCGAGGTCACATAGCCTCATCTAGGGTTTAAAGCTCGACATAATGCATCACTTTGTAGGATATTCCCAGTCTGACTAATGATCCGGGGCAGAATATTGATGAAAGCCCAGGTCATCTTCCTCCACTCCCCTCTTTTGTTTTATTACCTTATCCTTTCTCTTCTATTAGCACTGCCTGGTTTTATGGCTTGAAATCATCAAGCCATTGAGAGGGTTTTCAGTGCTGCAGTCAATTGATTTCTAGTCCGCCTTGTTGAGGCACATGGCTCAGGTGCTACCAATTCCCACCAGAGAATGCTAGCCAATTACCTTCTGCTATTATGTAGCCCGGCCGGCCCAGCCATGCATATCATTGTGTTAGAAGATGCCTCCACACTAGCTGAGTGATGGAATGAGGCTGCCATAGGGAATAGGATTACAGGTTATACCGCCAGCTCCCAGTTTTTTTTCCTGCTACAACATACATCTCATTATTCTTGCAGGTCAAAGATGGTCACTTAGTGAACAATAGACATAGATTTCTGCATACAGTCCAAGGTGAGGCCATACAATAGAGAATATATTCAAATCACATGGACCATGAAACACCGAAACAGTATTTTAAAGTAGATACATGCTCTGATATATATGTAATTATTAGTGTACACTAAGAAGTAATCATCAAGGACTCCCCGATTGTTGTAATGAATGGGGATGCAATACCAGGTTGTCCGCCGCCGGCCTTGTTTAAAATACTGCTGCTGGTGCATATAAAAATAATGGTGTGCTAACCTCTCCGCGCTCCCTCCATGTCCTCTTCTGGTGACCCCCGCCAACTGCAGAATCTCCACTTCTCAGATGAACCTGTCTCGGGAGCGACAGCCTGCTCAGCCAATCACTGACTGCGACTGGATGAACTCACGGCCAGTGATTGGCTGAGCACTCGAGAGACAATGTTTGTGCTGCATGCAATACAGGCACCCAACGAAGCCTAAGCTGTCAGCGGTAAGAGGACCAATACCATAGCTGGCAATGGAGATAGGATGGGTAGGCTGCTGCCAGAGAGCTACTTCTTGACCCTTTCCTCCCTTAACCCCATCTCTTGAGTGCCTATATACCGTAGACTAAAGCCAACCAGACCGGCAGCCTCCCAACCAAACTGGCGGCCTCCCAGCTCTCCCCTAACAAATAACGCTGGTGTAGAAAATGGTCAGGATTTATATTGGCTAATAGCCCTATTCCACGGAACGATTATCGTTCATAAACTCGCTCCAACGACCGCTCGTTAACGATCACTAAACGATTTTTTTTAGCAAACGATAACACATAATGTGAACGATATATGTAGTGTAACGATTATTTTGCGGTCATTCGCCTGGGTGATCATGACCATAAGGCACACCTACTTTTTTTAAACCTTTTTACAAACGACTGAAAGATTTCTAATTTTACGAACCGATTAGCAAATTATCTTTCAAAGACCAACGACTTTTTTTCGACATGCTGAAAAACAATTTTAACCCGAGAGAGTCGAGCTGGGGCCAGAGCTGTGTAGCCGTGGATTACCTCTTCTGTCCCCCCAGAAAACATATCAATGTTCGGCCACGTCCATGTGTATGGGAAGGTTGGGAGAGATAACCGTCAGCCAAGCCAGATAGCAGCTACTTGACCCTTTACTCCTTCAACCTCATCTTCCTCCTTTCCTCCTTCCCTTCTTTCTTCTCTCCTTCTGATGTGTAATATGGAATTTTCCGGGCCCTTCTGCCGGGCCAGGTTATTGCAGTGACCCGATGGTCACAGTTTTCTAAGCATTCTGCTTTTTCCGGTTAACATGGCCGTGAATTCCATTTTGAAGCTTTAGATTTCCATTGCTCACATCTTCAGAGGACTCTGGAAGTCGCGAGCAGTCGGCATTTTGCATATGAATGGTTTATTAGCCATCTGTAAAAGCAGATTGATATAGTCAGTAAAAGTTTATGGGCTGCAACTGACCAGAGGAGAAGCCGTCATCTTGCTAATTTGTGGAGATGATTTGGTAAAGCAGATGTGCGGCCTGTATTTACGAGGAGGTGGGACTCTGCATGATAACACTGCACTTTTGTCTGTACTTTCCTCTACTTCCCAGAAGGAATACAATGTCATCTCGCAGGCCGCACATTCCTTCCTAGTTAAATAATCTCAAGTCCAGACCACTAAAAGTAATAATCGTAGGTTTTGCCCGTGGCTAATTGACGGCGAGTTAATGACGGGTTTTTTAGATATGTCATGAGCGTCTGTCTGTGTCATCCTCACTAATAACTTTCCGAGCCAATCACATCTCATTAATAATGAATGATGAACAATAAAATGGAAATGGAGAGACTGAGTACAGACTGAATCTTAAAGGGGTTATCCAGCGCTACAAAAAAACATGGCCACTTCCTTCCAGAGACAGCACCGCTCTTGTCTCCAGTTTGGGTGCAAGTTCTGTAACTCTTTTCCATTGAAGTAAATGGAGGTTAAAGGGAACCAATCACGGCAAATATGCCCCTAGTGATAAGGAAACATCACCCAGCACGCTTCCCAAACATCCCCCTGCACTCCGCTGACGTCACCCGAGGCCCGCGTTCCACGTCGGCGGCGCGCTAACATCTTTAGCACGCCCCGCAAGCGCTGTACAGCCGCATCTTCTCCTGCCGTACTTCGCATGCGTGCTAAAGACATCGCCGCTCACAACCGCCCAGGACCGTGACTACATACGCCCACCGTGACTACTTACACCTAATTACCATACAGCGCGGGACTTCAGAAATGTAAGATTACGGTGTAAACAAGAAGGGCACGGAGGGTACAGGGGTATGTTTGCGAAGTGTGCTGGGTGATGTACCAGCACGTTTCCTTATCATTAGGGGCATATTCAGCGTGATTGGTTCCCTTTAACTGCAAACCGCACCTGACCTGGAGACAAGAGCGGTGCTGTCTCTGGAAGGAAGTGGCCATTTAGGAACTATGTGGAGCCTGGAGAGGCATGTAAAAACTTATTATTTTACACTTTTAAAGCAAGGGCTGCATGGACATCGCCAATGAGATAGATATACACAGCCCTTGCTTCACGATCATCGAGTGCCGGTGTAGATGGACGATCACTTACATTTATTGTCGGGCTGTGTAATTCGACCCTTTGGATCTGGACGACTTTAACAAACGCCAAATTATGATGAAGTAGGTAGTATCTACTAAAAGTGGTCCAAGGTAGGACAACCAGTACACCAATGGGAGTGTTACTGGGATATGTGCCACCTACCTATCATTATCACAGGCCAAGTGCACCAATATTCTCATGGCAGAGGCCTCTGTCTGGAGAATCATACACCCTGCTGCCCTGCACTGTCGGGAAATGGTTCAATGGTTTGAGAAACATGACAAAAGAGTTCAAGGTGTCGGCTTTGTCTCCAAATCCCTTTGCTCTTAATCTGATATGTGAAATGTGCAGGAAAAACAAGTCTGTCCCAAATAGACTTCCAAATGCCTGAACCGTTTGACCCCAAATTTGGCCCACAGATACATTGGGTGCCCAGGAAGGTTTTAGCGAAGGTCCCGTCCCCGCCAGATGTACAGGAGGGAAGGGGGAGGGGGAAGAGCGGCGCCCCATAGAGATGAATGGGAAAATCTCCTCACTGCACACACAGGTGAAATAATTAGCTGCAGCAGACACGGAAGTTGGAGCCTTAGCAACCAATAGGATTACTGCTTTCATTTTCACAGGGAGTTGTGGTTGCTACGGAAGCTGCCTCACAACATCCACAGTAATAACTGGTAGACTCCCTACTCCATCTATACAGTACATGTATACAGGACCCCCTACTCCATCTATACAGTACATGTATATACAGGACCCCCTACTCCATCTATACAGTACATGTATATACAGGACCCCCTACTCCATCTATACAGTACATGTATACAGGACCCCCTACTCCATCTATACAGTACATGTATATACAGGGCCCCCTACTCCATCTATACAGTACATATATATACAGGGCCCCCTACTCCATCTATACTGTACATGTTTACAGGGCCCCCTACTCCATCTATACAGTACATGTATATACAGGACCCCCTACTCCATCTATACAGTACATATATATACAGGGCCCCCTACTCCATCTATACAGTACATGTATATACAGGACCCCCTACTCCATCTATACAGTACATGTATATACAGGCCCCCCTACTCCATATATACAGTACATGTATACAGGGCCCCCTACTCCATCTATACAGTACATGTATACAGGACCCCCTACTCCATCTATACAGTACATGTATACAGGACCCCCTACTCCATCTATACAGTACATGTATACAGGACCCCCTACTCCATCTATACAGTACATGTATAGAGGACCCCCTACTCCATCTATACAGTACATGTATATACAGGACCCCCTACTCCATATATACAGTACATGTATACGGGGCCCCCTACTCCATCTATACAGTACATGTATACAGGACCCCCTACTCCATCTATACAGGACATGTATATACAGGGCCCCCTACTCCATCTATACAGTACATGTATATACAGGGCACTACAGGTATAGCAAACTGTGACTGGATGACACTGCCACACCAGACCTGACCAATACCGCCATACTGTGACTGGATAACACTGCCATACCACACCTGACCAATACCGCCATGCTGTGACTGGATAACACCACTATACCAGACCTGACCAATACCACCACACTGTGACTGGAGAACACCGCCACACTAGACCTGACCAATACCGCCATACTGTGACTGGATAACACTGCCATACCAGACCTGACCAATACCGCCATACTGTGACTGGATAACACCGCCATACCAGACATGACCAATACCGACACACTGACTGAATAACACTGCCATACCAGACCTGACCAATACCGCCATACTGTGACTGGATAACACCGCTATACAAGACCTGACCAAAGATTTTCTGGCAAGTCTGAACGGGAGGGTACTGCCCCTCTGCAAGGTGCTACCCTACGCACCAGACCATGGGTGGCTAATGGTAAATACGACCCTGCAGGTATACAGGACACTACAGGTATACAGGACCCCAAAACTATACACTACAAGTGCACGGGACCTCCACCAACTATATACTACAGGTATACAGGACCCCAAACTTTACACTACAGGTATACAGGACCCCAAAACTATACACTACAGGTATACAGGACCTCCACCAACTATATACTTCAGGTATACAGGTTCTCCACCAACTATATACTACAGGTATACAGGACCCCAAACTATACACTACAGGTATACAGGACCCCAAAACTATACACTACAGGTATACAGGAACTCCACCAACTATATACTACAGGTATATAGGACCCCAAACTATACACTACAGGTATACAGGACCTCAAAACTATACACTACAGGTATACAGGACCTCAAAACTATACACTACAGGTATACAGGACCTACACCAACTCTATACTACAGGTATACAGCACCTTCACCAACTCTTTACTACAGGTATACAGTACCCCAAACTATACACTACAGGTATACAGGACCACAAAGCTATATACTACAGGTATACAGGACCCCAAACTTTACACTACAGGTATACAGGACCCCAAAACTATACACTACAGGTATACAGGAACTCCACCAACTATATATTACAGGTATATAGGACCCCCACCAACTATATCCTACAAGTATATAGGACCCCAAACTATACACTACAGGTAAACAGGACCTCAAAACTATACACTACAGGTATACAGGACCTACACCAACTCTTTACTACAGGTATACAGGACCCCAAAGCTATATACTACAGGTATACAGGAACTCCACCAACTATATACTACAGGTATATAGGACCCCAAACTATACACTACAGGTATACAGGACCTCCACAAACTCTATACTACAGTTATACAGGACCCTCAAACTATGCACTACAGGTATACAGCACCTCCACCAACTATACATTACAGGTATACAGCACCAACTATATACTACAGGTATACAGGACCCCCGAACTATACAGTACAGGTATACAGGACCTTAACCAACTGTACACTGCAGGTATACAGGACCTCCCTCAACTATACACTAAAGGTATACAGCCCCCTCCAACTACACACTACAGGTATACAGGACCCCCCTAACTATACACTATAGGTATACAGCCCCCCCAACTATGCACTACAGATATGCGAGACCCCTAAAAACTTTACATTGTGGGTATAGAGAACCCCTCCAACTATGCACTACAGGTATACACTAATTCCACTGATTAACTTAGATGAAACAATACCTTTAGCTTTGCCTCCTGGGCACCTTAGAACAAATCTAATTAACACACTGACACTTTATACCCGGGCAGCGCCGGGTACATTTTCTAGTTATATATAATGGTGCCAGATACAACAGGACACCTTTAGAGGTATTGTGCAGTCCATGCCTCAGGAGATCAAAGCTGCTTTTGTGGACAAACAGTGACCTATATCATTAGAGGGTTACTTTAATGTGTCAGACTGGAAATAATACACCACTTCCTGTAGGACATACAGCAGCTGATAAGTACTGGAAGACTGGAGATTTTTTAATAGATGTAAATTACAAATCTCTGGCACTTTTTGACACCAGTTGATTTAAAATAAAAAAAATTTCACCAGAGTTCCCCTGTAAGGGAAAATAATGGCCGTTGTTCTACAAATAAATTATGTCTGTCCAATAAAAACTGTTTGTGAAAGAAGAAAAGGATTCAGCTGAAGTTGCCCTTTAAATGTCCGTCATTTTAACAATGTGTGGACATTGCCTCGATCTGCCACCGTCATATATTACAGACTGATGTACTGGCCCTTGAAGATGACAGTCAGCCCGGCCTTACAGCCCATACCATCCACTCTTTCCTAGACGTTTTTGTTCAGTTTTTTCCCATAAGCAGTGTGTGCGCTCACTCAGTCGTATCATCTGAATGAAGTGTTCGGCTTACAGCTCCTGCCTCCTGATTATTATCCTTTGATCCATGAACAAGTTAATTTTCCTTAATAACGTAATCACCTCCTGAAGAAAGTCAAAGCAAATGAGATCAAATGCAGAGCACATGATATTGTTTACTGCAATAGGTAAGTATCAAGGTATCGCACGAGTATATATATATCCATACCATTATATATACAGCAATAGGTAAGTATCCAGGTATCATACCAGTATATATAGATCCATACTATGATATATACCGTAATAGGTAAGTATCCAGGTATCATACCAGTGTATATATAGATCCATACCATTATATACACTGTAATAGGTAAGTATCCAGGTATCATACCATGATATATACTGTAAAATGTAAGTATCCAGGTATCATACCAGTATATATAGATCCATACCATGATATATACTGTAATAGGTAAGTATCCAGGTATCATACCAGTGTATATATAGATCCATACCATTATATACACTGTAATAGGTAAGTATCCAGGTATCATACCAGTGTGTGTGTGTGTGTGTGTATATGTCTCCATACAATTATACTGTATATACTACTTATAAAGCTTATGGACATTACTGGTGACTAATGCACCAGGATCATCTGCAGTCCTATGTAAGATCTCCGATAACAGATCATCGTGTCTCAGATGACTGATTCTGCACTGTTAGATCTACCTAGACCAAGGGAAGGGAAACTCTGCTATCCAGCTGTTGCAAAACTACAACTCCCATCAAGCCGAGACAGCCAAAGCTAAGTCTTTGGCTGTCCAGGCATAATGGGGGTTGTAGCTTTGCAGAAGCTGGAAAGCCAAGGTTCCCCATCCCTGCTGTAGACATTATAGGCAAAGACATTGGTGGACACAGTCTTCAGTATATAGGGTCAAACAATAATGACACCTACTGGTCATCTTTGAGGCTTACATCTAGTAGTAACAAGTATACTGGACGGCAATGAGTATACTGGATTAGTATCTCTGTGAAGTATGAGTGATACCTACAGACAGAAGGACAGACATTGTACATGATTGGCTTTTCAGTCCAGGTTGTGCTGAAATCGTACCACATTTTGTGGATTTTATGGCTATATGCTACTTATTGTTTTCACATGGCGTCATATTCTCTTTGTGAAGAGAGTTTTTTAAGGTTATAGATACTGAATATGAGCTATAACTAAATGAAAACAATAGTTTTTTTGTATAACTAGAAGTGTATTTAAAGAGGTACTCCAGTGGAAATCTTTTTATTTCAAATCTACTGGTTTCAGAAAGTTATATAGATTTGTAGTTTACTTTTATTTAAAAATCTCCAGTCTTCCACTACTTATCAGCTGCTGTATGTCCTGCAGGAAGTGGTGTATTTCCTCCCGTCTGACACAGTGCTCTCTGCTGCCACCTCTGTCCGTGTCAGGAACTGCCCAGAGCAGAAGAGGTTTTCTATGGGGATTTGCTGCTGCCCTGGACAGTTCCTGACGTGGACAGAGGTGGCAGCAGAGAGCACTGTGTCAGACTGGAGAGAATACACCACTTCCTGCAGGACATACAGCAGCTGATAAGTACTGGAATACTTGAGATTTTTTATTAGAAGTAAATTACAAATCTCTAGCACTTTACGGAAGATTTTTTTTTTGCTGAACTACCTCTTTAATATCTTCTGCATAGCACTGACAACGCGTCTGAAGAACTCCACATGAAGGCACCTATGTTTCTATGCTATCAATCCTGGTACAGTCAGACTCACATACGTAGTGTTTATATTTATAGATGGCCCAAAAGATAGATGGATCCGTACTCTTCCGACACCAAGGGTAATAACCATGAGTCAGTGATTGATCTGATGTCCTCGTCCTGCAGGCGCAGTCAGCATCTATTGTCTCCCAGGGACAGGCAAGGAAGATTTGTTCAGAAAAATAAGCCGCAGCCTGCACTGCGCTCAGGTAGACAGACAATTAATAATACTTCACCGGCGTATCACACATAGCATTTAGGATTATTGGGACAATAGACTGAGCAAGTGGCCTGTTAACCATCATCATTTTTCTTTGTAAGTTGTTCTGCCCTAATAAAACATTACAGCTCCTTCTTTCTTTGTTAAGATAAAAAAAACTGCTCCCGAGTAAAACCTCCTTCCCTTTCCATTGACAGTGATATTAGTTCAATCCATCAGCGGTTGTAGTGCCAGAATGTGTTATTTAGGCCGGTTGTGGTCCGTCCTGCAGGGATGAATTACGGCGGCAATTTCTACAAGACGGGATTATTAAGGGAAAACAAAGAGGACGGGACCAAAAATTACAAGAAGGATCGGCAATCTTGGTTTCTTTTCTTTCTGTAACAACAGGTTTATAGAAGGTTCGCGGTAAAGATAGGGACGTTTTCGGCGTTCGTTTATAGGCTAACGGAGGGGGGGGGGGGATTCAAAAATGGGAAAAGAAAATCCGATCGGAATAGATTCAGATATTGGTCAAACATAGTAAATTTGAAAGAAGATGGAACTCAGTGCACAATCTCTAATCCACTAAGCTAAACAGGTGGGAACTGTTAGCGGAACACCTGAGGATAACTATTTCATCCAAAGTATCTGCGAACATGCACACTTCTCTCAGCTGAGCGTGCGGGGGGAGGGGAGCACAGCAAGGTGAAGAGGAATCATGGAGGAACTCTACACCTGCTCAGGAGGTCAGGACAGATTTACTAAGAGGCGTGCGCAGTGTCAGTTGGCAGCGGGGCGTAATGTTATCTCATAAATGTCCCCCAATATGTCCAATTCCTCCTATTTCCCAACATCTGTCTTCAAGGGGGTAGTCGGAGGCCCTCACATGGCAGTCATCCAGTCTCTAATTTATACTAATTTTTATGTATCCTAACAGTCAGCCCCTAAGAAGCAGAAATTCCAGATTGAAACTGACCAAAAGAAGTCACAGCCGCCTTCTTGACCAATTTTTAGCTAATATTCTGTAAAATTGCTGGAATTTTCCTCTCTGGCCTAGTTACTGTATCTCATGTAAGGCCAGCGTGAATTTCACTTTAGGGTTCAGGAACACTATAGGGTATGTTTCTTTTTGCTTCAAAAGTTCTATCGTATTCCCAATACATTAGATGGGAGGAATGGCAATGCCAACACCATTTTTCCTATAAAAAGTCGGACACTTCAGGCCAACCCAGTGGACCCCATTATAAATCAGTAAAGGTCAGCGGGCACACTGGGGGTATCTGGCCCTACGTTCTTATTCCCGTTATAAATCAGTAGAGGTCAGTGGGCACACTGGGGGTATCTGGCCCTACGTTCTTATTCCCGTTATAAATCAGTAGAGGTCAGCGGGCACACTGGGGGTATCTGGCCCTACGTTCTTATTCCCGCTATAAATCAGTAGAGGTCAGCGGGCAGACTGGGGGTATCTGGCCCTACGTTCTTATTCCCGTTATAAATCAGTGGAGGTCAGCGGGCACACTGGGGGTATCTGGCTCTACGTTCTTATTCCCGTTATAAATCAGTGGAGGTCAGCGGGCACACTGGGGGTATCTGGCCCTACGTTCTTATTCCCGTTATAAATCAGTAGAGGTCAGTGGGCAGACTGGGGGTATCTGGCCCTACGTTCTTATTCCCGTTATAAATCAGTAGAGGTCAGCAGGCACACTGGGGGTATCTGGCCCTACGTTCTTATTCCCGTTATAAATCAGTAGAGGTCAGCGGGCACACTGGGGGTATCTGGCACTACATTCTTATTCCCGTTGTAAACCACGACACTGACGGGACCGGAACCTTATTAAATACAATGTGATGAAAGCAAAACTCGATCTTCCTTATGAACATCTGTTTGTTCTGTTCTGGAAAGGCGATTCTTTTTATTCAGTAAACTTTAAATACAAATAGAAGGTGGAATAAAATACTAACGCAGTGTATGAAACAACAAACCCTCGAGGGGTCGAGATCAAATAACTACCGAGACCAAAGTCCTAAGATTTACAAACATGCAGATAATTTCTTCCTTCCATTTTCATGGCGGTGTTTGGTTTCCTAGTTCTACTTTATGAAGGAAGCTGTAGAAGAGCAGGCTTCTCTCTGGTGGTCGGCCCCCGGCCACTTCCATCCTCCTATGTCCTTGACAGCTGCATGAAGACCCTTGCTAAATTACAAGTAGATTCCTTGGCAATTCCGAGTCTTTGCATAGAAGAAGGCTAATCGTCCAGCAGAAAGACATGCATGGCTTCCCTCTCCTCTTTCTGCCTTCTTGATTGAGACAAGATGAGCTCGCTGGCTCGGACAGCGGCTAATTTTGCTAGAACAATTTCCTCGGGGAATGGCTTTTATCCACAAAGGATGACAAGTGTGGCAAATTGCTTACAAAGCCACAGACCTAAAGGCCTCTTTGAGAGTTCTCGGCTTTTTTCCGATGGTTGTGGTGCGGCAGTGTTCCTGCGGAATCTGTGAACAATGCTTCTCCTTGTTCCTCAGCCATTAATCTCATACTTCATCATTAAAGCAGTAGGGAAAGGTTAACTGGATACCATTAACATTACAAGCTTTTACACTGTTTACACTGTTTAGATTATAACATCTCTATTCAGCAATGCTGAGATTTCCACCTCCGTCTCACCAAGTCGTCAACTTTTTACCCCAAGAGGTTGCTTTTGAAGGTGGACCTAGGGACCTGGTGAACACTAAACAGAGGTCCCAGTCTTGTAGTCATTCATGTGCATGAAAGAAGCAACAAACAATTCATTCTAGTTTTTTTCTTTATAATTGTTGTTCAGTTATATAGATTTGTAATTTACTAATATTGAAAAATCTCCAGACTTCCAGTACTTATCAGCTGCTGTGTGTCCTGCAGGAAGTGGTGTATTCTTTCCAGTCTGACACAGTGCTCTCTGCTGCCACCTCTGTCCATGTCAGGAACTGTCAAGAACAGCAGCAAATCCCAATAGAAAACCTCTCCTGCTCTGGACAGTTCCTGGACAGAGGTGGCAGCAGAGAGCACTGTGTCAGACTGGAGAGAATACACCACTTCCTGCAGGACATACAGCAGCTGATAAGTACTGAAAGACTCGAGATTTTTTAAAAGAGGTAAATTACAAATTTCTGCCACTTTCTGGCAACCCTAGAAAAAACAAGGTCTACTATTAATAATAGCAATGGTGAAATATTCTCAGACATGTTTCACCTCTTGTAGTGCATATGTTTCAAATATACTGTACATAGCAGCAGGAGTAGGATTTACAGATGGGAGTCCACTGGCTAGGAGTTGTGGTTTATAGGTTAATGTGTTTAGAAGATATTTAGTTCTTCATTGGACCCGATGAAGAGTGCATACCCTCGAAACACGTCCTAATAAAAGCCCAAGTATTTATGATGGACCCGATGAAGAAGGAATACCCTCGAAACGCATTGTCCTCATAAAAGGCCAAGTATTTATACTACAACTTCCATCTTCCTTGATGGGGTAGCAGACGTCCCTTGCGGATCAGCACCTGAACATCCCAGTTTTCTTCTTGGCAGTGGACTTCCATCTGTGCATCCTGCTCCTGTATTTTGTCACCGATCATACTTGTCCGTGGAATGCATATTTACTGAAATTAGACACATTGTAGTAGAAATCAGATGTTGCTACTAAATTATTATCGCACGTACCAAAATATTATCACTGTGGTTACAAAGGCTAAAATATGTCAGGCTACAGATTTCTGTAAACCAGCATCTGTAGCTGTCGGTGGCACCCAGGGACAGCTGTGGGCAGTCCCATCAGGCCATGTCATGTTATTTAGCTGATGAAAATGAGGGAGTCTCTGATAATGTCATGCTGTGATATTTTATCAAAGAACCTTAACAATAAGGAGTCTGTACAGTTTTTTTTTTAATAAGATTAGGACAAAGAGTCTTTTTTTCCTCTATCACTTTGGTTGATAGGCCGCATGGGCTCATGCTGTTTCATCTTAATGCAATAACAAGCGCATCTAAGTATCTAAGTACCCATTCTTAGCGTGGGTTCACACTACGGAATCCGCACAGATAAGTTCCAGCGGATTCCGTTGCTCGTACCCGCTCACGGTGGCGTGTATATCTTTCCGTGCCATAGACACCATTCTATCGCTGGGCCGATTCCGCCTTTTGCTGAAAGAACTGACATGTCAATTCTTTCGCCATAGAATGGCCTCTATAGATTCGGCAGAGAGGCGCGCCGTATCGAGCGGGTATGAGCGACGGAATCCACCGGAACTTATCGCTAAGGATTCCGTACTGTGAACCCACCCTTATGGTGGAATTCAAGCCTATGTGAACAAGAGGAAAACTCCTTCAAAGGCAATGTGTCTTGATGCTGCCCAAACCAAATGTCATCGGGGGATTCCTGGCATCTTCTCCCCACTCCACCAGTCTTGATTGATACGTCTCTCCCTGTTTGGATATGAAGAAAACTATGAATCAAGGCTGGTAGGGTGGAGAGAAGCCACTGGGCACCTGGGGTTCAGGCATCAGGAAAGTGATTGATACCTTTCCTTTAAAGTGAATTTGTCTTTTTTTTTGCAGTATCATACTATTTAAGACGATCCAACAATTTAGTGTAATGGTCGTATAACACAGCCCAAAGCTCTGGGGAAGCAAACGCAGACCTGTTAGCTCCGAGCCCGCTCACTGCACTGTGCTAGAACACAGACAGTGGGGAGAGTGGGAGAGGGAGGGCACCCGAACGATCCTTAGATTGTTTGGGTGGGCCATTGAAGTCAGGGGTGGTCTGCTGCCTCCACTCCTATTACACATAGTGGGGGCACTGCAGACTGATTGTGATTGACCACGATCAGCTGACATTGTGCCTGTCGGGCTAATCGTTGCTCTTCAACATATATTATGAACCTGAAAGGCCGATAATCGTTCAGAGTATTAGGGCCTTCAGACTAAGCTGCTAGAATAGGGATAGCGCCAACCCCTCCGCTCCAGGTTTACATCGGCGTCATCTATCTATGCAGATTATTGCTGTCTGCGTGTGAAATATGAGCTCATTTATTAACTATTAACCTATATAAATGTGTAAAACAGAATATATACTTCACCATTTCATTTCCACCTCTTCTTGTGGGATCCCATTCTCTGGCGAGCGCACGGCTAAAGATCCACACATTATGCATCCGATTTATTGTAAAAGCCGTAGGAGAATGAATCTAAAAAACATCAGATCGTGTCTCGCATCTTATTTACTGCAATAACACTCGAGCATTTGAGGTTTATCACTTATGGCCCGGAATTATTATTATTTTTTAGATATTTTTGGAAACCATTGTGCACCCCACCCCCCCCCATGCCTTTTGGGGTTGTTTTATGCTCCGGTAGACGGTGATTATGGGTTTCACAGAATAGTAAATCAGTACAGGGAGCGAGTCTGAGACCGCTGCGGTGCTGGAGAGGATTGTAGCCAGTTGCCCCTGGAAACCAGTATTAGGCCAAGCCGATCAGCGGCCGTCGTAATGTCTGCCCGGTGTGCTGTGTGCACTCCCACATCCTCCGGCTGATGTAATGTAATACATCTTCAGGGGTCTTCTGCTAATCTTGCAGCCCACACAGGTTCTGTTTTGATTTCACTTCAATTTGTCATTGACTTCATACACGTAACGTCAGGTTTAATCTGTGTCTGCGGCTGGAAGCGAGATTACATCCAATTGTGGCAGATGCGGCAATGTTCCAAGCATCCAAGGCAATGCATGTAGAGAGGCTGAGAGGTGAAACAGGTAAAGAGATCATCCAAGGGCCCTATTACACGAGATGATTATTGTGCAAATTATCGTTAGTATTTAAACAATAATTGTTTCGTGTCAACGCAGCAACGATCAAACGACCAACGAGAAATCGCTCATCGTTCTTTTGGTGCTGAAGAACCATCCTTAATTGTTCAGTGTAATTCCACATCGTTCCTTCATTTGCTGGAATCAGATGCAGTAAACAGTCGTAGTAACGTCTATAATTCTGTGTAATATGGTGAACAATTGAACGATAAATGATCTTCTTTGCGATCATTCAAGGGGTAGTTCACAAAAATAAATTATTTTAAATCAACTGGTGCCAAAGATTTGTAATTTGCTTCTTTTAAAAAATCCCCAGTCTTCCAGCACTTATCAGCTGCTGTATGTCCTGCAGGAAGTGGTGTATTCTCCCCAGTCTGACACAGTGCTCTCTGCTGCCACCACTGTCCATGTCAGGAACTGTCCAGAGCAGGAGAGGTTTTCTATGGGGATTTGTTACTGCTCTGGTCAGTTCCTGACATGGACAGAGGTGGCAGCAAAGAGCACTGTGTCAGACTGGAGAGAATACACCACTTCCTGCAGGACATACAGCAGCTGACAATTACTGGAAAACCTAAATAGAAGTAATGTACAAATCATACATACATACAGACAGACATACAGCAGCTGATACGTACTGGAAGACCTGAGATTTTTTTTAAAGAAGTAAATTAAAAATCTCTGGCACTTTCTGGCACCAGTTAATTTGAAAAAAAAAAAAAAAAAAAAAATAAATTTCCGCTGAACTATCCCTTTAATTATTAAAAATAGCTTTGTCTAATAGGACCCTAACTCCAATCAGAAAACAAATACAAAAGAAAAGTTTGTGTCCTCACCGACAACTTATCACCCATGTTCGGAGTAATTTGTGCGGTGATCCGTGTGGCAGCTGCCTATAGGAAAGCCGTGTCTGTCATCCTGGATTTTCTTTGAATTTTTGAAGAAATCTTCACCTGGAGACAGAAATATCTGACAAGAATTTGTGGCGGAAATCCAATGCAGATTTCCTCTGTGGCTTTGTAGCTTGATGTGCTAGCGAAGCTCGTGTAGCCCTGGCCGCACGGTTATCGAGCCGTGTAATAGATTAGATGATGGCCGTTTGCTAACTCTGTGGGCAGGGCCACCCAATACGGCCTTAAAGGGGCGGTGCCATGAAGCAAAGAAGGTATAATCAGAACCAATGGACCATCTTAATTCCCCATGGATCTACTCACCCCCTGGTTTCCCCTCTGACCTGTGACCCTGCAGTTGCCATGCAGTGTAGACACTTTCCCACAATCCCCCTTGCTGCATGTGAAGTGAAAACCCACTGCCAGTACTAATAGGACAGATCATGTGACTGCGACTACACTGCGCATGAGTGACCTAACCTAGTGGCTGTCCGGTGGGCCCTTACCAGGGGCGACAGAAGTAGCACATAGGAGAATAGTGAGTCTATATATCTCAAATTATACATCTTAAGAAATGTTGCATTTAACATACTGCATATGAACTAGTTTCCTCCCTTTAAGAACATGTTCACGCTGAGCAAATGTGGCGGAATTCTGCTGCGAAAGTCTCAGAACCCAGCCTGCCGTAGGGTCCTATTACACGGAGCGTCTTTTAACGATTAACGTCTAACGATAAACAATCGCAAACGAGATTGTTTATCGTTAACCTGAAATTGTTCATAGAACGATGGTCGTTAGTTACGATCGTTACTGCGGTCGTTACTATGATCGTTTATTCCTTCTGATCCCAGCAAAACAATAAACCATGTGAAAATTTGTGACAAAATTAGTAAAAAAATGCGACACTAGAGCAAACAATTAACAATAATTTTAGGTTCAGATCTAAATCAACGATCAACGACATACCAACAATTTTTCGATCGTTGCCTGCAATTAGACAGAACGATTATCGTTTAAATTCGAACGATATACCGATATACCGTTCCGTGTAATAGGGCCCTTAGTGTCCCACAGTGTGTCTATGGGAGGGCTCGCACGCCTCCGCTTCCGCCACTCAAAGAATTGAGAGTGACTTCAAAAGGAATGAGACATATGCAGGAGGGACTTATACTTCTGATTCCTGCTGGATCCATTCCTGCCTTTGCAGTGTGCAGTGTGGGATGGGGTCCTAATGTACCCCCACCCCATACTGATGCTCTTACCTCTGCCTGTCAGAGTTGGCTGCCATTGATTGGGAAAACCACGTGTTTTAAAAATGCTTAAAGAAGGAACTCAAAATGAAAAATTGGCTGCAGGCAAGGGCAGGGGACAACATAATAAGGAAGTTATACTTACCTGTCCCTATGCCCCAGGAGTGCCATGTCACTGGTCCCAGGAACTCATTTTCTCTTTGGTTCCAGTGTTGTCACGACTTGACCTGGCTGATGGATATCCTGCTCACCAGCTGGTTCCTGCCCCAGTCACTGACTTGCTGAGCGGGCAATCTATCAACCAGGTTGTGACGTCTCTGGAGCTGGAGACTCAGGAGGGGATTTGTGAGTAGTAAGGCAGTGTTATGGGGGGCACAGGGATAGGTAAGTACACCTTTTTTCATTATGTTCCCCATTTCCCCTGCCTGTAAGCGATTTTTCATGTTGGCTGGAATTCTCCTTTAAAGCAACATTATCAATGTCAGATTATTATTTTTTTTTAGAAGGGCACCTCAGCTCTGAATTTTGCAGCGAGTGATCCGTTCCCCTGTAGTGACAACCGATGGCAAAGGGAGCATTACATGGTGCCCAGTGGGCTGTCAGTATAACACTCAGACTTGGTCTTCTAGAATGTTCCTCAGTGAAATACCCCCTACTGAAGTGTACTGTGCAGTTAATTAAAAGCACAACATGTGTACGGACCCTCTACGGACCTGTATACAGATATTGAAAACCTGGGATCTCTAGGAAAAATGGGAGGGGGGGGGGAGCTCCGTGGAATCAATTTCCTCCTAGAAGCAATTTTTATAGCAGAAATATATAACTATCTCTGCGATTGTTGAGGACTCGGCCATCTGCAGTCATCAGCCGTGATAGTGATAATTTTCCCCAGTAGTAGAGATAAGGCCGCTATCCTTATTCAGAAATCCATATGAGAAGACTGTATTGTCCATGAGACATACGGGGCAGAAAAGCCTCGACCCATTTATTAAATGGTAAAATAAACAAAACCTAGACGACTACATCACGACGGCGACCTAAATCAATCTAGTGAATATGAGCTCTGACCTACATGATACAACTACATCACTGGGAGCTAAAGATAGGCAAAAAAATGGGCAAAGAAATAGTTGAAGTAATAGACCTCGGCACAGCAGTGCCCATTACCCGCCTGGTATTACTGACATGGAGACGCTCTTACTATACGCCGCGCCGGAGGGAAAATGATGCAAGATTTTCTCGGTTGGAATCGTCCGGTCCCTGGGCAGGACACAATGAACTTTTATATTTTTAGTAAAAGATAGCTGTGGGATATTCATCGGACTCATGATAAATGGTTTTGACATTTTCCACAGACATAACTTGTAAGCGTCCGTTTTATTCTCCAATGGTGAAGTCTGCAATATTGATCAGGCAGCGCTTGTTAAAGGTTGCCGGCAAGAATTACATCTGTCCGTGTAAAACAAGAAAACATTTATTGCCGTTTATTTATATCCCTCCATATCTTCCATTTATGCCTTGGGGGAGTTCACTCTAATGTATGCATTAAATAATACGGCTCTGTATCATGTGTGGTGGCAATGATAGGGTGAAAGAAGCGCATGTAGTCAGTGGGGGGTTGCAGCCATTTCTGCTCTGGTGGGGAGCAGTATTTATTAGGAGAGGATTAATATCATAGCATCAGTCTCATTTCCTGAAGGAAGTAAATTATATTTAAATATAGAACTGTGAGTGGTTGCTCTGGGCTTAACCAGACAGTAAGGGTCCTATTCAATGGGGCCGTGCAAGGACACAAACAAGTACCAGTCTGGAAGATCTGCGCTTGTTTGCACAATTAATCGAGTGTCCGGACTGCACAAACTATCCTTGCATTGTTTGTGCAGCCATGGAAACTGACAGCACAGATATGCATATAAATTCTTTCTGCCATTTTCTAGATCACACATGCAGTGCATACTTACCATCAGCACTGCTGTGCCATCCGGTACTATCAGCTCCCATCCTGCAGCTACAGTAACTAAAGTCCACCGCCCCGCCTCTTTTAGAATGATTGACAGTCGGAGTAAGCAAAGTGGCAGCCTGAAGATACAGCAGCGGAAGGATGGGACCTGACAGTGCCAGATCACACAGCATCGCTGCTGGTAAGTATGCACTGCATGTGTGATCTGCACAGATGTATACATATCATTGCTGTAATTTCCCCTTTGCTACTGGCCCCACATCTCCTATTTACACAATAAATTTTACAACTTCTTGAAAAGATGTGTTTTCCCGCTCCGCAGCTGAACGCTGTCACTTTTACATGGGACGCTTATCGGCAGCAGGAGCGTTTCTAGCAGTGCTCCTGGCCGACATACGGTCCATTGCATCCAGATTTTTTCATCCAGATACCCTTCAGTTTTTTTTCCCCCCCCTTCTGGAAAATAGGTTAAGGAATTATAGAACCTGTCCTATTTTTGGCTTCCCGCCTGTTATTTACTCTTGTGGCTGGAGTCATCATTATGGCCACAAGAGGCCGCTCTCTCCCCCAGCACTCTGGCACACAATTGATGTCACCCGTGCGCTCTCAGAGCAGGAAGGAGACAGGAAAAGCTGCAGGAGGGCAGTGCTGCAGCCGGGCAGCAGGTAAGTATAGCTTTTTATTTATTTATTTTTCATTTTTTTACGGTCAGGAATAGAGATGAGCGAACCGGGTTCATGTTTGAGTCGATCCAAACCCGAACCCGATTTTAGGCCTCATGCACATTTCTGTGTCAGGAAATACTGATCAGGAAGTACTTCATAAAATCATCAGTGTTTCCTGACTAGAGATGAGCGAACCTGAAGTATGCTTGAGTCGATCCGAACCCGAACGTTCGGTATTTGATTAGCGGGGGCTGCTGAACTTGGATAAAGCTCTAAGGTTGTCTGGAAAACATGGAGACAGCCAATGACTATATCCATGATTTCCACATAGCCTTAGGACTTTATCCAACTTCAGCAGCCACCGCTAATCAAATACCGAACGTTCGGGTTCGGATCGACTCAAGCTGCTCCAGGTTAGCTCATCTCTAGTCAGGAAACACTGATGATTTTATGAAGTACTTCCTGATCAGTATTCCCTGACACACAAATGTGCATGAGGCCTAAAATCTGGGCCAAACATTTTAGTTTTTTTAATGAAATTTTCATTTTGCTCGTCATTTAGTCTCCATTTTCCCTCAGACATAAATAATCGTAAATACAAATTTATTACGTTCCATTGCGGAGAACAAAGAAGCCTATTTCTTATCTTTAACTACACCTTAAATATCCCTTTCCTATTTGCCTCTAAGGAAAGTCGGAAAACAAATTATACTGATACATTTTTTTTTAGATGGAATGTTTTATAGAGTGTAAGAAAAACCAGCAGCTAATGTCCATCTCATCCCAATCTCCACAGATTGAAGAATTAGCTTTCATGTCTCATTTTAGTTTAATGAAGATGATGCCGGTCCTCGAGAAGACTGTGCACACGAGAACGGGAAATGTTAACCATAGCAACCGGATTCCAGGATACATTAGAATGCAATCTATTTGGTTGTTATAGCAATTTCTCTACTTTTGATCTTTGCAAATTTTTAATGCATGAGGTCCAAAATATAGAGAAAGGTTCAAACACTATTATGCTGGATGATATTTTCCAAGGGGAACATATAGCATGAATATAATGTAACTTCAGATTTGTATCTTTTCCTTCAATGGGATCGGGGAAGATTACAATTTTTGGGCGCTTACGCCAATTACCTTTCGAGATCAGGAATGGTATAATTTAATAGTTCGGGCGATTACACACGCGGCCATACCAAATATGTTTGTTTATTTATAAAATGGGAAAAGGGGGGTGATTTAAATTTTTATTAGTGGAAGGGATTTTTATTAATGAAAAAACTTTATTTTTAAACAGTAATATGAAGCCCCTTGGGGGACTTTTATATACACAGCACTGATCTCCCATTGAGATCAATGCTGTGTATATAATAGAGCACCGATCCAGTAGATCAGTGCTCTATTTGTTTGGTCTGCTGCAGACCAGATCTATAGAATACCGAGCCAGGAAGGGGGGGGGTACTGCAGCTGTCAACTAAATGGCTCATCACCTGCCGCGGTCCTGGGCTATTAATAGCACCCAGGATCACAGTGGTTCAGAGCAGGGTCGCCTCGTGGCCTCTCTGAACTACCCTACCCCACCCAGGATGTACAGTTACGTCCTGGGTTAAAGGGGTCCTTCGACAAAAAAATGTTTTCTTTCAGATTAACTGGTCTGAGGTGGGGCTTGAGATGTGACTTTTCAAGACCACTCAGCCATTGAGTGGTAGAGGCAGCTGTTGATTGGCTGAGCGGGCTTGAAACATCTGAAGACCAGAGCGGGAGGTGAGTGGACAGTGTGGCTTTCATAACCCTCCCCGAACTACCCCTTTAAATCATTAAACGTGGTCTAAATGAAAAAGGTTTAAAGTGATCTAAATGACTTTTTTGTAATTAATTCTAAGTTATGTGTATTTGATAACAAGAGAGAGAGAATACTGATTAGTGTATTTGGAGGTATAAAGGAATTCCCCTAAAATAATAATAATGGGGAAAGAAATACATCTGCTGTATGTCCTGCAGGAAGTGGTGTATTCTCTCCAGTCTGACACAGTGCTCTCTGCTGCCACCTCTGTCCATGTCAGGAACTGTTCAGAGCAGTAGAGGTTTTCCACAGGGATTTGCTGCTGCTCTGGACAGTTCCTGACATGGACAGAGGTGGCAACAGAGAGCACTGTGTCAGACTGGAAAGAGTACACCACTTCCTGCAGGACATACAGCAGCTAATAAGTATTAGAAGACTGGAGATTTTTAAATAGAAGTAAATCTATATATCTACAGATCTATATATCTTTCTGACACCAGTTGATTTTAAAACCTTTGTTTTTCAGGCGACTTCCAGGAATTCCTAGGGTAGCGTCTGTTAAGTAACCATATCATTTTTATGGATAAGATGAGTAGCCTGCATGATAGATTTAGTTACTTACAGCATAGTTTATTATTACATCTTGTAGCCGTCATGCTATTTCTGAGAAGCCAAACTATCCACCAGCTCCTGTACAATATAATGGGGATGGGGCAATGGTTAAAAGTTCAAACGCTGGTTATTAACCCTTTGCTATCTGGTTGGGATTGTAAAATGTTCTTGAAATAAAGTGAACCTTTTTAATGACCGGTAATGTGGAGGTATTTAATCTAGTCCCCGATCACCAAGAGCAGCGCTCCCAAAGAAAGTATTTCCCTACCAGCCCCGAGCCCAGCAGCCAGGAGGGACCGGTAGCTGACGACTAGTCATTCTATATGTCAGATGGAACGGTCCCGGCCATATAACGGCTTCTTTCATAAGAATGTTGGCTCCGACTGAAAGGTTGTTTGTATGAACTTTGCTTATTAGATAGACAGACAGTCTGGGAAAGTGATATCCTCCTTTTTGTGGTCTATATGGGCTTATAAGAGTTTATTGGACCTATACTCTGCAAGCTTCTGGCAGTATTGATTGAAGCTTGTTGATTGGTAAAGGATACGTGTATGGAAGCAGAAGCCCTGAAATTTCCTGCGTTACCTATCCGTGAATGGGATCTTTGTCAGTAAAGCTCGGCTTGAGTCAAATGTCCGGAATAGCAAGAAATATAGATAAAACTAATAATTTTTCTCTGTCCTGTTTGGGTTTCCAGGGCTGTCAGGCTGCTCTCTGGTCGGTAACACATATCCACGTCCGTCAGAAAGTCCTGGGTCGTCAGGATCAGAGGGCATGCCGGCGGCTTCACCAGTAATACAGAATAAAAAGTGCATTCATATCCGGGAGCATTATACATGTATACAGTGCTGATGGTATAATGGCAGGATTGTGGGAGATGTTGTATAGGTACACACAGGTGTTTATCATAATGGTATTATATATACATTTTATATATATGTCATCGTGTGGCATTACAAATTGATGATAAACGGATGAATAATCTAGTTTAGAGCCACGTATTACAGCAAAACCTTCATTGGGCAACGATTTGCCGCTTTAACGCAACGTAATATTTCCTGAAAATATTGTTTTTTTTTGTCCATTATTTCCTTTTTGTTATTATAACTATTAACATAATACGTTCGAAAGACAAGAAATGGAATTATTTTACAGCCTTCGGATATGTTCGCACTATGTAAGTTTCGTGATAATCACGGGCATTGTTGCCAATTTGCAACAACAGCTGTGATTACTACGGAACTTGCGTAGTGCTGCTGTCTATGGAATCCCGTCTGGAATGTATACACATAGGGGGACATTTATTAAGTCTGGCGTTTTCTGCGCCGGACTTAAAAATGTCCCCGCAGCTACAACAGTACAGAGATTTATTTAAAGGCGCACTGCCTCTACATAAATCCTGTGACCACCAGTGTGTGCGCCAGCTGGCGTAGATTTCCTGATCATTTTTCTACGAGAAAAATGATAAATTAAGCGAACCCTGAGTCCGCTCCGCCCCCCGGCGTAGTGGGCGAAAAAGGTCTAGATGCAAATATTTATTTGCAAAACGACCATTTGCGGAAATTTTTGTTTCGCATCTGCCCATTTTCCACCGAAAAATACGCCTTTTTAGCTTGATAAATGTCCCCCATAGTATACACTCCGGCCGGGATCCCTAGCATTTAATAGCGGCTGCAGGAGACATGTCAGTGCACACAATGGAGCGTGTGGCTCCGGCCGCACGCTCCATTATGTGCAACGGCAAATTGGGATGCAGGCGCACACTGATGTGCCCACATCTCAATTCATCAGAAATAATGATCATCTGGCCGGTACTGCAGTGATCTTCTCTGTTGTTGCCTTCTCACCACTCTGCTTGCCTACTGTCCTTTAGTCCATCCCAGCCTTGTGCTGACAGGCAGAGAGAAGTAACTAGTCACGGGCGGCTCTCTGCCCAGAGGATTAGTTGCCGCCTCTTTCCCAGCCTTTTGTGTCAGAATAAAACACCTTTTCCCTGATGAAACGCTACCACTGCAGGCCCAGCGGGTAGTCTCAGGGAGCTGCACAGTTAATCTATACTGGGCTGTTGGGAACCATATTAGCACAACCGTACTGATTGGTTCCCTTATAAAGGGAATCTATCAGCAGATTTGACCCCTGTGTCAGGAGTACTGACATTACTGGTATAGAGGATGAGGTAGGAGTGCAATCATACGACCTTCAGGACCATGGAAAATGCATTTTAATGTCTTGGACGTGGCAAGTGCCCAGGAGGTGGTCTCTTCAGGTGAAATGTCCAGCGCTCTTAGGATTGAGCATCATCCTGTTTCCCGATAGACGATCGCTCACACTGGAGAGTTAGTTAATATGAAGGGTGCACCAACATAGTGACAGTCATCGGGACATATAATCACGATTTCCTAGGTTATGCAGGTTGCATGGCGGTAACACAAGGTACGGTTCCCCGATTCTCGATTCCACTCCCGATAGACCATCGCTTACACTGGAGAGGTGGTTAATATGAAGGGTGCACCAATGTAGTGACGATTTCCTAGGTTACGCAGGTTGCATGGTGGTAACACAAGGTACGGTTCCCCTTCTGTCCTTTATATTGTGCTGTCAGCCCCTCTATACCATTTGGCCGCCACATGGCCTTTTAGCATCTATTCAGCTGCTCCCTTACGAATTTTCCAATACATTCACCGCAATTACTTAGAAATAATTGATTAAAAGGAACATATTACAAAACAGCTAAAAAATGTGCCTTGGTGATGACACAAGTGACTTCTACCCAGGCGGAACAATTTTGTGACTTTTCCTTCATTTGTTTTAGTTTTTTCTGGGGCCGAGCAGATGGAGTTCACGGACAGGTGTGATAATAGCAGGATGTGACATAACTGCTTATTACGGCTAAAGCCGCAGGATTAAAGCACAAGTACAATTTTTCACATTTCTGAGACTATAAGAAAACCGATACTTTCATTGGCGTCAGTGTTTTTTTTTCCCCGAGTGGCCGTTGACATGTTGTTCAGCATGAAAGCGCTGTCTCTTTAAGGTGGGAATATGCCTGCTAGTGATGCGGGTAAGTGGCCCCCGAAACCTGATCTTTCTTTTTCTTTCCTAAATTGATTATGGCTGCGGCTGCGGCAGAAGCTGTGTGAGAGCGCGCAGGAATCGGGAGAGGTATCATCTTAAAGCCCATTAATTACATAGGATTAGCCAAATATGTTGCCTTAATCCTAAGGGAATAATGACACGCTGGAAGCCAAACACAAAAGGCCAATTTTCTTTTGACTGAAGGGAAAAAAAACTGTTTACAAGAATCTGTGTGAATAGTTTCATAATTTAAAAAAAAATAAGGTGATTATGGATTTTTTTTTTTCACATTTCACTCATCATTGTTCACGCTTACAATATTGCTTCACATTAATCGAAAACCACCCAGGAAGATGCGGGATTATCAAGTCAATGGTAACAATGGAAAATAGAGATTCCTTCTATGTAGCGTCACCCCAGGATCCTCCTGTAAGAGGTTTGTGATCTCTTCTGCTAAGCGGGGGGAGGGGGGGGGGGCTCAGCAACCTGGTGCAGAAGGCAAAAAGTGACAACATTTTTGTGCAAATCTTTTTGGCCGGCCGCGGTGCTCACACCAAGGGGGGGTTCTGTGAGTGAGTCTGCACGCAGAAGGGCAATGGCCTCGCGCTGTATGTACAGTATGTATGACCACTAAAGACTCAGGCACACAATCTGCGCTCAATCTATATATACGGTGGGCTATTGGGCAGATGAACAGCCATACAGTGTATGTATGTATATATATATATATATATATATATATATATATATATATATATATATATATATATATATACACACATACAGTAATATCTCCGTTCCCAGGGGAAATAACTGTCAGCTAAACAATTTCCTCTGGGAGACAGAGTGGTCGGCACTGCTGTAGGCTATTATGTCTATAGGAGGTATTATACCGACGTATATGAGAGGACTAATGTAATGTCAATACGGGTAGTGCTCACTCAAATCGAAGGACAGTGTAGTCCAAATAGAAACCAATCCATGCAGAGAGAGTAGGAAAAAATGAGGGCACTCACCCGTGTGCTTGACTTCTTTATTTCATTTCATGCATGCAGACGAGGACATGGTCTGCCCGCTGCAGTGAGGACGCCAACCCCCGGGGTTGGCGTCCTCACTGCAGCGGGCAGACCATGTCCTCGTCTGCATGCATGAAATGAAATAAAGAAGTCAAGCACACGGGTGAGTGCCCTCATTTTTTCCTACTCTCTCTGCATGGATTTGTCAGCTGAACAATAGTGGTAAAGTTATTAGGGAACACCAAGGTTACAGGCGCGGGGATTCCCTTCATAATGAGGGGAATCCCTGCTCTAAATGGGGGTTCCCCGCAGTGGAGGCATTGAGAGAGTCTGGAGCTGCTGGCCGCCCTTGCTTCTCTCCTCTGCCGGGAACTGCTCCTCCAGCCGGCCCCCGGCTCCCTGGACCCTTCTCCGGGTGGCCTGTTCTCTCTCTTTGCCTTCGCTGCAGGGAACATCCTGTAAAGGAGTGGGGATTGCCGTAATTATGAGTACAGTATTATTACAGTAAGTAGTGGTGCAAGATGCCACTACTTACTGCTAGTCTTACTCTGTGTAAAAACTTCTAAAAAACAATAAAAGACATTTACATTATTTCCTATGGGAACACAAAGCTCGGTTCTCGGTTGTGGAACAGCCTTCTAGAACCAATAAAGTTTCAGAACAGTGGCATTACTGTGTATATATATCATTTATTTGTTTTTTTTTTGTTTGTTTGTTTTACCAGGCTCCCCTTTTTAAACATAGTTTACATGCTGGACAACCTCTTTAAGGGATAATTCCTATAGCCATTCTGTACTTGAGCATGAGCCACATATTTATTGCCAAGTACGGGATTTTATATTGATCTATAAGAGCATGGAAATCTTTCAGACCGCTAATACCCCTATTCCACGGAACGATTATCGTTCATAAACTTGCTCCAACGACCGCTCGTTAATGATCACTAAACGATTTTTTTACGTTCCGTGGAATAGGGCCTTTACTTTGAGTTTTATTGATCTAGTACAGCGTTATCATTCATAGATCTATACATAGACTACAGATCCTTCTTTTTCACTTGTTTTTATGTAATGTTTTATGTTTTTCATTCATATATTTATAGTTTACATTACTTTTGTAGTTAACCAATAGGGGCCCTAATACACGAGGCGATTATCAGGTAGTCAGGCATCATCGGGCAGATATTGCCCAGCGCAATGAAGACAACGATCAGCTGAGGAGCCAATCATTGGCTGATCATATTCTTTCTAAAAGCTTAAAGTGTCATTATTGTTTCACAAAACTTAAGATATGTCAGAGACTTGTTTTGATTGGTCCGGGAGAAGACTCCGCTAAGCTGGTGGTGTCATGTCATCAGTGGACTTATAATGAAGCTCTATGGAGCCCGACTGATAAATCTGACTGATCACGTGACACAGAGCCGGGAGAGACTCGCACTTGGCACTGCTTTTTCCTGGTTCTATCTCCCAATTGGTATAGGTGGGAACACTCAGAACCGGACCAATCAAAACTTTTGACATGTCTCTGTGATGTCTCTATGTCAAAAATTTTGTAAAACGACAATGACACTTTAAAAGTGGTTGGCCACTGACCACTCATTGCTCTGTATTACGCCTATGAGTTGAACGGTTGCTGGCTGACGGAGTATAGAATATAATAAAGGTATATACTTACCTGTACACTCTCCCCCCAGTGTCCTTCTGCCTGTTTCCCGCTCACCGTCTGTGTAGGGACAGGCTGTTCAGCCAATTACTGGCCGTGGCACTGCCCCATCTCAGCCAGTGATTGGCTGAGCAGCTTTTCACTGCATACATTGTTTCAGAAATGCAGCGCTGGTTGTTGTAAGTGGGGGACAGGCAGAAGGACACTGGGGAGCGAGGAGAGGTAAGTATATACCTTTATTATTTTCTATATATGCAGGAACACCAGCTGCATGGGCTGTACGGGCATCAATCCGTGCAATAGGCTCAGTAAGCAAGCGCCGATCTAGCAGCACACTTACATAGCAAATCATGGCCCCAAGTTTTCAATTTATGTTTACACTTAGGAGAGCGATGAGATGTGGATCAACGTTTTTGACCCCATGCACCAAGAGAGGCAAGATACTGCCGTTTACCCCTATTAGTCTATTCTGAAACAAATAGACATCGCCATTACTAGGCTGAAGTGGTCACCAAGAAGATTGTATGAACATGTGACATCCACGGTCTCCCACATCTGCAAAGAATTGACACTAATGCTCAACTGTAAATAGAAACAATGGGGCCGATTTACTAACAATCCGGTTTTTCCTTCATTAATGTGGCGCACACCCTTAGTAAATCTTAGTTTTTACAGGACAAAACTAAAACCCGACCATCCCGCCACACTAGAAGCGGCTGTTTTTTTAAAATAGAAAACCCGTCAAAAAAATTATGCTTTGCTTAGTCAGTCTCCCGGTTGTGCAGGTTTTGAAGGACACGCCCAGGGCACGCCCACTTGGGTTTTTAGATAAAAATGTTGGGTTTCGGGGAAAAAAACGCACATCTTTAGTAAATGTGTCAGAACACCAAACCGACAGGGAAAAAGGACAAAAACCCGTAAATTTTCTGACGGGAACATGTTAGCAAATCAGCCCCATTGTGCATAATAACGTTACATTACGCTCCAGGCATCTATTTTTTTTTACTTTTTATGAGAGCCGAAATATCTTTTTATTATTACATTTCTGCCGGAACGCGCTGTATGCCACATGTTTTCTCATTTTCAACACTGAATTGAGCTTGATATCTGCTAATACCCTAAAGGTCTCTCCCAAAGCCCCAGATGTGTTTGTAGAATAAAAGTGCGATGATTCATACGTTCAAAAGTTTATAAAGCGCATTTGTGTGAGGTTAGTAAATGGGACTGTGCCTTTAAGGAAGCCGGAGCTCTTCTTGACACGGCTAATTAGAACATTGTTGAGGAGCTGCTGTCATGTTCCATAAAGCAATGTAACTATGTTAAATCCGTAAATTGTGTTTGATCTTTATAATGTTCTCTTTAAAAAGCATCTGAAGCGGATGCTCCCAGGCTGTAAATTCCTGGCATTGGTTAAGTCACGCATGAAGGAATATGTGCCGCACAACCAGATATTACAAGTGTCCAATCCTTTCCAGAGAGCAATAATATGTGACATTGCCGTAGTGTCGTCAGATACAGTGTGACCTGTTCCTGAATACAAGTTATACAAGTGTGAGCACACAGCGCCCAATCTGCCCGACTGGATGCACTCCATAGATCGCTATTTCTATATAATTTTTTTTACACTAATGGCCTAAATGCTATCCACGTACATGGAAAAGTTTTACAACTTTCCAAAATGCGTTGTGTTTCTTTGTTTTGCGATCAATAGAAAGTTACCAAATGTTTCATTATACAACGATGAAGGATTACTTACATAAAACAGGAAAGCCCCTTTAGGCTATGTTCACACAACGTATAAACAATGGCCGTTATTTGGCACTTGAAACCAACAGCGTTTCTTGTGATAAAAGTACATTGTATGAATATAGCCTTAGAGAAGAAGTCCGACACTTTCAAAAATGGGCAGCTGGCTGGTGCAGGGGGGAATGTAATAACCTGTCCTTACTTACCTCTCCACATGCCTGCGATGTGCCGCCTGACTGTCACTGGGAACTGGCAACTAAAAATGCTTGTCCCGGATGATGGATTGTGCACTCGGTGCCAATCGGTGACTGGAGCGTTGTCCCACCCCCTCACTGACTGGCCCAGCAGCCAGTCTATCAGCCTGCTCATGGGGTCCCGGGTCAGCGATCCGGTGCTGGACAGGCACAGGAACAGGTGAGTAATGATAGGTCAGTATGGTCCTCCCCTGCCTCTTGCGAGCGCCAGACTTCTCCTTTAAAGTGGATCTGTCACAGGGACTTCTACTTTATTTATGACCACTGTATTTGCCTGCATAACTACTTTTGCTTATAACTACTAATTAAGGCATCGAAATAGCCAATTCTTTTTTTTTCATAAAAAACCACATGGTTTTACCTTAAAAAAAACAAACAAACGCATTAAGCTCATTCACAACACAGTAGTAGCCTCTTGGTGCAACGCTGAGAAAACGGCAGCACTGGAGACAGTAAACAATGACTTTTATTGGTTAGGTATATATAGAGCCTCATATAAAACACAGTCAGGTACACTGTCTGGAGGGGGGAAAGTCTTTCCCAGCAAAACATGGATCAGAATTGGGGGGGGGGGGGGGTCTTCTGTTACCCCCCCACTTGTTATGTTTTTTTTGCAGACTGTGTTTATTATTGAGCATGGTGTCATTGGTTGGCATATGTTTAGGATCCACTTGATATATGTAATTTTTGTCACATATTACACCCCAGTTGTATTTTTCATTGATGCCATCCAAAAGATCGGCTACAAAACAGCCAAAAAAAGACATTATGCGAACATAGCCATACTCCTACAAATGATGTCCATAAAGGAGTGTAGAGATTAGGGTTCACACTCAGTAAAAGACAAGCAAAAACATCGCCCTGAAGTAAAGGCCCTATTCCACAGAAAGATTATTGGACGATAATCGTCCTGTGCAATAAAAGGCAACGATCAGCCAACATCGTTCATGTCGGCTGATCATTGCGTTGTTTGTCTTTCAAACATGTTGAAAGACAAAGGACCAGGATAGCAGCGATCTGCTGCCGTCGCTCCGTGGAATAGGAGCAGCGGCAGCAGACCATCACTATCCCCTACAGGCTGCCCGGACAATCTAGCGATCACCCGGGCGCTCGTTTTCTACTCAATGTCGGCCCATATAACAGCGGCTTAAGTCTACGGCTCGCCACGTCTTTTTTGGTTTGTTTGAGTCCTAACAACGGCTATAAGTTGGCCTTAAACAGCCAAAAAGACGTTGTGGGAAGCCTAAATGTTGCAGTTTTGCATTAAAGTCTGTGGCAAAAGACTTTCTTAGGATTTATATTGAATGGACAATATAATAGCTGTAGTATAGCAGAAAAGTGTGTGAGCACTTATCTGCTGAATCAGGCAAATATCTTTCTGTGTAATAAAAATGATCAGCCAAGGAACTCATGATCGGCTGATCTTTGTCTTCCAACGTTTAAAAAAAAAGAAAAACACTGAACTTCGCTACATGTAATAGTGATACATGTCTGATAACAGTGTAAAGAAAGTAATAAAGATTGTACTTACCTGTTCAAGCTCCCTTGGTGTCCAGCTGCCTTTTCTCCACATTCCCCGCTCACTGCAGCCGCTGCTAAAGCTTCTGTACTGACCAACTGCTCAGGAAGAGTGGAAGAGTGTGGAGAGGTAAGTATAGCTTTTTTTATTATATAGAGCAAGGGCTTCATGGGCATCGCTAACAAAATAAACATATATTATATATATATATATATATATATATATATATATATATATATATATATATATATTGTAGGGATCTTCCCGGGGGATGGTGTGTTTGGACACAGTTCACAGCAGACTTGGACTTGTAAAACAACAGCTTGGCGTTTATTTTCAGCATAAACAGTCCGTAACAGAAATATAGCAACACTGTGCTTTAAGAACAAAACAAAAAGGTCTTGCCCGTCTGGGCGCTAACTAACAACGCAGGTTACCTCTCTGGCACTTCAGTGGTCAGTATTGCGGGGTGTGAACAGGCCCCAGCAGCGGCTGTCTTCCCAGCTCTCACCAAACAGCATGCAGGCTGTTCACTCCTGGCTGAGAGAGAGAGACCTGTATACTGAGCCCACCTTTTGCCTTCTCAGGCTGATTGGGATCAGAGCTCACCTGATCCCAAAACCCACACTGGATCGAGGGGGAGGGAATGGCAAGTCCCACTACCAAAACCTACCTGCCATTCCATGTAAGTCCAGGCCCGGCAATAATAAATAATAGCTCAGCAGCATAACACTGCTGAGCACAGATGCCTCCTGGACTCACCATCTCACACTATGTATCAACCTGGGTGAGATGTACATCCCCTCGAGCACTTTACCAGTGACATGTCCACAATATATATATACATACACACACACACACAGCCCTTGCTGCACGATTCTTGAGCAGTGTAATAAGCTCAGTAAGCGAGCACAGATCAGCTTGGGTTGTATTGGTTGTATTAGTGTACCGTTTGCTGCAGGGGGATGACAATATATTCATTGGTGAATTCTCTTAAACAGCAGTCTATCAGGCAGACTAGAAACAGGATTTTAGGCCGTATACTCTAGTGCTTGTGTATAAAGTTGTTACATATATCAAAGAAGGAAGCGATTCTCTATTCTATTTGCTTCCACTATAAAGTTAAAGGGGATCAGTATATACAAAAATTGGTTTGGAAGCGCTATACCTCCTAATCTAAAGCAATCTAATGGTATGGGAAACAACTGCTAGTGGCTTACCTGCCGTGCTGGCTTATCGCGAGCACTGAGCCGTGGCAGAAGTCATGATCTGGGCGCACGTGGTGCTTAGATCTAGAGCGGTGCTATCCAAGTCCTTCCTAATAGCTCTAGGAGATTGCATCTTGGAGGCAGCCTTCTCACTCAATGTATTTTCTTACTTTCTCCTCTCCTGTAATAACCTGTTTGTTTCTCTCCACGGCTCTCCGATAATGACTTGGTCTCTGCAAACCAATTTCTTAGCTTTTCATCATGCTTGCACTGAATGATTACTGCACGATAAATTCATTTAGCTACTTCCAAGAATATATCATCACCGGGAGCAGCGACTGATTATCTGTTCCCCTGCACGCCTCGGGGGGCTGCCAGTCAGCACTTGTATAATCTGCAGACCTTATTCACGAGGCAGCGGAGAGGGCTGGGGGTTACTATAGGGGCTATGGAATGCCCGCTCATCCAGACTGCAGGCCAAGATATAGTGCAGACAGACGGAATAGGTCACAAGGACTGTAGAAATAAGGGGTTAACTTGTCACGGCCAAAGGGATTATTGTATGTATATATTTTATTGTGTGTATTGTTTTACCTTTTCTGTGTTCATACAATATATAGGGAAAGCACCATAATGTAGTGATCTACTAGATCAGAGATTGCATCGGGCTGCTGTGTAGTTGTCTTAAAGGACCTTAAGGGTGCTTTTTTGTCTGGTGCCTTTTTGTCTGGCGTTTTAAGGCAAAAAAACAAAAATGCAGCGCATAGCGGGTTTTTTTTTTCATGCATTTGTATTTTTCTGGTGCTTTTCACCTTGTGTCAATGATCTTTCTTGTGGTTTAGGCGTTTGTGTTTTGTGTGCTGAATGTTTTTTTCCCTCTGCCATCACATGACCTAGCTGCCGGACCACAAAAGGTGACAAAAATGCCAGAATGGAAAAAAAACCCTTCCATACGCACAGCAATGACAACCAGAACAATCCCATTTAAGTTTATGGGAGGAAAAAAACGCCATTGTTTGCCGAAAAAAACCCACCCCCTCAGCATGCTGTGTTTTTTAAATACTGCCACAGAAAAGCCAAAGAGGAGGAAAAAAAAAAAGACATCATATATGTTAGGCCGATCATAAACTTCTATTGACCTTCGGCTACACCCGGCCGCTGGTGTTTTTGAAAAAATGGACACAACCAGAGCCGACAGACCCATTAAGTCAATGGGGAAAAATTAAACCCTATACCTAAGTTTTTTGTTTGTTTTTTTTAGAGCAATTTGGTGTTTTCCTGCTCTTTTTGCAGTTCTGCGATATCACAGCAGGCTATACATATGGGGCATTTCATCTTAGAAACAATGCCCCCCCCCCATCTGTAGATGTCTGTGTATGAATATACATTACATAATTACAAATTACATAATGAAGCAAAATGCAAGGAATCAAACCCCAGATATAATAAAGCCTATAGTAATTTGCACTGAAATGAGACAACGGCCAAAGCTTGAAAACCTGCTGGCATTTTTGGGGCATTTTAAGTGGCGTATCTCCAAAAACCCTATGTGTGTCCGGTGGGGGGGGGGGGGGGGGGAGCATTAGGGTCTTATGTACTACTGAAATCACCCAAGGGAATTTTACAAAGTGCTGATCACATGATGGGAGCGTAATCCACACAGCTGGAATAGCCGAGCCCGGAGATAGTGGCCGGCGTTAAGCGTCTCCGTGGGAGTTGTTCATTAGGGGCTGATAATGCTGTTATAGCGCATAGTCTGCTAATTCACATCAGTGGGAGATTGCGTCCGGCAGGAGGAGAATCAATATATACTTTGTCTTCATTTTCCCTCCCCGGCTCGCAGATATAACCCATATCTTCTCTTGGGGAGGATGTTTAGAGACGCGGACGAGCTTAATGGCCGTCATGAAGTGTACATTACACTGCTCATTCTAAAGTATCTTCTGTGATATCATCAGTCGCTGGTCAGATTTCTCTGGGTTCCACGGTGTTCATGGTTATTTCTTTTTGTTTTTGTAGGTTTGTGCCGTTAGGTAATTTGGGGTTTTGATGTATAACACATGAGGATCTGTTCACACTGGTGAATAGGCGAGGCATGTCAAGCGGAATCTGCGCTTAATTTTACACATATTCCACTTTAAATTCCACCTGTAAAATATGTTCAGAGCAATGTCCCATTGTGCTCAATGGGATCTCCGCTCTGCACAGAATGATCCGCTGCGGATCCACTTTTTACCCGAAGAATTGTCATGTCATTAGGGCTTTGAATTTCCGCTTTCCAATCAAATTCCGCACCTATTCTACCAGAGCTGAAGAAGAGGAAATTTCAAACAAAAAACTTCAATTCCTCTGTGTGAACATGCCCTGTAGTGCCGGAGTAGGGAACCTTGGCTCTCCAGCTTTAGCTTTGGCTGTCCAGGCATGATGGGAGTTGTAGTTCTGTAACAGCTGGAGGGCCAAGCTTCCCTCCCCCTGCTTTACTGTATAGACCGCCGGAGACACCTCCTTGTATATGAATTGCTTATCACTACGATACGTGTCCAATTTTCCTATGTCGCCAAATCCAATTTATAACCGTTTGTCCTTATCTTGAATTCCAGGTGAAGGTCATGGTGCGTATTTGTTCCACACTGGTGGGGGAGTCAACTGATTCCAGCTCCTTCCTCAAAGCCGATCCAAGGAAGAAACAGATTACGCTGTACGACCCATTATCTTGTGGAGGGCAGAATGCGTTCCAGAAGAGAGGGACTCAGATACCACCGAAAATGTTTGCCTTCGATGCCGTGTTCCCTCAGGACGCGTCTCAGGTGGGTGATATTTACTGCTTTTATTTGGTTGTAGACATTTGTTTAGTAATGTTTGTATTTTATATTGTATTTTATACAATATATATAGGTAGGATCAGACATCAGGGAACACCGTTCAATCTTTTTGTGAATGGTTTGGCATGGTTAAGGTATAGAAGCAAGAAGCCCCTCCCTTCTCTCTTAAGCTCTAAAACAATTCCAATGCTTTATTTGTATTCACATTAAAACAACGCGTTTCGAACCGACAGGGTCCTTAACCATGGTTTCTGTATAACAAACATAAACATGTACTTGTGTGAACAGATACAGATAAATATACACAGAAATAATGATTAAGAACTTTGTGGGTTCGAAACGCGTCGGTGTTTTAATGTGAATGCAAATAAACCATTGTTTTAGAACTAAAGAGAATCAGTCTTCTTTCTTCTTATTACTAACCCCAGAGTCCAGGGGCGTCTCTTATGTGCTCAACGTCTGTGGCAACAAGTCGGAAGGCATAAACTTCAGACCCCTCGGGAGTGCTAGCCACAATACCTCTGAGGTATAGGAGCTGCTGCCAGACACTTCTAGTTCTCTATAAAGTGAGCGAGCGGGATGAGACCTCTGCCAACAAGAAGCTGCAATGTGCAGGGAATCTTTGGTTTCCTAATTTTACAGATAAGGCTGGGTTCACACTAGGTTTATTCCATCCGTTTTTGCGACAAACTGATGGAAAAGCGGAAGCATTTGACTTCCATTGACATTGACGTCCAATATAAAAAATGGATAATCAGCAACAACGGCCGTACTTTTCACGTTGTGGAACATAGCCTATTCTGCTTAGGGATCCCGGCCAGAGTGTACACACATCGTATACGCTCTGTCCGGGATCCCGTGCGGTGCCGCAAATAACTGACATGAATTGCGGCCGTAGGAAACCCTGTCAGTTCACACAGTGAAGCGAGCGGCTTCGGCCGCTTACTTTATTGTGTGCTGTGGGAGGTTCTGATGCGGGCGCGCGCTAATGCGCATGCATCAGAACCCTTCGGCCGGAAAGATAATCCGGCCGGTACTTAAGTCCAGGTCAGGGAACGGCCGGTCTCTTACTGTGTGTGAACATAGCCTTTAAATGTACACAAAAATAAGGGCAGCTACATTTTTGTGTAAAAAAAAAAGGGTGCGTTTTGATCCGTTTTTTTTTTTTATAATGGAAAAACGTATCAAAACTGATGCACACAAATGCATCCGCTTTTCCAACCGTTTTTTTGCAAAACGGATGGAATAAACGTAGTGTGATCCCAGCCAAAGCTTTAGCTCTCAAGGCATGATGGGAGTTGTAGTTTTGCAGCAGCTGGAGGGCCTGAGTTTGACCCCCTTAATGGTAGGCTTAGGGCCCTTTTCCATAGGATGACTATCGTTTGCATAATCGTTAACGATAAACGATCCAAACGACCGCTATTGCGAAAGAGCTGAAATCGTTCACCCATTTACATGGAACGATGATCGTTACTTATGATCGTTCTTGCATTCATCTTGTCGTCGCTATTGCGTTCGTCACTACTGCGAACGACCTAACGACATCTTATTCAATGTGAACGATTTGTGAACGAGCAACGCTAAAAATTGGTTCAGGTCTTATTAAACGATCAACGATTTCTCGTTCGGTCGTTAATCGTTAACTGCTATTTAAGCAAATGATTATCATTTAGATTTGAACAATTTAACGATAATCTGAATGATAATCGTCTGGTGGAATAGGGCCCTTAGGGTCCATCTACACAGAAAGATTATCTGCCAAAGATTTGAAGCCAAAGGGCCCTATTCCACTGGACGATTATCGTTCAGATTATCGTTAAATCGTTCGAATCTAAACGATAATCGTTCGGTTGAAATGCAGTTAACGATTAACGACCGAACGAGAAATCGTTGATCGCTTTAAAAGACCTGGACCTATTTTTATCGTTGCTCGTTCGCAAATCGTTCGCGTTGAATAAGACATCGTTCGGTCGTTCGCAATAGATACGAATGCAATAGCGAATAAATAGCGAAGAAAAAACTATCGCAATTACGATCATAAGTAACGATTATCGTTCAATGGAAATGAGTGAACGTTTTCAGGTCTTTCGCAATAGTGGTCGTTTGAGATCGTTAATCGTTAATGATATGCAAACGATAATCGTTTGGTGGAATAGGGCCCAAAGCCAGCAACAGACTATAAACAGAGATCAGGTCATATAGGAAAGACTGAGATTTCTCCTCTTTTCAAATCCATTCCTGGCTTTGGCTTCAAATCTTTGGCAGATAATCTTTCTGTGTAAATGGACCCTTAGACATTACAATGAATCTCATATCCAGACCCTGCACACTGCATTAGGCGTCGGAGCCCCCACTGTGCACACTACAGCATATGGCAGCCCCCTCCTCACACACTGCGGTATATATTAGTAGTATAACATTTGCACATGCTGAACATTCCAGATCACTGCATTGGGTATTCTATCTCATATACTTTTTATGCTCAGTAGACAATGAACAATCCATCTCCGCCATTAATCCCGGCTCCTTCATTTCCAGCTCAGTGTTTTTCGGCCTATAAACATTCAGAAGCCTTCCCTACATTTTATACCACCTATAATGTGTGCCAGTGATAGCGTTACCACCAGATAGCGTTTGCCAGGGACGTAGCTGTGGAGTAATAGGAGCAGAGACTCATGAATGGTAATGAGGCCTCCCCGGCAGTCGGCCGCCGCCGCAGCATTGATGGCCTTCGTGTTGATTTTTATCATGAACATACAACAAGAGCAAAAAGCAAACGCTGCAGAATCTCCTTCCGCCGCGGCATATGTGTAGAAGTGCACTGAAGCGGCCACTGTTTGGTCTCCAGATCTCGCTTAGATGGTGTTATTTTATTCAATATCCCCTATCATAGGCAGTGAATACAGTGTAACCACCACTTTAAAAGGGATACTCCAGCAAAAAAAAAATCTTTCAAATAAACTGGTTTCGGAAACTTAGAAAATATATGTTTTTTAAATTGCATCTATTTAAACATCTCCAGTCTTCCAGTATTTATCAGCTACTGTATGTCCTGCAGGAAGTGGTGTATTCTCTCCATTCTGACACAGTGCTCTCTGCTGCCACCTCTGTCCGTGTCAGGAACTGTCCAGAGCAGCAGCAAATCCCCATAGAAAATCTCTCCTGCTCAGGACAGTTCATGACATGGACAGAGGTGGCAGCAGAGAGCACTGTGTCAGACTGGAGAGAATACACCACTTCCTGCAGGACATACAGCAGCTGATAAGTTTTTGGAATCAGATGATTTAAAAACATTTAGTGGGGGATTTATTAAGTCTAAAATTAGGCCCCACCCCTTTTCCCCAGTCGAATTCACTAAGAGGCACACGCCGCGCTATCTGGCGTGTTGATAAATGCCCCCCACGGTTTTCTCCTGAGTACCTGCCATTTCTTGGCAAACATCGGCCATAATTCCACAAATAACGGCTGTTGTTTTTAAAAAATGACTATTATTTGGCCGCAAAATATTTAAACGATAATCGCTCTGTGTAATTGCAGGCAACATTTGAAAAATTACTCGTATGTCGTTGATCGTTGATTTAGATCTGAACCTAAAATTATCGTTAATCATTCGCTGTAATTCCACGTTCGTTCACTCAAGTTGCAAATTTTTTCACTAATGGTTCAGTGTAATTGCACATTGTCCATTGTTTTGCCGGGATCAGACGGAATAAACCATCATAGTCACTAACGATTATCGTTCTGTGTAATATGGTGAACGATTTCAGGTTAACAATAACAATCTCGCTTGCGATCGTTTATCGTTAAAAAATCGATCCGTGTAATAGGACCCTTAGTTTACGTTGCGTTCAATGTTTTTTGTATTCATCTCCGCCATTATGACGCGGTCCGGATGAAAACAACACATTACCATTCCAGTTTATTCTCGTCTCTTTTGCTAACCAAGTGAATCTGTACAGCGGCGAATGTTATGTATGTACGTCCCTTCGAGCAGAGCACAAAACCCATCTGTGACTAAATCCGTGTGATATATCTCCACGACCAAAGCAAATCATGTGTAATTCAGTGTCAGATGTATTACCTTACCTTTGTCTTCTGGGGAGTTTTATGAATTCATTGATTCAGCTGGTCGGACATGATGCTCCACAGATCTGAAATTGATCAGGTTTGTTATATTTGGTAAATTGTTTAGAGATCAGTGAGATGATGCTATGGTATGGTGGTCATATGTACACGTTATCCCGGCCGGGCCGTCAGTCAGCAGAGAACAGGAGACCAGAGAGAAGAGAAGAATAGAATCCTCCATTACTTTATATGCTTTAAAGCACATTATTTTTATTATAGAAAAATGAGAAAATTGCTGTGCTTAAAGGGACAGTGTCATCAGAAAATGACTTATTGTATAAATAATGTTTTTATGTTAAATATTTTTTAAAGATTTTTTTAGATTTTTTTCCCCCCTAATTTTTCCATCTATATTATTAAATAATCCTGAGCTCTTAATTTTCTCGTAATTTTCTCACCACTGGGGCTAAAACTAAGCTGAGACTTCCTGTTGTCTCTGTGGTGATAAGAGGAGGCTGCTGTAAAGTGATGTGTACAGCATTGCAGCGTCATGTGACAACAGTAGATAGAGAGACAGTAGCAGCTCCCTGTGGAATGACCCTTTTTAAAGGCCGCAGGGCTCGTTCAGTAATGTTTTACATTCATTCTGTCTATTGTTGTCTATGTCCATGAGTCTTGCTGTAAAGCATGTCAATAAGTGCTGTTAAAAATAGCTCAGGCAATATGGCCGCTCCCGTAGCAATGTACTAAAAGTGAAATAAATAAAAAATCATAGTCAGATAATTGAAACAGATTAGAATAAAAGAACAAGTTTTAGTATCTGACTGGTGCATGGATACTAGAACGTGTGTCAAATATATTAAGAGGCTTGCAACTTTTAATGGATATGGTGTATCCTAAACAAGGGCTAAATTCATTAAGACTGGTGTAACAAAAGCCGATTTTTTTTTTAATAACCCCCACCCCACCCCCATGTCTTTCCATTGGATTTGGAGCTGAGTATATAATGTGGGTCACAAAAACTAAATTTGAGATTAAAGGGGTACTCCAACAGGAAAAAAATCTTTCATGTCTACTGGTCACAGAAAGCCAGAGATTTGTAATTTACTTTGAAATTTTCAGCTGCTGTATGTCCTTCAGTGGTGTATTCTTTTCAGTCTGACACAGTGCTCTCTGCTGCCACCTCTGTCCATGTCAGGAACTGCCCAGAGCAGCAGCAAATCCCAATAGAAAACCTCTCCTGCTCTGGACAGTTCCTGACATGGACAAGGGTGGCAGCAGAGAGCACTGTGTCAGATTGAAAAGAATACACCACTTCCTGCAGGACATACAGCAGCTAATAAGTACTGGAAGAGTGGAGATTTTTTTAAAAAATTTTTTAAGTACCCCTTAAAAGCTAAACATTCCGTGTTAAGCGGCAGTAGCATGTGCTATTACTCTTACTTGGGGAGATGTTATTGTGTTAGTGATACCAGGAAGGAGAATTGTACTTTTCTAGTATAAATCCTCTGTAAAGAGTCTGGAGATGATCAGGTAAGATTACGCTCACAGAGGAAGCTATGGTTTACGATACAGAAGACTTTGCCTGATTCCACCGACAGACATTTCAGTCGACATACTTATCTTTCCGGGTAGATGACCCGTTAAGCGATTGCAGCTCCGCATGTACATTGATATGTATGTATATATTGTGAAGGAAATTATCATCTAACACTACATGTAGGTGATGTGTCTGCATAAACCTTAAAGGAGCTGCCGCTAATGAAGTCAGGAGGTCAGCCCGCCAGCCATTCAGCATATCCCAGATCTAAAAATCCAACGTATCTTCACACATAAGTGTAACGTCTGGACCTTTCCTTAATAGGTTTTTGTGTCAAGATGAAGGACTGTCGAATGTTTCAAGGCGATGCGGGTAGGAAATAATGAGCAGCGCGATCGGCTCCAGAGAGGAAATAGTTTGGATTGTTCTGGATATGTGAATGTAACCTGTTACATGTGTAGAGGAGACATGTCTTACCTCCGGGACCTCCTCAACTTTACAGCTCAACACTTATCTACAATTAAAGGGGTTCTCCAGCCCTACAAAAACATGGCCACTTTCTTTCAGAGACAGCGCCGCTCTTGTCTCCAGTTTGGTTGCAGGTTTTGTATCTCAGTTCCATTGAAGTTAAAGGAGCTTAATTGCAAACCACACCTGACCTGGAGACAAGAGCGGTGCTGTCTCTGGAAGAAAGCGGACATGTTTTTCTAACCTAGGATAACCCCTTTAGTATCTCTTATGGAATCAATTTCTCATTTCTTCACGTCTTACCCATCCTCTATTCGCTAGTGTAATTTTTCATCTTTCTTTTTTTTCTTCATTCACTTTATATTGCTGATGACTGTATGACTCAAAGGTAAAAGACAGAAATATGCATTGAGTTCTCCTTGTGGCCCAAATTTATCCTTCTGTGTAGGATTACCAACCAATTACCATTTCATGCCTTGTCCACAAATTTCAGGATCACCTATTGTTACAGCTGTGTTGTTCCATTCCTCTGTTATTCTTATGACTCCCTACCTAACTGGGTGTTACCAATAGGGACGTGTCCCTACACTGTTTGAGGCTATCCAATCAGAGTGGTCAGTGCTGGACTGTAGAGGTGAGCAAGCACCAAAATACTCCAGTGCTTGTTTTATTTTTTTTTTTTTACTTTAGTAATGAGCCTCATCAAAAACAATATGAGACTCAAGTATATAACCAGGTTCCCCTCTGAGGGTACCTGGTTTATATGGAGGTGACAGTCTGGCTCCAAGTGGTGCTAAGTTAATCCCTTAGGGGCCAGACACTGGTGAGAGGGGGGAAAGGGGAAATTATACTTACCACTCCAGTCTTCTGTCTTCACATGGCCTCTCAGCCAATCAGACGCTGCGATCCACCCTCAGGCGCTGATTGGCTGAGCTGCGATAGTGATAGTTGACTTTATTACAGCTGCAGAACAGCACACAGTACTTGCTCCAGTATTGAGTACTTTCGAGAAGCCCGATACTCAAGCGAATACTATACTCTATAGAGCACGCCCGCTCATCTCTCCAGGACTGTATAAAGACACAACTGGTAACACCCGGTTGGTTATTCATATCATTGTCCTATATTTCTAGTAGGAATAACAGAGGAACGACACATCGCGGAGCTGTAAGAGATGATCCAGAACGGTTACATGATGGGGAATACAAGTGTGTACGAACACAGACCGGTCAGGGGCGGGGACAGCTTCCCTTTAATAAGTTCTAGTAAAATGAAACCTTAACTGTGATTGGTCGCTCAGGGTAAATTCCACCACTTTATGTTCCGTTGATAAATTGGGGCCATTATTATGCCGAATATTTATTTGTTTTCAATGTACAGCTGCTAAGTCTTTGTGCACATTTCCATTTTTGTCCCTTGGTTTCTACTTCACTAATAAAAACCAAACCATTAAGGTATAGAAAACCAAAGTTGGATTCCTTATTATTACCAATGGATGACGATGAGGTGACTTCTCTTTCCATATAGGCGGAGGTGTGTGCGGGAACAGTGGCAGAAGTCATACAGTCTGTGGTGAACGGGGCCGATGGATGTGTTTTCTGCTTTGGTCATTCCAAGCTTGGTAAGTATTAAACAATCAGCTTCATAGAAACATCGACGGTTGTCAGCAAGAAAAAGACCACCTGGTCCATCTAGTCCGCCCTGATATTGTTTTCTTTAGTATTTTCTTGGGACAGATATGTTTATAGCCAGAATTACAGCAGCTGGCTCCGTTCACTGTGTAACAGTGCAGCTCCTTTCCCGTTCATGTGAATGGCAGCCGAGCGTTAGTAAAAAAGGCCAAACCGCTATACAGAGAATGGGGACAATTTCTTCCAGACCTGTTCACTGTGTAGTGCAGCATTGAGCAGCTGATCGGCAGGGATGCTGAGTGTTAGCATCTTGCTGATCATTGACTGTGGATCATTGTACTTATTCAATATTTACTTAAAAGTGATACTGACCCTCCCCCCCCCCCTTACGTAATGTGTTGTTCTCCGCACCATCCCCAAGCTTAGATGCTGCACATTCTATCTATCTATCTATCTATCTATCTATCTATCTATCTATCTATCTGTATAACATTGTCTGTTTCTTCTTCTTTCTGCTCCAAAATAGCTTAATTTCATCAGTGGACAGTGTCATCTAGGCGGGGCTTCACAGCAGTTGGGCCCTCCCCCCAGCCAGGAGATAGAACCCAACTGCTGTGAAGCCCCTCCTAGGTAACACCATTAACCGATTAAATAAGTCAAAAGTAAGGGGAGTGCAGTATCACTTTAACCAATATTAAAAGGGTTCTCTAGGTTTATAATTATTCATCTAGCTGTTGTAAATGTAATTACAGGGGTTGTTCGCCCTTTTTTATCCAAATCAACTTGTCCCAGCAAGTGCCAGAGATTTTTAATTTACTTTTATTACAAAATCTCCAGTCTTCCAGTACTTATCAGCCGCTGTATGCCCTGCAGGAATTGATTTTTTTTTTTTCCAGTCTGACACAGTGCTCTCTGCTGCCACCTCTGTACATGTCAGGAACTGTCCAGAGCAGCAGCGGTTTTCTATGGGGATTTGCTGCTGCTCTGGACAGTTCCTGACATGGACAGAGGTGACAGCAGAGAGCACTGTGTTAGACTAGAGAGAATACACCACTTCCTGCAGGACATACAGCGTCTGATGAGTACCGGAAGACTGGAGATTTTTGTAATAGTAGTAAATTACAAATCTCTGGCACTTTCCTTCACCAGTTGATTTGAAAGATTTTTTTCCCTTCAAAACATAGTTATCGCAGAATGTATGTGCGCCTCAAAACTGACCAATGTGTATGTATACCTTATCATGTATCTGACAGGAAAGTCCTACACTATGATCGGCAAAGATGACTCCATGCAGAACCTTGGCATTATCCCTTGTGCTATTTCCTGGCTCTTTAAGTTGATTAATGAACGGAAGGAAAAGACGGGAGCTCGCTTCTCTGTGAGAGTGTCGGCGGTGGAGGTGTGCGGGAAGGAGGAGAACCTGAGAGACCTCCTATCAGAAGTGGCTACCGGCAGTCTCCAGGATGGCCAGTCCCCCGGCGTCTACCTATGTGAGGACCCCATCTGTGGCATGCAGGTAACCTCAGCATTGTCTTTGTATACTACTTTAGTGTAACCTTTTCTGGGGTAGGCTTTATACCAGGGGTACTCAACAACTTTTAGTGAAGGGCCACTTACCGGGGTCTATTGTCAGGTGAAGGTCCGAGCTGAACATCAGTAGGAAACGGGTTTTATTACTTTTCACATACGTTCAACTATTTACATACAGAATTGCTGCTTATTAGTGGGAAAACTGGCATTTTTTCTCTCTCACCTGCCCTTTGATATTAGGTACAAAGGGGGTGACTGCCCTAGTAGTATATAGCCCCCCCTGTTGCTCCCCCAGTACTATATAGCCCCCCTGTGCGCTCTCCCCCAGTAGTATATAGCCCCCTGTTGCTCCTCCAGTAGTATATAGCACCCCTGTGTGCTGTCCCCCAGTAGTATATAGCCCCCTGTGAGCTCCCCCAGTAGTATATAGCCCCCCTGTGCACTCTCCCCCTGTAGTATATAGCCCCCTGTGCGCTCTCCCCCAGTAGTATATAGCCCCCCTGTACGCTCTCCCCCTGTAGTATATAGCTCCCCTGTGCGCTCTCCCCTTATAGATGGCCCCCAGACAAAAAAAACAAAAAACAAACCACAACTCACCTAGGACCTCGCTCCCCGCCGCGCCTGTCTTCTTTTCTCCTGTCGGCCCGGCCCCCGGCTGATACGCGCTCTGGGGATGTCCCGGGGATTCCCCAGCAGAGCCCGCACCAGTGACCTCAGTGTACGCCGCTGGCCTGAACTTCCGGGAAGTACAGACCGGCGGCGTACACTGAGGTCTTTGGTGCGCGCTCTGCTGGAGAATCCCTGGGACATCCCCAGAGAGCGTGTGTCAGCCGGGGGCCGGGCCGACACTGCCCCTAGCCCCACAGGCAAACTGAAATCTAAGGACAGTACGCCTGTGGGGAGCGGGACACATGGGGGCTGTCCCGGGACAGACCGGATGCGGAGTGGTTCGGAGGTCTGACCAGGGGTCCAGACAGCTGACCTCACCGCGGTCCGCCAGTTGAGGACCCCTGCTTTATACATTGGTATAGTGGTGGGTACATTCTTGTCCATAACTCTCATTTCTGAGTTAATTTTATGTAAAATGAATGTCACAGTTAATATTACCGCCTCCTACCAGCAGCCAGGCTGTTCTTTCTTAAAGGGGTGGTCCAGGGTCAGTATTAGTTGTTTTTTTTTGTTTTTTTTTTCAGATTTGACATTACACATAAAAAGGTAATACTCACCTGCCCTGATGCCCACACCCAGTCCCCACTCATCACCGCTGCTTCCTGGTTCATGTCATGTGATGTCCCTGCAAGAACAGGACCTCTCTATGGCTGTTCATTGGCCGAGCAGGCAGCTCCTGCAGTGACCAGGATGCAGCACTGTTAAGGGGAAGCAGGGAGCTATTATATTGGCAGCTGTGGGGGATTAGGGTAGGTGAGTATGAATAGTCCCCCAACCTAATGTAAGCAAAAATTCTGTCCTGGAACATACCTTTAAATGCCACATTAAAAATGATTTGACCAAACCCACCGATTTTTGCAGAAGCAGTTGTCTAATGTGTCTAGGTGTCTCCCTAGTTCCTTTTACACGTATAGATAAATCGCCTAATTGCTCATTTAACAAACGGAAAGTGATGATTAGACGAGAAGATAAATCGCTATGAAAAGTTGTTAATGTGATTGTAATTGGGTTTGTATATATTCTGTGAATATTCATAATAGTTTTAGTATCTATATACTGTGTACAATGAGTCTTTTACATTGAAAGATTAGAGATCATTTAACAATGATTTTTCAGTCGCTTCAAAGACATACTAACAAATTTTCGTTCGTCGTTTACACCAGAAGTTTATTGCTTAAAAGGGTAGTTCACCTAAAAAAATTTCTTTCAAATCAACTGGTGCCAGAAAGTTCCAGAGATTTTTTAACTAATTACAAAATCTCCAGCCTTCCAGTACTTATCAGCTGCTGTATGTCCTGCAGGAAGTGGTGTATTCTCTCCAGTCTGACACAGTGCTCTCTGCTGCCACCTCTGTCCATGTCAGGAACTGTCCAGAGCAGGTGAGGTTTTCTATGGGAATTTGCTACTGCTCTGGACAGTTCCTGACATGGACAGAGGTGGCAGCAGAGACGTCTGTGGGGTAAATACATTTAGGCCCCTTCTATGCGCTATGCACGTGCAAGACCAGAAAAAAAAAGACCTAAACCTCCGGTAATATAGGGTGAATGCATAGAATCTGTCCATATGGAGTGCTGTATGTGCTGGTGTGTAGGATAATTCTCCCTATGTATTAGACGCTATCAATGAGAAACAGGGCTGCAAAATCCCATATAATGTATGTGGTAAAAGCAATACGTTGTTTAGTCGACTGTATGACATCAACTAAACACAAAGGACTGTATCCTGTATATGATGAACGAGGATAATAAAACTTATGAGACTCCTAGTAATAAATTAGAGGTCGACCAGACACCAAAATCAATCATTCTAGTAGATGGGGAGAGGTGGCGGCTGCAGGATATCTTTCAGAGGATGATGTCACGTGCGGAGCATTGAAAAAAATAAAAAACAATGTGAGTTTTGGGTTGTTCCATTACATAATCAATCAATATACTGTCCAGGGGGGTTTGCTCTCTGCTGTATCTGATCTGGGGCAGCCCCGGGATGCTGAAACTGACTGATAGAATGGAATTGGGAGAACTTAGCTAAATGGATAAGTTTGTATGGAGCCTGCTGCTGCCGGGTATATAGATGATGCTAGAAACAGAGATGGGAAGGATAAGACATGCTGTAAAATGGGATAAAACCGCACACAGTGTGGCTACTTAAAGGGGTAGTTCACCCAAATATTTTTCTTTCAAATCAACTGGTGCTGGAAAGTGATTTGTAATTTACTTTTATTTAAAAATCTTAACGGTTCCAGTACTTATCAGCTGCTGTATGTCCTGCAGGAAGTGGTATACTCTTTCCAGTCCAGCAAGCAGGAGAGGTTTCCTATGGGGATTTGCTGCTGCTCTGGACAGTTCCTGACATGGACAGAGGTGGCAGCAGAGAGAACTGTATCAGACTGGAGAGAATACAGAGACTCCTGCAGGGCATACAGCAGCTGATAAGTACTGGAATACTTTCGATTTTTTTTTTTTTTTTTTTAATAGAAGTAAGTTAAAAAATTTTAGGCCTAGTTGTTCTGAAATATTTTTTTTTTTTTGTGAACTATCTGTTTAATTCATGCTGTTTTATCAGGAATGACTGTATAGGTATATAAATAGTTCATGTTGAACTGATTCTACCCGATCATATTTAGACAGGTTGTTTTTTTTTGTTTTTTGTTTTTCATTGTGTCCGCTGCCTCTACACTTCTGGAACAATAGAAGAAATAACTAATAAATTGCTTGTACAATGTGTCCAGTTGCAGAACCAGAGTGAGCTGAGGGCGCCCACAGCTGAGAAAGCCGCCTTCTTCTTGGACGCCGCCATTGCCTCACGCAAGTGCAGCCAGCGGGACTGCGACGAAGATGATCACAGGAACTCTCACATGCTGTTTACCCTGCACATTTACCAGTATCGTATGGAGAAGAGCGGGAAAGGAGGCAGTAAGTGTGAATGTCAAAGAGAAAACCATGGGAACCTTCTCACCATTCTGCAAAGTGCACTGTGCACCCTGTGCCAACCTGTAAGAAAGGATAGGATGATAGCATAGATATATCAGTCACTGTGCACCCTGTGCCAACCTGTAGGAGAGGATAGGATGATAGCATAGATATATCAGTCACTGTGCACCCTGTGCCAGCCTGTAAGAGAGGATAGGCTGGTAGCATAGATATATCAGTCACTGTGCACCCTGTAAGAGAGGATAGGATGGTAGCATAGATATATCAGTCAGTGTGCACCCTGTGCCAACCTGTAAGAGAGAGTAGGGTGTTAGCATAGATATATCAGTCAGTGTGCACCCTGTGCCAACCTGTAAGAAAGGATAGGATGGTAGCATAGATATATCAGTCACTGTGCACCCTGTGCCAGCCTGTAGGAGAGGATAGGATGATAGCATAGATGGTAGCAGCCTGTGCCAACCTGTAAGAGAGGATAGGCTGGTAGCATAGATATATCAGTCACTGTGACAGGGCAAAATGTGGAATAAACATATTTTATAAAATGACTGAATGGATTAGGCCATATTCATGTATTCTGTGCTCATATATCATTTCATCCAATGTCAACAGATGAATGGATACAGGTAGACACGTACACCCCTACTGAAAGGGGAAGCGTCCAATATCCTACATCAAAGATGACATTATTATAGTGAAAGGATCAGAAGTCCACTGTCATAGGAGAAGCATGGGTCAGCTGCCCACCATTATAGGAGAAGAATAGATGAGATGCCCACCATTATAGGAGAAGCATGGGTCAGATGCCCACCATTATAGGAGAAGCATGGGTCAGATGCTCACATCACAGAAGGATAGATCAGATGCCCACCATCATAGGACAAGAATATATCATATATCCATTAAGGCAGCTACATAACAGCCGTATAACCATAGATGACACAGAGACCTAAACATATTAAACCCAATACTGACCTTGTCTTCCACATCTGAATCAGACACCTATCATGTTATAGATTCATCTGTATACCATGTATCACCTATATAGACTATAAAGAAATCTACAATTGTACCAAATAGTGAAAGGGTGATCAGTGAAATTGGACAAGACATAGTATCAGCCTGTATTAGGAGCCCGGGATATAAGCCGAGCCTGATGGAAAGTAACAAGACGTAACCGAAGACTAGAACAAAAGCAATTGTAGGAGAGGGAAGTGACCTCTGGTCTCTTGCTGCTGCAATGAAGTAGGAAAATGTGCGAGCTCCATGCAGAGGTCCGGGGTTTTCAGTGCATGAGCAGTGAAGCAGAGATCTCCTTGTCTTCCTTTTTAACTTTTTTTTTTTTTTTTTTTTTTTTTTTTTGCTGCAGCATGTAAGAGTACATTGGGTCACATACACACTGCAGTACAAAAGGGGTTAAGTAGAAGGTAGTCTGCTCCCCCACCTATGTATTTAACCATAAGGGCTCCTAATGGGCCCTTATAATTATATACAGTGGGCTGACAGAGCAAGTAGCCATTGGTTCTCTGCTCTGCCAGTGACTCTTATATACACTAGAAAAAGACAATGGGCTTAGTTCATAAAAATACAAAGAATTTTTATTATATATAATAGGTACCAATACATAAACAAGCTTTTACAGTATTAAATGAAGTTAAAAAGTATGACCACAGTAAAAACACATATAAAACAGGTGTCAGCAGTAAGGTATTTTACCCATAACAATTTTTCCATATGGGAATATATCTATAAGGTGCACAGAATCTCGTACTGCCCTAGTACTGCCTCAGTTTCATTCAACATATAGGCAGCCAAAATCAAATGGCCATTATAACATTTAGAGCTTATTGCACCTACCCATGTTGTCCGACACCACACAAGCCGTTCCTACGTACGTTTCGCTATTGCACGCTTCCTCGGGGAACTGCCAGTGACTCTTGTAGCTGCAGGTATGATTCTGCCTCTGGTCACAAGAGATTTAATTTTTTGGCCACATTACTGAGCCGATATATATATATATTTTTTGCAGTGCTTTGTGTTGTGTGTAGGGGAGGACGGGCTCCCCGTACGTTTTTTTGCTATGGGGCCCCATTAATCCTAGCTACGCCCCTGGGGGAGCGGTAAGGGGGGGGGGGGGGGCGTTAAGAGTCCTCGCTCAGCTCTATGCTGGACCCATTTATTATCCAGGTGATTGATGACAACCAAGTACTAGAAGAAAACAGAAAAATGCTTCGTTTCCATCTCTCAACCGGCAAAGTCATGTAGTGTAGACCCTATGTGATAGCGGGAAGCCAATGACTGATGGATCATAGAGTCTGGCAGTAATAAAGGATCTTATGGAAGGTGGAGACATAAAGCCGGAATTCTACATAATAACTGCATAGATGTCATTACATATTCCTGGCTCCAGGGAGATGGGGGGGGGGGGGGGGGGGATTTGGGTCTCCCCTTTACACGTCCTACGCCTGTCCCAATAATTTAAATATCTTCCTGTTTATTTCCATATCACATTGCTAAGCGTCCATTTACAGCTTCGAGGGAGTACAATCAGATTTGGTTCACTTTTTAAGGCTCAAAATAATCTAAATGAAGTTGTCTGTATGTGAATGTGCCACCTCGCAGCTGGGAATACTGGATGGGAATACTGGAACAATACTGGATAATGTTATTAGGTGTGTGGCTTAGGCAGATGGCAGCATACAGTAGGGAGGGAGGACAGTGTACAGCCGGTCATGCAGCCCGATAGTCTGATCACGTCTGAAAGATACCACAGCAATTAATTTAGACAAATGGTCTCTGTCCATTTTCCATTGAAAGCCTTAATTTCTCACTGTCTATGCTGCGGGAATCAATAGTTCACATCATTGAACACTTTGCAATGTACAGATAACTCAGAGGAGCTGTCTTTTCTATAACATACGCTCTTAACGCTATACTGTTAGCTCTTGTACTTAGAAATTAAAAATCTTAAAGGGGTACTCCAGTGAAAATTTTCTTGTTTTCTTTTTTTTCTTGTTTCGGAAAGTTACATAGATTTGTAATTTAATTCTCTTTTATAAGCTCTAGTCTTCCAGGACTTATCAGCTGCTGTATGTCCTGCAGGAAGTGGTGTATTCTTTCCAGTCTGGCACAGTGCTCTTTGCTGCCACCTTTGTCCATGTCAGGAACTGTCCAGAGCAGGAGAGGTTTTCTATGGGGATTTGCTGCTGCTCTGGACAGTTCCTGACATGGACAGAGGTGGCAGCAGAGAGCACTGTGTCAGACTGGAAAGAATACACCACTTCCTGCAGGACATACAGCAGCTGGTAAGTACTGGGAGATTTGAGAATTTTAAATACAATAGAAGTAAATTTCAAACCTGTATAACTTTCTGACACCAGTTGATTTGAAAGAAAAAGATTTTCACCGGAGTGCCCCTTTAAAGAGAGAAACGTTAAACAATATTCTTGGAAATTCAAAGACATCTAGAACATGCCCCTCGGGAGCGCTTTGTAGGACTCTCTTCCTTACAAAACATTTGTGCATTTCCCCATAGAGTTTCTGCTGTGAGTGTGCGGAATATGCAATGACATTTTATTATAATGTAGCGGAGAGCGCTCCACTTCTTAAAGGTTAACCCGCTTTCCTTTCTCTTGGCAGTGTCGGGAGGTCGTAGTCGATTGCATCTTATTGATTTGGGAAGCTGTGTAAAGGTGCAGAGCAAAAACCGAGATAGCAGCACCAGCTTGTGTCTCTCACTGTCAGCACTCGGCAATGTCATCCTCGCACTGGTCAATGGCAGCAAGCACATACCGTACAAGTAAGCGACACAAAAGGATTATTATTATTGGAAACATGTAATATTATCCATTTAAAGGGAATGTATCACCAAGATATTTGCTGTTTAATTTATAATTTCGTAAATTATCATAAACAATGTACAAAAAAACTATTCAAGAGACTCCAAAGCCCCTGGGGCACCTGGATATTTGGTTTATTGATTAGAGCCAGATACGGTAAGGTGCACTGGTGTTTGGGAAGCAGACCCTATTCAGTATGGGAGAAGTTTCTAGGCATGCTGTGTTACCTGGGTGGGGGAGTCATATTACAGGGAGGAGGCTGAACAAAAAACATCAACTATTATGAAGTACAAACAGGACGTGTCAGCTTAGATCAGTGGTCAGTATTCAGGACTACTTTCGGACTAGAGATGAGTGTGACTGGAGCATACCTAAGTCCGATAGTCCAGTATTTGATAACCGGTGGCTGAAGAAGTTGGATGCAGCCCTAGGGAGTCCAGGAAAACATGGATACAGCCATGGGCAGGAAAACATAAACACAGTTTCGGGCTACATTGACAGGATTGACACTTTGGATCCATTTCTTGCTAGATTCAGATGGAAAGTGATGAATACAGTTTTTTAGCTGGACAGAATAACGCAGAGGTGTGCGATCCCTTCCAGCAAAGAAAAGCAAATCACAAGTATCTGAAAGTAATAAGACACAGACGCAAATTTTATAATAAAAACCTATGTATTAAAGGGAAGGTGTCACTAAAATTTTATTTTACTGATTAGAGTCAGATACTAAAACTTTATCTTTTAGTCTAATGTTTTTATTTTCTGACTGTAATTTTTTTTTTTATTTTACTATTTTTTACATTGTTATGGGGGCGGCCATATTGCCTGAGCTGTGCTTAACAACATATAGTGACATGCTTTACAGCAAGACTCATGGACATAGACAAGAGACTCTGTCTACTTGAGATAAATATGAGACATTACTGAGCGCGCTCTGTGACCTGTGAAGAGGTCATTCCACAGGGAGCTGCTATTGTCTCCTCTACTGGTGTCACATGATGCTGCAATGCTGTACAGATCACTTTACAGCAGCCTCCTCTTATCACCACAGACACAACAGGAAGTCTCAGCTTAGTTTTAGCCCCAGTGGTGAGAATGAGAACTGCAAGAAATCAGGATTATTTTATAATATAGAAAATATAGAATATGGAAAATTAGAAAAAAAAAAGAAAAAAAATATGTTTAACATGAAAACTTTATTTAAATAAATTAAACAAGTAATTTCCTGTTGACACAAACGGTTATGTGTTCAACAGTCTAAGAATTATTACATGCAGGGGCGGATTAACTTTACCATAGGCCCCGGGCTGTTCACCAAGCCTGGGCCCCCCCACCCCACTGTAACTATGGCCGCACTAGCGGGGTGTTAATAGTACAGGACAGATAATGTCAGGATGCCCTGAATTGTGCAAAATTGCTGTAGAAAAACAATGATTTTTTGCAAATCATGGCAAAACTGTAGCCAGGAGACAATTCACCACAAAAAGTATCAGTCTTTTTGGGTGGTCATGGGCCCCGGGCTACCGCCCGAAACTGACCTATTATAATCCGCTACTGATTACATGCTATTATTATATAATAATAATATTCATATATTTATTATTTAATTAATATATATGTATATATATATATATATTTTTTTTAATAATAAGAATATTCCCATATTATGCAGCATTGTAAAGTATATATACAGCAGTGATATACTGTGCGCTAACTACATCTTTCATATCTGTCCAATCACAAGTGGTTAAACAAGTGACACTGAAGCACGCAGGAGCGCCATACTTAAGCCGCGGTGAGAGGTGACGTGTATTCTCCTCACATCGCGCTCTCACTGCTTTATAAATCTATATACAATAAAATTGCCTGATTTAGCACTTTATGTAATCAGCACTCTGTAGATTTTGACATTTCTGTTCCCGTTCCCCGGACGTGTTTGGAGCGCACTCATGCATAATCTATACCAGTGTGGTTTTTATGTTGTCTCAGCTAATATCATGATCTCTACAAAATCCAATTTTGTTGAGGTTTTTTTTCCTCCTAAACACACATTGCCTTTTATCTGGTTAGAGAAGAAATAAAAACAAACAGCTTCATTTGTCGCCCGTGACAGCTCTGTGAACGCCGTCAGAGCCGCTTCTGAAAAATTAGAAAAAATTCACACGGGGAGAATATGAAAAGTCCTCATTTTTCTTCATCAGTGTCAAGCTGTGCGCGGCTGCAGGAAAGTTGGAATTCATTAGTATGCACTCACAGCGCTCTGATTAGTCTGTTCTCTGCAGCGTTATAGTCTGTGTATATGGCCGCCTCCAATAACCATGGAACTTGCAAGAACAATAGAGGGCTAGACAGGAGCAAATCATCTGAGCCCGACCATGCAGCATTTGATTAGCGGTGGCTGCAGAAGTTCGATGCAACCCTAAGGCTGCCTGGAAAACATGGATACAGTCATAGGTCGCATCCATGTTTACCCAGACTCCCTAGGGTCGCATCCAACTTCTCCAGCCACAGGTAATCAAATGCTGCACAATCAGGTGCAGACGAACATGAGCATGCTCAATATATGCTCATCTCTATAGAGGTCTACCTGAAACTATGAGGTTTATATATCAGGACGAAATGGTGGAGAGAACAGTGAGCATGTGAGACTATTCCAGAACACACTTAAAGGGAATGTGTCACCTAGATTTTCTATTACTGATTAGAGTCAGACACTAAAACTTGTTGTTTTATTCTAATCTGTTTCTATTTTCTGGCTGTAATTTTTTTTATTTCACTATTTGTACATTGTCGTGGGGGCGGCCATCTTGCCTAGTGACATGCTTTACAGCAAGACTCATGGGCATAGATGAGAATAGACTGACTCTTGAGGTGTGAAACATTACTACGCGCGCTCTGTGGCCTGTGAAGAGAACAGGGAGCTGCTATTGTCTCCTCTATCTACTGGAGTCACATGACGCCGCAATGCTGTACAGATTACTTTACAGCAGCCTCCTCATCACCACAGATACAACAGGAAGTCTCAGCTAAGTTTTAGCCCCAAGGGTGAGAATGAAAACTGCAACATGTCAGGATTATTTTATAATACAGAAAAATGGGAAAAAAAAATGTCACCAAAAATTCTTTAACAAATTTGCTTAACATAAAAACATTATTTATACAATAATTGATTTTCTGATGACACTTTTCCTTTAAGGTCCCTATAAGCTTGTGGTTAATATATTGTGTTTCTGGCTGAGGCTTACCCGTCCCCATAGAGAACACAGAAACGCTCAGCCGCACCGAACGTTCCTGTGTTTGGGGAGGAGAGGTGGCGGACAATTGTTCGGCCATCAGTTACTGAAGTTGTATGGGGACCTTTAGGCTGCATTCACACGTCAGTAAATGCATGCAATGGATTGTTTCCCCGTAGCAAGGAAACTTTTTGAATTGCTGCGGCACTGTAATGACAGAGACGCGGTGAATTAAAGAGTTTCCCTGTGTCGTGCGCTTTTAGTAAATACGTTGATCTACTAAAAATGGACAACAACTCAACAATTTTCTGTGAGAAACACATTAGTAAATCAGGCCCAATATTCCATAAAAGTGGATAAAGAGATCAGTTCAGGCCATTTTAAAGGAGGAGTCCAGGGTCCAGGGCACCTACCTCCCCGGCTCCAGTGCTGGTGGTCTGCGGTCCTTCGCTCTGGTTCTCGGTCCCCCGGCCACTTCCTGGTCTGAGCGGGGACCCGGCATGCGATATTTCAGCCCTGCTCAGCCAGTCGCTGTAGCGGCGTCCCACCTGAGTAATGCTGACGTGTCACGACCCAGGGCACTGCTTAGACCAGTAAGCAGCCAGGGGACCGGAAAGGAGGACAGCGGACCTCAGCGCTGGAGCCGGGGAGGTAGGTGCATGTTATCTTCTCTCTGGCTCTTTTGAAAAAAAATATCCGACCACGAACTTCCCCTTTAATATGCGCCTTTAGGGCTTTTCTGACAAATAGTTGGGGATGTTTTCCTAGTATAAGTGTATAAACATGAATTATCTGCACGTCATTTAGTCCATCTCCCCTCATATTCCTCCAATGGGATTTGATTAGCGCTGAACGCCGGGCAGGAGAAGGGATTGTGCGTACAGATGAGTTTGTGCTGAGATCAGCAGCTTCTGTCCCCGGCTATAAATATTCTCACCTGTTTCCCACATGGCTCTGACTCAATTACATGAAGTCACAACCACCCAGTGCTGATTAGCGGGTATTTAATTGTAGGAATAACACGATGGCGTCTAATCAGTATTCATGGCACAGCTGGTTATTTTCTCATCAAGCTGAACCACGTTACCAATATAATTGAACAAAAATAATCCAATACCCGTTCTCTGGGGGGGAGTTTTGCTGTACAATCCGGTCTGATGTTTCATTACTTGTACCATGGCCTGAAACCTTTTTTCAAAGCTTAGCCATAGCGTGGGCTATTATTCCCCTACACATCTCTGCCACATTCTGCAGCTTTCCTACACCACCTGTTTGTCAGAATTAATTTATTTTTAATAATTCATTGACTGATGTGGAGTTTCAGGGAGTGTTCCTTTCAATTAACTGGATTGCACAAAGTAACCAGAAAACATCCCTCACTATTGGATTATTAGTGTGTTATTTTTATTGCAGAAATTAATAGTACAAGGAAACTCTATAATAGGTTTTATTAGGCAAAATACCTCTTTCTGTACTCAAAAAGCTGTTTTCTTACCTCACGTTTACGGGTCTGCTGTGTCCATTATAACCTATGGAGAGGGGAGGAGCTGAGGGGGGTGAGTGAGTGGGAAGAGGAGACAAGCAGCTGTACAGTTTGGAGACTGTCTGGGCACATAAACGCTAGATTCACAGGTCAGTGCTTATCTGGGAGCTTGGTGAGAGAAGATTGCAGGATGATGTGCTGGTGAGAGGGGCCAGTATATGTTGCAACCACTATAGTTACGCCACTGGTTGTACAACGCAGATTGGGGTGTAGAGAGATAAGACAGAAGCTAAACCTTCAGGGAGAGCACCTGGGTTGTACTGTATTGATAAGGATGAGGGCACCCACAGAGGAAAGGGGATGAACTGTGCATGTGCATCTGCATAGAGAGAGAGGAGCCCACCAATAAGAGAGGTCGGATCAACCATTCCTGTAGCACCCGTGTCTGTCATCAGAGATGGGGAGACATTCTTTTTGGACTGGATTAAAGGGGGGAAAGAAAACAGAAAGGAAGTTGTGTAAGTACATGAGCAGTTGTGAAGCCAGCAGCATTCTGGATTAACAGACCTTGCAACCATTGTGTATAAATGTGATACCTGGACATGAGCTGAATGAAACTGGGAACAGGTCAGGGCACCAAAAAATGAATGAAAGAATGAATATTGCAGCGTGATAATCTCTAATGCATGTAAAAATCTTAGAGGTGTCCATAAAACTCCATTTAAAGTGACACTGTATCAATATCATCAGTTAAAGAGGTTGTCAAAAATAAAAAAAATTCTTTCAAATCAACTGGTGTCATAAAGTTATATAGATTTGTAATTTACTTCTATTTAAAAATCTCAAGTTTTCCCATATTTATAAGCTGCTGTATGTCCTGCAGGAAGTGTTGTTTATTTACATTCAGTCACAGTGCTCTCTGCTGACATCTCTGGCCAAGTCAGGAACTGTCCAGAGCAGCAGCAAATCCCATAGAAAACCTCTCCTGCTCTGGACAGTTCCTGACAGTTCCTAAACACTTCCTGTAGAACATACAGCAGCTGATAAGTATAGGAAGACTCGAGATTTTTAAATAGAAGTAAATTACAAATCTATCTAAGTTTCTGACACCAGTTGATTTAAAAGAAAATAATTTTTGCTGGACAACCTCTTTAACAGTGTCAACTGAGCAGGGCTTCATGGCAGTTGGGCCCCATCTCCCCACCTAGGTGACTCTGTCAAGCGATGAAGACACAGACAAGTGTTCTACAGGTATATATATCAAATGTGCAGCATGGTGCGGGGACCCACACATAGAGTAGGGGGGAGGGGGTGACACCTTAAAGTCTCTATAACTGTATAGGTAGCCGAATTCAGTCCTTAGATTTCTGACATCCCTCTTGGAGGGGGTTCCTATGAGTGGGATGCCCAGTGATCAGTCACTTATCATCTATGCTGTGGGACAGGCCGCTTTATGTACCTAGTGTATGTAAGGACACCCAGGCTGCGGAAATGTGCTGAGAGTTTAAGAGCAAAAAGCGAATAATCCAAAACCCATCGCAAGAAATGTTACTAAATCTGCAAACTGTAATAGTGTTTTTTAGTGTTACCACAAACAAAAATTTTATTACCAACAAGCTGCTTTATATTAGAAAAGGGATTTGCAAAGATGATATCGATGAATTTAGATTATCATCACTCTTATTATATAAAAACAGACAAAAGTGTGTGGTGTGAGTGATGATTTTTAGATTTTTGTTATCCCGGTACGCAAAAATATTTTTTGTTGATCCATTTACAAAACTTTTAGTGTTACATCCCTATGCAATATTTTCTTCTTCTGCAAGCCTTATTACTATTATTATTGTTGTCAAGTTAATTATTACTATTATTTTTATTTATTATTATAATGTATTTACCACTGCTATCATTCTTATTATTCTTATTATTATTATTATTAAAGCTCTATAAATTCCAGGCTCAGTACATGGAAAGGTCGATTTAATCACAAACCGTAGACACACAAACGTAAACTAAATAAATGACAGAAGGAGAATAAGTGCATTCTCTCCCAGCTCTTAACCAAGTCACCAAGATGGTCACATTCAGCAAATTGATGGGACAGAGAGCGGAAATGCAAACGTCTTCAGCACATTTCTTTTTTCTTTTAATGACCGATAGACTTTAGGTTACGTATGGTTCAAAAACATCTTTTGACAGAACAATGCCGTGCCCGTATGTATGTGTGTGTGTGTATATATATATATATATATATATATATATATATATATATATATATATATGGGTGGAGAAGAGACTTCTTTCTTATTTCTCGCTCTTTCCCATCTCTACTCCATTGTCTGTGCGGCCAATAGGAAATGGTTATCAATATCAGCTGTAATAAGAGACATTTGGGTGTGAGAGGATGCGTAATTATTTCTGAAGAGCCGATCTGTAACAGTCCATTACTGAACTTGTCTAATTACCATTGTCGTATATAATGAATTCAGAATTCATTTTTGTTAGAAACAAAGAGAGAGATAAAACGGAAGGAATAAGTGCGGCATTTAATATCTAAATAGCCGGAGAGATGTTGATAAGTGTAATTAATGGCCGGCTAATAAACCCTCCCCAGTGGCTCTATAGGAAAATGTATGTTCATTATGCACCATCCATTATCCATAACTCGGGGGATAATATAGGGTGGCTGAGAACACTTGGGGGGAGATTTATGAAAGGGTGTAAACTGTCCACAGCAACCAATCACAGCTCCTCATATATTTTACCAGAGCTGAAAGCTGAGCTGTGATTGGTTGCTGTGGGCAGGTGTATATTTACACCCTTTCATAAATCTCCCCCCTAGGTGTCAGGTCGCTGCAGACGGCAGATTATTTCTTCAGAAATCTGCATAGTTTGGAGGTGGCCATTTTATCTGATAACCTGTATAAAGCAGTGCACTATATAATGCTTACACGTCACAACCCGCCTAATGGACTGGCCGTTCAGTCAGTGAGTGGGTGGGGCGTGATGGCGCTCCAGTCACTGACTGTACGAGTGGGCTGTCCATCAACCGGGACCGGAATTTTCCCTTGAGTTTTGATGTCATCTCAACTCGGGGGGAGGGGGCAACGCCTTTTTATTTATTTATTATTATTATTATTATTATTATTTATTTATAAAGCACCCTTAGTTCCAGAGCGCTATACAATAGATAGGCAACAGGCAGGAACAATATCCGGGCGTAGGCAGAGGTACGTTAGGACTCCTTAGTACATTCCCCCCTGACAGCTACCATTTTTTTTTTTTTTAATCTCCTGACTTCTCCTTTAAAACAAGGGTTGTTGTTTTGAAAGAACAGCCATTATTTTCCATGAAATGACGGCCATCCACTAGATTTCAACAGTGTGTGAACATAGCCTCTCTGTGTTTTCAGTCCAATCCTAGTTTTGGGTAAAAAATACTGAGCAAAAATACTGTGTGTAAACATAGCCTTAATCTGTGAACAATTTATTTGATGAACAAATATGCAAACGCTCGACAACCTTCCAACGATGATTGTTGGACATGTTGGATAACGATTAATGACTTATTGTTTGTCGTTATTACACGGGCAGATAATCGCTCATTTTCGGTCATTATAACGAGTTTTTATACGATAATCGCTCCGTGTAATACATCCCTAATACTTTCTGAGTAAAACACAGGGTGTGGTGGCACCTTCACAGATCCACATACATGAAAGCATTATTAGTATACTGAACATGCAATCATTTATAAGGTAGAAAAGTAATTTTCAGTCTAATAACCGAGCTGTCAGAAGTAATTAGGTCGCTTAAAAGCCGAGGTAGTAACGTTTTTCTTCCTAGTCATAGATTCAGCATAAAGTCAAATGGTCAGTGGATTGATATAATTCCATAAAAGAAATCCTAGTGACCCATCCCCTGTAGATCTCATCTTTACATGAGATGCTTTGTGACTCTGCGGCATGATCCTGATTAGCATGCCATTAAGGAGAGGAGGGAAAAAAAAACTTCAGGCCTCTGAAGTCACATCATCATCATCACAGTCCAAGTGAAACATGTTCCACTAATGCAGCCCTAATTCATTTTGTCTCTGCAGAGAGAGCAAGCTCACAATGCTACTCCGAGAGTCCCTGGGGAACATGAACTGCCGCACTACCATGATAGCTCACATTTCGGCTGCTGCAGGAAACTATGCCGAGACACTGTCCACTATCCAGATCGCATCCCGGGTGCTGAGGATGAAGAAAAAGAAAACCAAGGTAAGAGATGCCTGATTACGTGTGATTATAGGACCAACTCACAGCAATAAAGCAACAGATTGTGGGAGACGTCAGAGCTTTGCTTTAGATTAGGTCACTGAGATGTAATATGAAATATGAAGATGCAGGGATCCCAGGGACTCACATAAGAAAAGTCTGACACATATACAAACATACAAAAATATTCACTGCTGGTATAGTTTTTTTGTTAGGTGATGTGCTTTATGTTTATATTATCAAAATGTTTTAAATCTCAAATCGGGTGTTCATCTGCTCCATCTTTGCTTCCTAAACTGCTTCTCTTTGCAGTAAGGTATGCTGCTCATGATTGAAAGGCTATTGTACTTTCCAAGATATAGAAGCTGTTTTTTTATTACACATTATTTTACAGCCCTTATACTGTGAACATTGGGCAGTCACTGACTTAGGTGTATATAGATATACTTTGTATTTACTGTTTTATTGTCCATTATTAAATGAGTCCCAGGAAAATGAAAACAAGGCAGGCAGGGGGGTGCGGGAACTTATGTATACTTACCTGTTCCCTTGTCCCTGTAGTGCCGCCACTCCTTGGTTGTTCTGATGTCCATTAGCTGTCATTTTCAGCTGGAATGGGTATGTCACATACTTAAGTTTCTCCAGCTACAAAGTCATGGCCCAGCTAAGCGATTGCCCGCTTAGTGACTGGGGTGGTGAGCAGACAACCCCTCAGCCAGGTACGTGATGTTTCAGCTGGAGAAGCTGCAGGAGGCCGCCGGCTCTCAGCTGGACCCGGGAGTGGAGCTAGGGGGGCGCAAGGATAGGTTTACTTGGTTTCTTATGCTCCTGCACCCTCCCTGCCTATCTGTTTTTTTCAGATAGGGACTTCTTCTTTAAAGCTTTCACTGACATAAGGAGCCATGTTACTTTTAAATACTTTTGATTTTGTTTAATTAGTTTGTACTGTTTTACATTTTCTCATACGAGTTTGGACTTTTTTTCATTACCAGTATACATCAAGTTCATCTGGAGGAGAGAGTTCCTGTGAAGAAGGACGAATGCGTAGGCCAACTCAGCTGAGACCATTCCATTCGAGAAATGTGGTTGACCCTGACTTCCCGCTTCTCAGTTTATCCAGCGACCCAGATTATTCCTCAAGCAGCGAACAGTCATGTGATACAGTTATTTATGTTGGCCCCAATGGAACAGCATTGTCCGACAAGGAACTTACAGATAATGAAGGGCCACCTGACTTTGTCCCAATTGTTCCAGTTTTACAAAAGTCAAAAAACGAAGTGAAGCTGGAGGACGTGAATGAAGTGGCTCACAACAAACCAGAGAGGGATTGTCTGAAATGTAATACTTTTGCAGAATTGCAGGAACGGTTGGATTGTATCGATGGCAGCGAAGAAACAAACAGATTTCCATTTGAAGAGCTTCCTGCTCAGTATAGTGGAGACCAATCAACCAAAGCTTTATGCCCAAACACAGAGCCAAAAACCCTAACAGAAACAAATATAGAAGAAAGCATTCTAGAGAATGTACAATCTGACAAAGATGCCAGAGAAAATTCTGTCGGACCAGCTTGTAAGATACCAAGAAATCACTCTCCAGTTCCACCTGGGAATGTAGCAAACACATCCACGCCATCTTCTCCTAGGAGTGTTACAGGCAGCTGTGGAGCCCATAGTGGAGCTTCCCCCCAGTTAGTGCAGAATGCCAGCTTACAGGGAAGCCGAGAAAGTCTGAACAGTTGTGGGTTTGTGGAAGGAAAACCTAGAGCAATGGGATCACCAAGATTAGGTATTGCTAGCCTCTCGAAAACTTCAGAGTACAAACCACCAAACTCTCCTTCACAGAGATGTAAAGTATATACACAGAAAGGAGTCTTGCCTAGTTCTACCCCTCCACATTCTACAAGTAAGGATTTGGGATCACTATTGGAATCTCTTCCACAACCAGAGATTCGGACTCCTCCTGTGGGTATGAGCCCGCAAATCATGAAAAGATCACTATCTAATTCAAGCAATCTGTCTTCGGAATCTGTACTTGCAGAGCAGCAGGAATCTGAGGAGTCCAAAAAGGAAGTTCTTGGTACAACAATGGTAACTGTCCAACAGCCTTTGGAACTAAACGGAGAGGACGAGTTGGTTTTCACTTTAGTTGAAGAGTTAACAATAAGTGGAGTCCTTGACAATGGTCGACCAACTAGTATCATCAGTTTTAATAGTGACTGTTCCGTACAGGCTTTGGCCTCTGGTTCCAGACCTGTAAGTATTATTAGCAGCATAAGTGAGGACCTTGAATGTTTTTCAAGCTCAGCACCCGTATCAGAAGTCAGCATCACACAATTCTTACCCCTTCCTAAGCCTGGACTAGAAGAAAAAGGTCAAGAAGGTGGGAGCAGGAGGTCTTCCATCAGCTCCTGGTTGAGTGAAATGAGCACAGGTAGTGATGGTGAACAGTCTTGCCACAGCTTCATTGCTCAGGCATGCTATGGTCATGGTGAGGCATTGGCTGAGCCTCCTATTTCTGAATTCACAACTGCATTGCAGAATATTAGTGCAATGTGTGCAAATAACAGACAGAAGCCAGAAATGGACAAAGTGCTCATTCAGTCAGAAATGGTTGAGGCCGTTCAGAATAATGCATCCCCTATAAATAACTGCAAGATTTCAGCAGTAGGGAAAACCACAGTCACTATATCAAATACCTCAAGTCTGAATGGCTGTGAAAACTACATTCCAATGAAAACAAACATTACCGTTTATCCCTGCATTGCCGTGAGTCCTTTTAAAGCTCAGGAGACTGATGAATGCCTGCCAGGATTAAATCTGCCTGAAAAGTTGTCACATTCTGTAGAAAACAATTCCGGAGATTGTAAAATGGAACCTATATTTGATGATCCTTGGTTAAAACGTGAAGATGATACCAAGAGGGAGAAAAATAGTTTGACCGATGGACAAATACCCGAAGCTGCTAACTGCATTACCGACCAGGACCTGTACAGAAAGCAAAGTATGACAGACAGATTAAGCAGTAGCAGTGGAGAAGGCAGCATCTCACCACTCTCCGAGAGCCTTAGGAGAGTTGTCGATGGGTGCGAAATGGCACTTACCACCCAAAGTCTACTTCATATAAGTGATTACTCACAAAGAGGCAGCCTTCCTAGAGTTCTCGAAAGATCCTGTATGCAGGAGGAGCAGGATGTCATGAGTTATGACTCTGAAAACCACTCTGCAGGTTCCGTAAACCCACTTCAAATATCTAGATCCACCTTAGAGAGAAGAATTGGTTCTCCTAAACATTGTATTCTTGCTCGTCCCAAAGGCATTCCTCCTCTTCCACCAGTTAGGAAATCAAGCCTAGATCACAGGAATAGGGCAAGCCCTCAGCACACCGCAAGCAGTCCATCAAAACACTCTCTGTCTTCTTTACGCAGTCTTCCAGATGAACTTAATGGCAAATTGACAGGATTTAGTATGGACACCAGAAGCAACAGTAGTAGCAAGTTATTTAGTGCCAAACTAGAACAGTTGGCCAGCAGAACCAATTCTTTGGGAAGATCGAATGGAAGTCACTATGAATGCTTGTCTTTAGAACGAGCAGGGAGCCTTTCATCAGTCAGCTCCAGAATGATCCTCAGTAAGGATAGCACTTTACCAAGGTCTGGGAGAAGTCTTAATCGAAGTGTCATGTCTTCTCCAACTAACACCTCTCAATCAGCAGGAGCTTCTCCAAAAGGCAGTCCTTCAAAGATATCAGCAGTAAGCAAGCTACTTCTTGCCAGTCCTAAAGCCCGCAGTCTCTCTGCTTCTGCAACCAAAACCCTGAGCTTTTCTACAAAGTCACTTCCACAGTCTGTAGGACGAAGCTCAAGCCTTCCTCCAAATGGGAAAAATATGTCTTGGTCAACACAGTCTCTTAGCAGAAATAGAGGCACTGGTTTGGCATCCAAGTTGCCCTTAAGAGCAGTTAATGGAAGGATTTCAGAGCTACTCCAAGGAAGCACAGGAAGTCGGGGGGTGCATTCACATGGAAATTCAGACTCTGATGAACGAGGAGCACTCCATGCCGAGGAGAAGCCCACTGTACATACTTTACCATCGCCATATAGCAAAATTACTCCTCCTCGAAAGCCACACCGCTGTAGTAGTGGCCATGGCAGTGACAACAGCAGTGTGCTCAGTGGCGAGCTACCACCTGCAATGGGCAAAACCGCACTCTTTTATCACAGCGGTGGGAGCAGTGGGTATGAAAGCATGATGAGAGACAGTGAAGCCACAGGGAGTGGTTCGTCTGCCCAAGACTCTATGAGTGAAAACAGCAGCTCTGTCAGCGGGAGGTGCCGAAGTCTCAAATCATCAAAAAAACGATCCAACTCAGGTACGCTTTAGTGGAATTTTGTAATGTAGATATTTAGTATATTAACATTTAAACTTCTCTACTGCAAAACGCGCTTGATGCACATTTATCCCCTAAGAATAGCAAACCATGTTGTTTTCCTTACACATTAGTAGAGTTGAGCAAACTTAGAGCATGCTTGGGTCCGTACACGAGTGATTAGTGGCTGCTGAAGTAGGTGAAAGCCCTTGGAAAACATGGATACCGCTATGGGCTATGTTCACACAATGTACTTTTTACGAAAAGAATGGTCTTTGTTTTAAATTAAAACAACGGACGTTCTTTTCATACTGCAGTGTTTTGAATTGAAGTCAATGGAAACAATGGCCATTGGTTCATACAATGTATTGAACAATGACTGTTGTATACTTTGGCCGTCGAAATTATGATCATGTCAGTTATTTTAGACTTAGACTTCAGTGCAGTTTTTATTCAAAGCAGTTTTTTATACGTTGTGTGAACATAGCCATCGACTGTATGCATGTGTTCCAGGCAGCCTTAGCGCTTTATCCAACCTCAGCAGCCACCGCTAATCGAATGCTGCACGCTCGGGTTCGGATGGACCCAAGCATGCGCGAAGTTTGTTAAACTCTACACGAGTCATAATATTAATAACTATGTATGTTTTAACCTCTACAATCAGTTTTACTTCTGCACATGCAAACCAATCGTCATGTAAATAACTATTACTGTAGCTTAGTGGTTGGAGCTGTTTCTTCTTTCAATGATGGGGCAAAATCATAATATTTCCCTTAGGCTGTGTTCACATGACACCTGAGCCTTATGTCAGATGTGTACATTGGGAGCGTTCCCCAGCAGATACCTCAGGAAGACTGCAAAATATATTACTGTGTTACCATAGAGTAGAATACATCGTAAAAATAAGAAGGTATACCGCACAGTATAGGGTTTTGGCGCTATGTCTCACTGTATAGGGAAGCACAACCTATGACAATGGATTATGTGTATATGACAATGAATATACAAAGATGTTACATACTAATTCAAGGATTATGTTACATAGGACAGGAATGGCTCTGTAATATAGTCATCAGCCCTTTACCCTTTGCATGAATCAACTGCTAGAACGTTGCTGTCGTTGACATCACCGCGAAAGAAATTGATTGGAGGAGCAGCTGGGGACCATAAAATTGTAGCTGTATGCTATATTAGTAATCAATAGCGCACAGAAAGGCTATGAGAAAATGGCCTTGGATATAATTAAGCAATAAAATTGATTGTGCTGGTTGTGAGATACTGTACTGTGTCTGCATTATACTATAGAGATGGTAGATAAGGTGATTTGTCTTGGAAAAGCGGAGAAACTACAGTACTGCAGAACGCCATTGAAAATCTATATTGCTTAGGGCCATCACTTTCTTTACTCATTGCAATGGAAAAAAATCATACTATACAGTAGTTCTAAAGTAGTAAATCCTGTGACCTGTATCACCACTATCAGCGCTTGTTTGCTCCTCGTTCCCTGATTGCTGCTGCTGCTATTCCACGCGTCGGCAGCGAGCGGGTGAGTACAGGGGGGGCCGCGGGGACGCTGCCCAGGTGATCGCTAGATTGTCCGGGCAGTCTATAGCAAATAGCAGCGGTCTGCTGCAGCCACTCCTGTCCCACAGGGCGACGGCAGCAGATCACTGTTATATTAGTTGTTTGTCTTTCAACATGTTGAAAGACAAACGATTACAGCGATCAGCCGACATCGGCTGATAATCGTCTCATGTAATAGGGGCTTTAGGGAAAAAGTATAATTTTACGAAGTATTACATTTTCTTAAAAAAAAATGACATCTGGTAACACGAAAATGTAAAGTATCCCTGTTATGACTGTAAAAATCTAAATCAGCAGTGGATGTGATATAAAGCAAGTATGCAATAAATATTTATTAATTTTCTTTTAGTTATCATGCTTTGTAACAAAGCTATACTTACTGTATCCCGGTCCAGTCTCCTGAAGGCTGCTATATAACAGCTATACTTACTGTATCCCGGTCCAGTCTCCTGAAGGCAGCTATATAACAGCTATACTTACTGTATCCAGGTCCAGTCTCCTGACTGCTATATAACAGCTATACTTACTGTATCCAGGTCCAGTCTCCTGAAGGCAGCTATATAACAGCTATACTTACTGTATCCAGGTCCAGTCTCCTGAAGGCAGCTATATAACAGCTATACTTACTGTATCCAGGTCTAGTCTCCTGAAGGCAGCTATATAACAGCTATACTTACTGTATCCAGGTCCAGTCTCCTGACTGCTATATAACAGCTATACTTACTGTATCCAGGTCCAGTCTCCTGAAGGCAGCTATATAACAGCTATACTTACTGTATCCAGGTCCAGTCTCCTGAAGGCAGCTATATAACAGCTATACTTACTGTATCCAGGTCCAGTCTCCTGAAGGCAGCTATATAACAGCTATACTGACTTGTATCCAGGTCCAGTCTCCTGAAGGCAGCTATATAACAGCTATACTTACTGTATCCCGGTCCAGTCTCCTGAAGGCAGCTATATAACAGCTATACTTACTGTATCCAGGTCCAGTCTCCTGACTGCTATATAACAGCTATACTTACTGTATCCAGGTCCAGTCTCCTGAAGGCAGCTATATAACAGCTATACTTACTGTATCCAGGTCCAGTCTCCTGAAGGCAGCTATATAACAGCTATACTGACTTGTATCCAGGTCCGGTCTCCTGAAGCTGTTTAGTCTTTTGTGCTTTTTGAAAAAAAAAAAAAAGACTGAACACAAAGCCCGGCAAGTACAGAGTGTCATGGCTCAGTGTGTCCATTACCACATGATGGCCTTCTCTGTGAGCGAAGGTGACTTGGGAAACATGGGACTTCCTGTCTTTAAATGCTGTAAAGGCATTTTCCAACATAAATAGATCAACCAAAACACTGCGGAGACACCACATGTTTTTCAACATCAGTGAATCTAGGGACATTGGGATTTGTCTTCCCAGGGGGCAGTGTTTCTGGATTCATCTGAACCAAATGAATGTATACACCTAGAATCTGGCTGCTTAGTTCTTCTGAAACACTAGGCAATGGACTGCCCTTTGAAAACTGCTGAATATGCATAATAAATATTCCTTCTCAGCAGACCTGGCAGATCAATAGAAGGGATTTTCCATCAAGAAGATATGTATCATGGTTACAATGGTGTGTTCTGTGAGGGATATCAATCAGCCTACAAGATGGAGGATTAGTGATATATTTAGCGAGGATTCGCTGTTAGAACTGATCGGCTTCTAATCTGTGATGCATTGTGTGTTTAATATGTTATTATTCTAGCGGGCGTTCACTTTCTCTGCAGTTTTGGGCTAGCCTTTGCTCCTTGTATGCATTAAAGAGCCTTGGGCACACATGGCTCTGGTTATTTTTTCTTGGACCCTTTTGATAGGTATTAACCATTGCATATCTGGAAAATCCTACAAGGCATGCTTTTTTTGGAGATTCCCCAGTCATCTAGACATCACAATTGGGCTGATGTGTACATGTCCTCTACCAGACCCCGATATTATTTCAGATCCCAGACTAAATGAATCAGATGCAACCCTGCAGCCCTGACGCAGGACTCAAGAGCTTGCATGCATATTTGCCCTCTGTGTATCTTACTTTAGTAGATGGTCCCCTATGTAGTCCCCCTTTGGTAGATGGTCTCCTGTAGTCCCCCTGTGTAGGCCCCTTTCCATGTCCTCCTGTGTAGTATCTCCTTAGTTTATGGCCTCCTGTGTAGTTTCCTACTTAGTCCCCAGCCCCCTGTGTAGTACCCCCTTAGTCCATGGCCTCCTGTGTAGTTCCTCTTAGGCAATGGCCCTCTGTGTAGTCCCCCCTTTAGTCCATGGCCCCCTGTGTTGCTCCCCCAGAGTTGATAAATAGAAGAAAAAAAACTCACCTAAGACACCCTCCCCCATTGCTGCAACTCTCCTCTTTTGTTTTTGGCACAGACAGCGTGTTACAGACTCTGCTTGTGCCAGAAGTCCCGGCCACCCAACAGTGTCCTGGGATGGCCCTGCAGCTCCACATCACTCATAAGCCCACTGGAGAATGGCCTGGTGGGCTCCCAAGTGATGAGCAACTGAAGTGAGATTATATGTGGGCGGTTCGGATGGCCGTGGGCACCCAGGACCGCCTGAATAAGCCCGCATTATAATAGCCCATCCCTGAATGCAAGAAGAAACACCTAAGTTCAACTCCCCATCTAGTTGGCTCCGCGCTTCTCTTCTGCAGATGCCAGCCAGGACCTCATGCATTGGCACCCAGAGCAGAATATGTTGGCATTAAATAAGTAACAGGAATCAGTGATTTTTGGTAAAACTCAGAAACATTATGGTTTTTGTTTTGTTTACCATAAAACACATTTGTATGTTATGTCGATGTGTGTAGACGCTGGAGAAGCCTTGTAGGGTGGTACGAGCTGTCTGTGTCCAGAGATGGATTCTTACCTTTAATGTCAGAGTAATTTAGCAGTGAGACGGCAGAAGATCTCAGGGGCCGGAATTAGTTCAGTTATGAGCCGATGACCTGTGGCGATATGACAGGGCGGAATCACAGGCAACATCTCCCACAACCCAGGCCTATTCCAAATGGGATTTCTTTTTTTCATTATGGCAAATCATAAAAAAGGGCAAGTGGTTTATGAGAGGAGACAACAATCTCCTGAGCCTTGTATACTGCGCTCTACAATTCATAGGGCTCTGAAGATGATGTCGGTAAAGATCCGCTCATCTCGGGTCACGCAACCTTGTCTGCCTTATTTATGGCTGTTGTGACCAGAAAGATTTCTGACATAAATGATCACTATATATCAGTGGATGACCCTGCATGGAGACTCGCACCGACACACAAGGGGCATTGTGATACATTAAATCATTATTTAACCCTCCATTTACTACACGATTGTGTATTGTTTTATAATATTGACCAGAGGAGTAGAAAAAAACACCATCAAATTATCAATTACAATTCCATCCGGAGAAGCCAGAGTCTTATGGTAGTCCATCCCCTGCTATTTCTATTGCAGCAATATTAAAAAACCTTTCATTCAATCTATAGACGAGCCCCTGTATGAGTTTATTGGATTGCTTCTCTGCAGATACGCCGGGCGTAAGCAGATACAGTAGCGGTGCGCCCGGGGACTGAATTACTGTAGAACATATATAACAGAAGGTGCAGACATCGGTGTTACCCCACACAGCCTCGTCGATCAATTCTTCCCTTGTCAGCGCGGCGTGTAAATCTATAAGCTACAGTAGATCCATACATCTATTTTTTTTTCCTCAGGATCAATTGGCCAGGTGACCATAATAAATCTACAGCCGGCTTTTGCGTTTTACCATAGTGGTAAAGAAATGTTTTTATAATTCCCTTTTATTACATTTTACCAGGAAGGAAAATAAGAGGATGGTGTAAAAGTTGATGAAAGGAACAATATAATATGGAAATCTATTTTAGTGAAGAGTCGTGAAGTCCTATGTACCCCATAGCAGTCCTTTCCATCTAACATCTCATGGGGAGGGGTGAATATTAACGCTTAATGGTCACATTGGTAGAATGCTGGGCGTACCGGTATCCTGGCCTATCCCTAGGCACCCCACTGGACTTACTAAGAGGCGCAGAAATGTACACTCGCTCCAGACCAGGTGTAGATTTCTGCCATGATTATCTACCACTAGATCTAATCAATTAAGATTTCCCGATCGGCACCACGGCGTAACTGTGCTGTCTGCTCATTCTATCACCGCCCGGTTTCTGAGATCCCTCCCCCCAGCTTGTGCTTATGCCAATGTCTGGTTTGGTGCACCGGAGGCGGGCCCTGCACCAATATGTTTTTGTCTGTTTGTTAGCCACAGCAGCGTGCAAACTGCACAGTGTGAACAACTGTTAGTGGGGTGCTAGCTATTTTTTTTAGCTTTTTATGCCTGATGACGTCAAAAGTTTTTTTTATAATGTCAGCGAATCTTTACTTTTGACTTTACTCTTGACTATCATGTAATACAGACAAATGAATGGTTTTCCTTTTTTTACATTTTAGTCAAATCTATTTTTATTTTTTCTAATGGTTAATATAGACCAACTTAGACCAGACAGGGTAGAGTGGCGGGGGACAACGACATTTACTAGGGAGTCTAATGTATGCGACTAGCATAATGTGGATTAGTGTATATTTTGTTCTAATATATTGTGTGATATAAAGTTGAAAAAAAAATTGCAAACAAATTCACCTGGTAATGACATGCGCCTGCACCAGATTTTGTGACTTTTTAAAAAGTTACAAATGCTAAATTAGGCACAAAACCCAGATAAAGCAATTTTTGGGGTGAATACTCAAAACAAAAAAAAAGTTACTTCTAAAAAATATTCACCCGTCAAATATTGGTTCATAAATCGAACTTGGATCAAAATCGGGTGAAAAATCCAGTTATTTACCTAAAATAGGCGCAAAGCCTTTAATAAATTTCCTCCATTGTGTTTTCTTTTCATCTCTAGTAAAGAAGTAATCTCATTTTTGTGGGGTGATAAAGTCAGTGGTGGGTTCCCCTACCCTGTATAGAGGATTAGGAGAGCTCTATGGTATTTGGTGCTATGTTGGGATGACATCACTCCGGAATATATTAATCTGCAGAAACCCAACAAAAACCAGAACAGTTTTTCCTCAAGGTCATCATGTAAGTGCAGCGGGTTGGTGAATACGGAAATCCAGAGTACGAGCGGCTTCTGTAATTGAATTGGAGCAGTAAGTAGAGCGCTGATGCGGTACAATTATTGAGAGCGCTATTTTAATAAATTGTCGGGGTCAGTGTGAGTGCAGAGGTGTGCGGTGGGCATGCTTGACCTACCGCAGCAGGATCTGGAGGGGATTTTATTTTATTGCTGATGAGAATCATAAATCTTGGGTTTGGGAAGAACATCTCAGCAAGTTGCAGTAAGGAACAAGACATTTTCATTATCCTGTAAATGTGCAACCTCATCTAAGCCGGCTGTGCGTCTCCTAGCAGCGGAATAACACCGCTATTGAGAGAGCAAATTGTTTGTGTCTGAGCTTGTGCCGGGAATTCTCTCACACTTCCTGCACCCTTCTGTTCTCCTAAGTGTCTCAGACAGAAGAGGTGATAGACTACCTGTGATGGATGGGGGCCATCTTGTCACTGACTGAAGCCATTGGGAGGTGGGTTATAAATGCCTGTGTTTCATCTGGACTTTTTCCGATTAAATGTAAAGCGCCTGATTAGTCTTTATCTAAAAGTAAGATTCTACCTGGACTAAAGTTGGGTAGTGACATCTAGTCATATATGTCTGAAGATTAAAGGGGTACTCCAGTGAAATCTCTTTTTATTTCAAATCAACTGGTGACAGAAAATGCCAGAGATTTGTAATTTACTTCTATAAAAAAAAAAAAAAAAATCTCAAGTCTTCCTATACTTATCAGCTGCTATATGTCCTGCAGGAAATGGTGTGTTCTCTTTAGTCTGACAGTGTTCTCTGCTGCCACCTCTGTCTATGCCAGGAACTGTTCAGAGCAGCAGCAAATCCCCATAGAAAGCCTCTCCTGCTCTCCAAACTGGAAAGAATAAATCACTTCCTGCAGGACATACAGCAGCTAATAAGTACTGGAAGACTTAAGATTTTTTTTAAAGAAGTAAATTAAAAATCTCTGGCACCAGTTTTTTTTGCTGGAGTACCCCTTTAAATGCATCCAAGGGGGTAGTTTCACATGATGGATACCAGATAACTGTAAACCTCTGTGTATCTGTATAGAATGCCATAGTCTACCAACATAAAAACTGTAGCCAAAGTCTGGAAAGGAGGTTTTTGGTGTTTGCAGTTTTGTTGCAACAATCATTTGTACAGGAGTAATTAAAGGAAGGGCAGCCATGTTGGTTTTCATGGTGAATTCCTGTTCAGTGACAATATACTTAAAGAGTTATACCCACCCCCTTTTTACCTTGCACATTTCTTGAAGATTGCTCCACTTCCTGGTTTCCTCAGTGGGCGGCTCCTTTACTGTGATTGGTCCTCTTCACCAGCAGCACTAGGGCTGGTATCAGAACTGCTGGCCTGTACTCTGCTGTTCTGTGTGGAGCTCAGCTTCACCAACTCCTGACAGCTCCACAGTGCTGGGAGCTGTCATTGTGATGGATTACTGCAGAGTTAAGGTTACTGGCAGAGGAGTGCGTATACACACTGATGAACGTCCCAGATGTGACCAGGGAGTCATCAGCCCGGCCACTGCTGATAACACAGAGGTGGCCGGGGACATCAGAGGGCCTAGCAGGGAGCCAGAGCTAAAAAAGGAATAAGAACCGATTGAAAACGTTCTCAACTTTCAAATGCCTAATGTTTTAGATAGTTATGCAGTTGACTATGAAAAAGTTGCACTTTTGCTATAATGGCCTAACCATCCTTTCTCTGCGCTTCTATAAATTCCTATAGTATAACTTCTATTATTTTTTTCTGTAAAGCCGAAGAAAATGGACAATTGAAGGCGTTACTGTCATTAATACAAATCATAGACATAGCCCTACATCTAACAGACATTGGTGTCTATGGGTGTGTGTGTGTGTGTATATATATATATATATATATATATATATATACACACACACATACAGTATATATAAAGAGCGATGGAAATACCTGGTAATAGATTTTCCTCATTGAGCTTCACAGGGAAGATTTAGGTGTCTGAGCGATCACTAATGTAGGACGCTTAGTATGGATATTTTTTTTCCATTCACTCGCAGCAGCAAACATCTGGATGCTGGAACTAAAACCTTGTGTTATCCCGGATCTCTGACATTATTTGCAGTTGTCAGCACAGTAGAACATCAGTTGTCATCAGATTATTCGGAATAAGATCATCATTCATAGGCAGAGGCAGTAATTTATGTTGGGCCCCTACTTATAAGAGTCAGCGGCGGCTCACGTTACTGTTCTCCATGGGAAGACATGCCCCATCCTGCTGTGCGGCTCTACAACAAACACTATGGCATTGTTACCTGGGTCTTTGCAGCTAAGCTTATCAATTGTTTGTCAGATAAACCACAAACACCGGGAGTGATGAATGGAATCTTAATGGAATTTACAAATGGCAGAATGCTTCCATCTTTCAGCCGAGTAATGCTGATCGTGTCAGTCACGGTGTCATAAATATACCCAAGGCGCTCTCTCATTTATTGAAACCACAAGAAAGGTGTCTTACCTAGACGGGACAAGCGTTCTCATGCACAATACGAAGTGTAGGATATAAGTGTTAAGGTAGTTTTTCCCAAATCATCCAAAATAAAACAAAAAAATAATAATATAGTCTGATGCCAGTCGGTTCGAAAATACATTTGTTATAAATATACAGTATATATATATATATTTTTTTTTTTAAAGGAGTAGTTCACCCAAATGAAATTTCTTTCAAATCAACTGGTGCCAAAAAGTGCCAGAGATTTGTAATTTACTTCTATTAAAAAGAATCTCCAGTCTTCCAGTTCTTACCAGCTGCTGTATGTCCTGCAGGAACTGTTGTATTCTTTCCAGTCTGGAGAGCAGAAGAGGAGAGGACAGTTCCTGATATGGACAGAGGTGGCAGCAGAGAGCACTGTGCCACACTGGAAAGAATACACCACTTCCTGCAGGACATACAGCAGCTGATAAGTACTGGAAGACTGGAGATTTTTTTTTTAAATAGAAAATTACAGATCTCTGGCACCAGTTGATTTAAAAGAAATTTGTTTTCTGTTGAACAACCCCTTTCATTTATGTTGTACAAAAGATGGCCACTAGAACCATGGACAATCGATCCATTGAAACTCAATACATTCCTTATTTGAAGAGTAATATGGATTAAAGCAAGGCCGAAAGAAATTTTGAAAGTGAAAGATGAGAAAAACAATAAAAAGCACAACATGTAAATGAGCATAAAACTGATGGAGCCATCTGCAGTGATACAGTGTGACTACAGTGTTATTCACTATTAGAGATGAGCAAATTTACAGTAATAATGAAGTGCTTAGTTATCTCTCTAATCCGCTCATCAGCCGGCTTCTGTTTAACGGACTGGCGCTCCTCCCTGGGTGCTGGGAAAGATGTATCCAGTCCTGGAAAACTAGGAGAAGTTCCCAGTACTGGATCCAGCTTTTCCCAGCACAGAGGGAGGAGCGTTAGTCAGTTAAACAGAAGCCGACTGATGAAGTGCTTCCTTATTGACGTAAATTTGTTTATCTCTGTTCATAGTGTTGAGCAAGTATTCAAATGCTCAAAAAAAAATGTAAATCTAATTTTTGTATATTTTGTGAAGGGATGAATAGGAATAGGCTTCTACAATACACATTAGAACTCCAGCGGGATGCGGTCTATTGCTGGAGAAATAACTAACGGCCGTTTGTCTGTGAGTTATTGAAGGTGTAAACACGGCCATCTTTACCTGAGCACCAAGCTCGATCGTGCACTCCAATGCTTGATCAAGCACTATTGTTCACTTGTTTTAATTTTATGGCTGATAAACCTGTGAAGACTAAGGGCCCTATTCCACCGGACGATTATCGTTTGCATAATCGTTAACAATTAACGATCTCAAACGACCGCTATTGTGATAGACCTGAAAACGTTCACTCATTTCCATGGAACGATAATTGTTACTTATGATCGTATTTGCCAGTTGTTTCTTCGCTATTTATTTGCGATTGCGTTCGTATCTATTGCGAACGACCAAACAATGTCTTATTCAATGCGAACGATTTGCGAACATTTTGCGAACGAGCAACAATAAAAATAGGTCCAGGTCTTATAAAGTGATCAATGATTTCTTGTGCAGCTGTTAATCGTTAACTGCATTTCAACCGAACGATTATAGTTTAGATTCGAACAATTTAACGGTAATCTGAACGATAATCGTCCGGTGAAATAGGGCCCTAAGGCTATGTTTACACACAGTAAAGTGATACCAAAATACGGCCGTAATTGTGAATGAAAATAAAACAAAGAGCGAACAGGTGAAAGAAAAACAGCAGTTTTTTTTACAAAAACAGGTCGTAAATAATAAGCATGAGCACATTATTACATTGAGAATACAGCCATATTTATCACTCAAAATTGCAACCATATTTTGGTAATATTTTACTGCATGTGAACATAGCCTTAGGCGGATATTCTATAATTGTATGCATTTTCCTGACCAGTAACTCATCTTTTTTATCCATTAGGATCACAGAGACGCCGACTTATTCCAGCTTTATCACTTGATGCAACCTCTCCTGTAAGAAAGCCGGCCAACAGCCCTGGAGTCCGCTGGGTGGATGGACCATTACGTAATGGACAGCGAGGCCTAGGAGAGCCATTTGAAATAAAAGTCTATGAAATAGATGATGTGGAGAGGCTACAACGCCGCCGAAGCGAAGACGGCAAGGTATATCGTTTCCTATTGGCTTTAAAATGACTTTATCCTCCAATACAAGTCAATGATTTTTAGTGGAACATTTTTGAAAAGTATTGGCTGTTATTCGGCATTTGAATACTGCTGGTCAAAGAAGTTGGAGGCCATAGGCTGTATCCATGTTTACTAGGTCTCCCTAGGACTGCATCCAACTTCATCAGCCATCAGTATTCAAATGCCGAAAGATCAGACTTGAGCATGCTCCAATTGCGCCCATCTCCGACGAACAGAAAAACAGCTTTAAAGTCTTGGTCACTAAGAGTCTCATTTCTCTAGTGTTCACATCTGGTTGTTAGGCTAAGTCTATCTATAGGAACAGTTATATTGGGAAAAACCACAGGAAGTGGGTGTGGGGCTTAACATGTGCTATGTTTAGTAGAGAAAGCAATAGAACCTAAAAAATAGGCGCGGTACCTGCAAGCTGAGCCAGTCTGCCTGTGCACATTTATTCACTCTTTTCTAAAAGGTAAATCAAGGCTTCCCTCTTATTTCTAACCATCCATAATGCCCAGGGTAACTGTACTTTGTTCTCCTGCTTCTGTGTATCCACAGTGCCGTACTGTGATCTTCCCTTCCCCCTCTCCTTAGCAGCAGCAACTGTAGTTCAGTGCTTAGTGTAACTCCTTCTCTGCATGTGGAGGGTGAAGGGGTTACTGATGTCCTGGCTTTGCAAGGTGCTGTGAAGGAAATAGTGGCACAGCAATCTATTGTTGTGTATTCTGTAAATCATCAGCAAGAGAGAGGGAGTGCTAGCCACATTGTCAGATATAGGAGTATATGCTGTGCTGTGTGTATATTGTGGGCAAATAGTACATTCCTTGTCCTGTCCACGGAAATAAATAATAAAAAAAAAAAATATTAAGATAATGCACCATGGAGGCAACATTTAGGGGCACAGTAAGTGTCAAATTTTAAAAAAAATGACAGGCACAATTTAAAAGGGAACTAACAGCAGGTTAGATCAATCTAACCTGCTGATATCTCCCTATTGTGCACGGGGCAGTGAGGATGAAGGTACTGTACGTCTCTTACCCTCCTCGTCTGTGCTGATCTGGTGCAGTTAGCAGTTAATCCTTGGTCCGGAGCACTGCTCTCCCACAGAGCACTGATCCGGCCCGCCAGCTCCATTGATTACCATTAGAAGGAGCCGGCCATCTCAGCGTTATGGAGGCGGGGCATGCTCCTAACGGTGCTCCGGACCGAGGATTACACTGCTATGAGCACAGGAACGGCACCAAGCAGGAAGGTAAGAGACATAGCATCATCCTTAGTGCTCTGTGTGCCACAGGGGGCTATCAGCAGGTTAGATTCGTCTAACCTGCAGATAGTTCCCCTTTAAGTTAGAGGTGTGTGTAGCCAAGCATCTGAAGGTGACACGTCCGTATGTTGGGGAATATTTGCATATTTAATTAATTAATTGCAATGGATAGTCTTGACCAACTAAATTTAATTGTCTTCAAATATTTTTCCATCAGACGGTATCGCGGTTTAGTTCAAAGCTGAAGATCCTTGAACATCGCCAGCAGAGAATTGCCGAGGTCAAAGCTAAATATGAATGGCTTATGAAGGAATTAGAGATCACCAAGCAGTACTTGATGCTGGATCCAAATAAATGGCTTAGTGAATGTAAGTCATTTCTGATTAGCAAATTTCTTTTTCGTTTCTTTGTGGAAATAAGAACCATTGCAGGTTTCTATGAGCCTCCATACACCTGCGCGCTACCGCAAATAAAGCACCAATCGTGTGGCAACAACCCAAAGCATAAAATCACAGAGATATAAAAACAGGCAATTAAAATGTGAACTGTGCAAACGGCTGTGAAATGATTATTGGTGCCAGATGTCTCAGAAACTGCTGATCTTCGGGGATTTTCGGGAAGCAGCCTGCGATGTATAGAGGACGCTATGCGAAACATCCAACTGTATTAGCCAAGAACAGGAGAATAAGGCTACACTGAGCGCCATGCCTGGCCGAGCAGTCTGGCTATCGGTTACAGGATGCAGATGTTAGGATCACAATTTAGCATAAACCATAGAAATCAATTGACCATGTTTTGTCTGTGGGTTGTCCAGAGTGGCTGTCATAGTGGCGGTATGCTGGGAGGAGTGCTCCCTTAATTTAAGATGAGCAAACTTCGAGCACGCCCAAGTTCATCCAAACCCCAAGCATGCGGCATTTGATTACCAGTGGCTGAAAAGTCTGCCTAGAAAACATGGATAGGGTCATAGCTTGTATCCATGTTTTGCAGGACTCCCTAGGGCTGCGCTTAACTTCTTCAGCCACTGGTAATGAAATGCTGCTCGCTCGAGCTTGAATGAACTATGGGTGTGCTGGGGGTTCAGTCATCTTGCTGGAGTACCCCTTTAACTCTTTTAGAATAGGGTAGAATGTAAAATTCCCATCTTTACGATGAACCCATGCCATGAAGAATTTAAAGTATTCCGCTAGCAAAAGTGACCCACTTAGCTCTAGGAAAGTTCTGTAGAGTGGCCCCTGTGCGCATGTATATCCAGGTACTGTCTGTAGAATTTTGCCTTGTTCACTAATATGTGGAGTGATATAGTTCTATTTTAACCCTTTATTACTTTCTTTCAGTTGACTTGGAACAAACCTATGAGGTTGACTCCCTGGAATATTTGGAAGCACTGGAATGTGTGACGGAACGTTTAGAAAACCGAGTCAACTTCTGCAAGGCTCACCTTATGATGATAACCTGCTTCGATATTACATCAAGGCGGAGGTAAACCTGGAGGGTAGAGGTGAAGCTAGTGACCACAAAACAGACTTCCCCCTTCCCCCTCCCCATCAGTTCATTTACCCTCCGTACAACATCCAAAGACTTTGGAAAGAAGACAACCAAGTGGGCAATGTAACGTCAGAACGTGACAGAGAATGTGAACAAAAGGGCTGGGAAGACAATGTCGGCGAGGATAAACGTATCTGCTAATTATGTTCTGAAATTCTAAACTCTAAACAGACAAAGGTCAGCAGCAAACTGAAGAGAGCACTTTGAGAAACTTTAATGGTAACTTTTGTATATATAGAGACTGGTAGCAGAACTGAACTTTTTCCTCCTTTATGAGTATCGGTGGACAAAGAACGAGGGACTAAACGCTTCAGAAGTACTGTACGCCACAGAAGAGTCTAAAAGGAGACTGAATAAGTGCCTTGAAACCTTTAATATCCAAACCTGTATGTTCATACTTTCTTGTGTACAGATGGTGCTAGTCACGAAATAAGAAAAAAAAAAACAAAAAACAAAAAAACATCACTTTTATTTTTTAACGTATTTGCAGCTTGTTTTCCCCATTGTGTATTATCTTAACTCTGACTTGCCGTTTTGAGTACTTGTGTTTGTTGCAATGTTTTATTGATCAGTACAGCTTATGACTATGCGTGACCTGTCTGTTATCAATGTGTGGACATTTTAAGGATTCACATGGTCAGTACCTGGTAAAAGGGTATTTTTTTGTGACAGTTACTGAAGATGAACAGCTTGTGTATGCATGTTTAGGTATACAGTATTAAATGTACAATGGGCACAGCTCCATACAGTATTAAAAAAAAGAAATGTTTTCTAGTCTTATTTGACGTGACTTGTCCTAAAGTTTGAATTTAAAAAAAAGTGGGCATTTAGTTTATAAAATTTTAAAAAGTTACTGTCATTTTGAAAAACTTTTGACATGTCACACAGACACATTGATTGGTTTGATCTGGGTGTTCTGACCCCCATTGATGGTTAGGTAGAGCTGGGAGAACCCTACCTTACCTGACACATTGCAGAAGTTGGGCTCTCCGGTAAGGCTGATTATCGGCAACTAGTATTACTAGTATTTGGTCAGTAATCATTCCATGTTAAAGTGTCAGTGATCAGCCGGGGAGTCGGGAAACATCGCACCTTGGCTGATCACATCTTTCGAGCAGGCCTGAAAATCATTTTTTATCAGCTACTCATTTCCTTGTGTAAACAGACGTGTGGCCGATGGCAATGAATTTAATGGCTGCATAAATGATACAGGGATTGTTCGTGCGGCCGGCAGCTTGATTAGTTATGCTGTTTCAAGGCAATGCAGACGAGTGTTGATCTCTCTGATCAGCACTTGTTTGCTTCTGTAGATGGCCACATATCGAGAAGTCTAAAGGGACCCTTAGTTTATGAAGTCCGACTCCTGCAAGGAGATAGGGAGAGAAGAACTCACCCTTGTGCTTCTTTCAGCTGTATGTAGTACTTAGTAGGAGTCTGAACATACAGACACCAATAGGTTAAAAAATGTAACATCTGCTTGGTATGTCAGTGTTTTTTTTTTATTGTGACAGTAACAAGGTACTCCGGCACTTAAAACATTTTATATACTGCTGCCCTTATAAAAAAAACAAAACATCTTACTCTTAAGGACCTATTCCACGAAACAATTATCATTCTTAAGCTCACTCCAACGACCGCTCGTTAAGGATCACTAAACAATTTAATTTAGCGAACGATAACACAACACGTGGGACCGTGAACGATATATGTAGTGTAACGATTATTTTGCGGTCGTTACATGGTCGTTTAAAACATTTGCCGGGGTGATTATGACCATACGGCACACCTACTTTTTTTAAACCTTTTTACGAACGACTGAAAGATTTCTAATTTTACGAACCGATTTGCAAATTATCTTTCTAAGACCAACAATTTTTTTTGACATGCTGAAAAACTATTTTGAACGACAATATAACGATTTCACCTTTGTCGTTCGCTCGTTTACACCAATTCCATAAAGCAATTATCGGTAACGAGCGGTCGTTGGAGTGAGTTTATGAACAATAATTGTTCCGTGGAGTAGGGCCTTTAGCTTTCCACGCTACCCCAGTGTCCTCCTGTGGCACCTCTGGTTCCCCTGCTCAGATTCATCTCAGAAGTGGCGGCAGGAGCAATTAGCGAGGGACCCGGAGACCCTGCAGGAGGACACTGCGGGACGAAGAATGGTAAGAATAAAATGATATGTTTTATATAAAGGCAGTATATAAAATATAAAGTGTCGGAGTGCCTTTTTAAGTTGACTTGTAAGGGGAATATTTGCATCCTTCCATCCGATGGTGGATTCTCAAAGGATTCCTCACCTGATGCTGCCGTTATACTTTCTTGTTTTATGGACCATAAAACCTAAAAAGTCATGCTTACCCGCTACTTATACTTATTTGTGCTTGTTTGGATACATTTACTTTTATGGCTCAGCTATATTATAGCAGATCTTTTAGCTATGGCTACTACTTAGCTACAGTGACTACAAGCAGTCAAAGGCACCTTTTAGACAAAAAGATTTCTCGGCACCTTGTTTGCGTTGCCCTTTACAGGGCATGAGAAATGAAGCAGATAGGCTGCATGAATGATTCTTGTATTGTTTGTGCAGCCCTGGAAACTGACAGCTCAGATATGTATTTATTGGGGTCTGGGATATGTATATATCTGTGCTGTCAGTTTCCAGATCACAAACAGCCGATACCTACCAGCCACACTGCTTGTGATCCGTTATCTAGCTCTCCGGCCCTTGTGCTAAATCTTCCAGCCCCGCCTCCTCTGTCAATCATTCCGGAGGAGGTGGCAGCCTAAAGTTACAATAGCAACCGGAAGACCGGAGCGCCTGATGTCAGATCACAAGCAGCGTGGCTGGTAGGTATAGACTGCTCAGTTTATCTTTATTAGCTGCACAAACCCCAGTTTACACAGGAAGATGTGTGGCCGATAAAGATACATTTTAAAGCAGGTTCCAAACAGACGATCAGCTGATAATCGGGCTTCATCTGATCACTGTCACTTTTACACGGACTGCTTATCGGCTGCGGGAGTGTTTCCAGCAACAATCCTGGCTGCTGATCGGCCCATGTAACGGGACCCTAGGGTTGTCTAAAACACACCTCACTCCCTGCAGCTCTGTCTCCTATAGAAACTCTACAAGTCTACAAGCTCAGGAAGATGTCACTGCATGCAGAGGTCATTTCTATAATAGTAATGGGATGAATATTTACCAAGTATTAACTGTTAACATTAGACAACTGCTGCAGATATAATGAGCCTTAGAAAGGGAGAGCTTAAAGGGGTTATCCACCTAAAAGCTAAAAAATGAAATGCATATTTTGAGCCGTCTCCGGTCTTTCTAGCTGCTGCCGTTCCTGAGTTACAAGTTTTTCTAAAACCTGATCTATATCCAAGATGGCGCAGAACAGGAAACTACATTTACCATCATGGATCTCGGTGATTGGTCTGTTTCTGCACTCTCCCCCTTAGCTTTTTTCCTGCTCACAGCTGTCATTACTATTGCACAGTAAACACAGGACTGTTATTTTCCCAAATTTTGCATCATATCACCCCAATATGTATTTCATACTAACTGATGATATAGCATAGCCGACGAGCACATGGTGTAGCTATGTGCTCTATAATGGGCATCTGTTTACCGGGGGGACGGAAGTGTAGGTTTAGATTTTTACTTGCTTACTGTGAATGAAAACATTCTAGTTCCATCCAGACTCTAAGAACATCCATAACACTTACAATATACAGAGCTGTGAAACAAAGACAGGTACATATGCCTGCACTCACTGACAGTAAGCAGAGATAAAACTAAAACGTTTCATATTATAGAATATTATAGAAACCTAGGCTCAGGGACACATGGAAGTCTATGGAAGCAGCACTTTTACATTCACTAGCAGGTGCAGATGATGTGTCCTGGGGGCTGGGTTACCAAGTCAATAGACAGTTAACCCGGCCAACAGAGAGGAGATCACATGTCCCGGGAGGGGGGGAAGAGGGGGCAGCATGTTGTCAGAGAGGACACAGAGAAGATGATTTTAGACATCCAGAGTGGATAAATATGAGGGAAAAAAAACGGAAAGGGTGTAAGATAGGTTGGTATTGGGAAGGGGGGTTGTTTAGAATATTGTTTTTGTTACCCAGATAACCCCTTTAAAGGGTCTCTTAAAGCAAACGTGTCAGCAGAAAAAAATGTTGTAAGGCTGGAATCACATACTGCAGATTTTGTGCCAAAACCAGAAGAGGATCCAACAGGAAAGAGAAGCACAAGTCCTCCCTTAATATTTTCCCATCCCATTTAAATCCACTTCTAGTTTTGGCACAAAAACTGCCCTGTGCGATTCCAGCCTAAATAAGATCATGGCTAAGTAGGTGTAGTCATCAAGATTCTGGTTATATATATTTTTTTAATCTCCATAGTCCTTTCCATTGTGGAGAAATAAGCCTTTTTTGTTATTATGCAAATATACCTCCCAGGTAAGTCCAGCCCATGACCACCTGCTTGCATTTGCCTACCCTGTGACTGAAAGGGCTCATGAGATGGACTTACCTGGGCTCTTGCCGTGCTGGAGAATACCCCTGGGAGGCTTATATCTTGGTGCTAGACAGAGAGAGGAAATATAGATTTTTTTTAAATGCTTTTGTTTTAATTTTACATATGAAACAAAATAGAATCCGAGGTGATAAAGAAGATGGGATATTATATCTTCTAAGCATTTTCTCCATCCAGGAGCAGCTGGAACTAATGATGCATTAGATACTAAGTACAGTGCAGAAAACTGTATTCCTGAAGATTATTGGAGTGTCTATTATTTTTGTACTATAAAACAATCAAAACTAAAATTGGCAGGTGGGGGGAGGGGTCAAGAAAATAATAAACAAGTAAACTCACCCCTCCTTGTGCCTCGTAGTGCGGCTCACGGGTTCTGTTCACAGCAGGCAGGGTCCTGCAGCTCTGCTAGCTGCGATGTCATGTCCTGAGTGATTGCCCGCTCATCCAATCAGTAACTGGGGTGGGACACCGGATATCTCTCTCACACACACACACACTTCTTTGTAGATGATGTATCTGTTAGAAGTAAACCCAGTTCTTTGAGACGCTTACATCTGGCGGTCAGACAATGTTAAAGGGCAATTCCAGCAATTGCATTATGAAGATTTCTAAAAAAACCCAACATATAAATACACTCACTAATGCCCCACCGGTTGTTTGACACCTTTCCTGCTTGTCTTCACTGCTCCTAGACTCAGATTCATCCTTTTAAAAATTATCCCACTTTTACAGCAAGGTGCCTGGCTGGAAAACTATTGGGAAACATAGTATCTGCCAACCATTGGTCCCTCTGCTTCTACTTTGCACAGTAAACACAATGGGGGAGATTTATCAAACATGGTGTAAAGTGAAACTGGCTCAGTCACCCCCGGCAACCAATCAGATTCCACCTTTCATTCCTCACAGACTCTTTGAAAAATGAAAGGTGGAATCTGATTGGTTGCCGGGGGGCGACTGAGCCAGTTTCACTTTACCATGTTTGATAAATCTCCCCTAATATCTATTTATCTCTCTATTTATCTACATAGATAGATTATATGAAAGAAAGATTTAACAACAGTGTCTCCTTCCCCAAAACTACTCAGGAGAGGCTGTTGTTTCCCTGCCCTTGGCCAGGTGATCACTGTGTGGTGTCAGTAATGGGCGGGGTTACAGATGAGGTGTTTCAGCTAGCCTGGAAGAGACAGCGATCATGTGACCTCTGTCTCAGAATGGAGGGGGGAGGGGAACAGAGGAGAGGAGACAGAGTGGAGCAGGCAGTGATGATTTTCGGCAGCTTCAGGGTGTGAGTCAGGATGTGCTGCAGACAAACCAACCAGTTCATGTAAAAGAAACCTTTTACACACAAGCTTTGATTATGGGGGGTTGAACAGGGTTACATTTTTGTTATCCAGAGTTCCCCTTTAAAAAGGATGTACCACCAGGTACATCCTCTTTAACCTGACACAGGGATAGAACGGCGCCGTGACGGGGCCTTTGATTCTAACGGAGCCGCGTCATAGAGGGGAGGGAATTCCCTCCCATGGGGGCGGGCCGGCCTACCTCCAGTGCTTGAGCACCAGCCGGTAACCGTGGAAAGAACTGCACCGTTCTATCCCTGTGTCAGGTTAAAGAGGTCGTACCTGGTGGTACATCCTCTTTAAGTAATGTAATGACTTGATATTGTGAATCATTTGTGTTGTATTGTCTTTTGTCTTGCCTCGCTACTTTGTACCTTGAAGATGACTGCACATATAAAGCGAGTAGCAATCAGGAGAAGAAAGCGACGTCATCCCTATAACATGGCAGCTGTAACGCTCATCACAAGATGTCTTAGCTTTGGTGCCATGTTACTAAATCAAAGGATTCCTCCTACTGTGCGAGTAAGTGCCCATAATTCCTTCTTCCGTGATTAACGTGATAAATACATTACTACTCTATACATAGGGGGACAGGATGACAAGGAATAAATTAAGTGAATCCATACATTGCGGAGAGAATATGTACACAATTTAGAATCCTGGTACGAGAGATCCTTATCGACAGAGGATCCAGACAAATGGCGGCATCTCCAATCAGCATCTTCCAGCTTATTATTTCCTTTTATGTTTTTTTTTTGTGTTAAACAAAATAATTGTATTTCGTCCGCCTTGGATGTGACGTTACTATGGCAACTTCCCCGACTGCGTTTAGACTCCAGGGAAATATCCATATTGCATCTTCAACATTTAATTGTTCAACTTTTCACCTTTGTAATGAAGCATCTAATTAAAAAAAGATACAAAGCTTCATTGTATTAATTCTAATTATCAGTTGAATTTGTTTAATTGGTTATTTTGTGTCCTGGCCGGGACACAGTGTAATGGGAGAACTGGTGAAGGGCGCCGAGGGGTTAAGCCCAAATGTTGTCCGGTGAAGAGATCTGTATTTCGAGTCGTACGTCTCCCCGTGAAAGTATTCCGAGTGAATTCACGGATCTGAAATTGGTTTTATAAACCCCATTCAGTATCCTGGACAGGTTTTCACAGCTCTTCTGTATTCCATTTTCCTGGTTAGTCTCCAAGCCGCGGTGACTATGACACAAGGGACCGGCGCTATGTCTGATACTATTGTCAGGACGATACTGTGGCAGCTGCAATTTCTACACAAAGTCTTCAAGTTCACAACCCCGGAGTCTGGAGTCTCTATCTTGTTCTCCTGCAGATTTGCTGGTAATCGGCGGCATCTTTGTGATGTACTGAATAACCTTGAAGACAGATTATCTGACACTACATGTGATATGAATCGTGTCCTTATATCCATGTCCTGTTGTTGTTCCTGTTTTTTCTTTTCGATATTCTTAAACCCATGTTGAAGCTTCGCCTTCAGATGCCGCAACATAGTATATACCTCCTGGGATGCCGTAACATACTATATACCTCCTGGGATGCCGCAAAATAGTATATACCTCCTGGGATGCCGTAACATACTATATACCTCCTGGGATGCCGCAAAATAGTATATACCTCCTGGGATGCCGCAAAATAGTCTATACCTCCTAGGATGCCGCGACATAGTATATACCTCCTGGGATGCCACAACATAGTCTATACCTCCTAGGAAGCCACAACATAGTCTATACCTCCTAGGATGCCACAACATAGTCTATACCTCCTAGGAAGCCACAACATAGTATATACCTCCTAGGAAGCCACAACATAGTATATACCTCCTAGGAAGCCACAACATAGTCTATACCTCCTAGGATGCCACAACATAGTCTATACCTCCTAGGATGCCACAACATAGTCTATACCTCCTAGGAAGCCACAACATAGTCTATACCTCCTAGGATGCCACAACATAGTCTATACCTCCTAGGATGCCACAACACAACATACTGTATACCTCTTAGGATACCGCAACATAGTATATACCCCCTAGGATGCCGCAACATAGTATATACCTCCTAAGATGCTGCAATATAGTATATACCCCCTAGGATGCCGCAACATACTATTCTTTTATCTGTTAGGGTAAGGGTATCCCATTTGAGCTTATTATTAACCTGATTGCTGGGGGTCTGACCACCAAAACCCCAATGATCCTGAGAAGGGGACCTAATTGCCCCATAAGGGTATGTTCACACTACAGGGTACGCAAGGAAATTTCAAGCAGAAGCTCATCCGCATCTAATGAATTGAAATGTCTCCTTCTCTGTGGCCCCAATCACACAGACTGAGATCAGAAGTGGCCATTGGATGAGCTGGCCATCACTTAGCTCTTGGGCCCCTTAGAGGATCTTCGGGGGTTCTGGAGGGCCAGTACAACACTGTACACATCTGTGTGTTGCAGCATAGACCTGCTGTGCTACCAAACTATTTGGCTTTGGGCCACACCAAGGAGCGGAGTCTAAGTACCCTCTATGTAGGATGTGGAAGCTGAACTTCTGTGGCTAGAGGAAAAGCAGGTCCCCAAGGACCAGACAGTGCCAGCGCAAGGCACAGGCCAGGTAAATGTAGCCAGTACGCTGTGAATAAAATAGTCAGCATGGTACCAGGGGTGAGAAAGAAATCATAGTGAATAAGGGCAGGCAGCTTCCAAGTCGGCAACAGGAGGGGTACACCCTACAGATAGGGGTCACGCAGGCAAGTGTAAAGAAACAGGAACGGGTCAGGATACACAGGATACCAGCAGAATTACAGAACACACCTTTGCCAGGAACACAAGGATCCAACAACACTCAGGCAAGGAGGAGCGGGTGGAACTGGATAGCCAGATGGTGTTACAAGTGCATATCCCCTGTGAGTAAACAATCAAAGTTCCTATTGAATGATGACAAGCAAAAATCTTGGAAACGTAGATTTTATAATATTTCGCTTTACCGTAAAAGTGCTGTGTCGGTCCTTAGCGATCAGTGATCCATGTAATATAATAGATCAAAACCATGTAGATGAGAATAACAATGATGTGGAGCCTCTGAAATCCTTAGGTTTTCTGTTAGGGAAGAGATCTGGTACTCGCATGTGAACTGTGCTCTAAATGGTTGGAACAGAACTAATTCGGCTCTGTCACAGAGAAACGCTCCCAGGCAGGAGCCTCCACGGCTGTCATAGAGGAAACAACAGGCCCGTTAATTTGTCTATTGCTGTGTAATCTGATAAATATTCCATTATCTGAAACTCAAGAGTTGCTTCAATCATTTTCATTTTATCTGTTAGCTTTCAAGGTCATACGATAGCAATCAAAGTCAGAGGCTCATCTCCAGTTAATTTCAATGAGTGCAAATGATAATGGTGTAATCACCGCTGCGGTGCGGAGGCATCGAGAATGGCGTCTGATTTATATAGAAGAGCTCTAATAAGTCGCCCAACTCTGGCTCTGCAGTCACTGATTATTAGACGAGTGTTATGTAACACTGAAGTTAACTATGTAGTAGTAGGTGAGAGAAGACAATTCACAGGATTAGGCTATGATTAAGTCATCAATTAGCTTCAATGGGCAATTAGCAAACACAAACAATAGTAGAAGATTGGACGCTATATGGATAGTGATCACAGCTCCCTCCCCCCCTTGGAATGGAAAGTTTCCTCATTGTAATAAGTTCTATATGATTATACTTACTTATATGTATATTTCTACACATGATTAAGGGGGAACTTCACCTAAAGAAAACTTGTTTTCTATTAAAAGTAAATTTAAAAGTTCTATAGATGTGTCTATACAATGTATTACGGTGTCTGTGCTGATAGAAATCCAGAAAGTGAAGATAAATGGCCCCTGTGCCAATCCACATTGTCTCCTGCTCCTTCTGCTCTCCCCCCTTAGAAGCATGGAAGATTTGTCTCCTGTCTCACATTGTGTGTGTTTGCTGAGCGCAGGCTGATGATGCAGACAGGGGGCAGGGCATGAAGTCCCAGGAGGCGGGGCTGTATCCCCCAATCCCCTGAGTGATTCACCATCTCTGACCGGCCAGAAGTTTAAAGTTTAAAAACTTCTTTATTCCAATATCGGTGTTACGGGTAGAAAATACAGTGTGCTGTGTGGTGTTACAGGTAGAGAATACAGCGTTCTGTGTGGTGTTACAGGTAGAGAAAACAGCTTTCTGTGTGGTGTTACAGGTAGAGAATACAGTGTGCTGTTTGGTGTTACAGGTAGAGAATACAGCTTTCTGTGTGGTGTTACAGGTAGAGAATACAGTGTGCTGTGTGGTGTTACAGGTAGAGAATACAGCTTTCTGTGTGGTGTTACAGGTAGAGAATACAGCGCTGTGTGGTGTTACAGGTAGAGAAAACAGCTTTCTGTGTGGTGTTACAGGTAGAGAATACAGTGCGGTGTTACAGGTAGAGAATACAGCATGCTGTGTGGTGTTACAGGTAGAGAATACAGTGCGGTGTTACAGGTAGAGAATACAGCGTGCTGTGTGGTGTTACAGGTAGAGAATACAGCGTGCTGTGTGGTGTTACAGGTAGAGAATACAGCGTGCTGTGTGGTGTTACAGGTAGAGAATACAGTGCTGTGTGGTGTTACAGGTAGAGAATACAGCGTGCTGTGTGGTGTTACAGGTAGGGAATACAGTGTGCTGTGTGGTGTTACAGGTAGAGAATACAGTGCTGTGTGGTGTTACAGGTAGGGAATACAGTGTGCTGTGTGGTGTTACAGGTAGAGAATACAGCGTGCTGTGTGGTGTTACAGGTAGACAATACAGCGTGCTGTGTGGTGTTACAGGTAGAGAATACAGCGTGCTGTGTGGTGTTACAGGTAGAGAATACAGCGTGCTGTGTGGTGTTACAGGTAGAGAATACAATGTGCTGTGTGGTGTTACAGATAGAGAAAACAGTGCTGTGTGGTGTTACAGGTAGAGAATACAGTGTGCTGTGTGGTGTTACAGGTAGAGAATACAGCGTGCTGTGTGGTGTTACAGGTAGAGAATACAGTGTGCTGTGTGGTGTTACAGGTAGAGAATACAGTGCTGTGTGGTGTTACAGGTAGAGAATACAGTGTGCTGTGTGGTGTTACAGGTAGAGAATACAGCGTGCTGTGTGGTGTTACAGGTAGAGAATACAGTGTGCTGTGTGGTGTTACAGGTAGAGAATACAGCGTGCTGTGTGGTGTTACAGGTAGAGAATACAGTGTGCTGTGTGGTGTTACAGGTAGAGAATACAGCGTGCTGTGTGGTGTTACAGGTAGAGAATACAGCATGCTGTGTGGTGTTACAGATAGAGAAAACAGTGCTGTGTGGTGTTACAGGTAGAGAATACAGTGTGCTGTGTGGTGTTACAGGTAGAGAATACAGCATGCTGTGTGGTGTTACAGGTAGAGAATACAGCATGCTGTGTGGTGTTACAGGTAGAGAATACAGCGTGCTGTGGTGTTACAGGTAGAGAATACAGTGTGCTGTGTGGTGTTACAGGTAGAGAATACAGAGTGCTGTGTGGTGTTACAGGTAGAGAATACAGCGCGCTGTGTGGTGTTACAGGTAGGAAATACAGCGTTCTGTGTGGTGTTACAGGTAGAGAATACAGCATGCTGTGTGGTGTTACAGGTAGAGAATACAGCACTGTGTGGTGTTACAGGTAGAGAATACAGTGCTGTGTGGTGTTACAGGTAGAGAATACAGCGTGCTGTGTGGTGTTACAGGTAGAGAATACAGCGTGCTGTGTGGTGTTACAGGTAGAGAATACAGTGCTGTGTGGTGTTACAGGTAGAGAATACAGTGTGCTGTGTGGTGTTACAGGTAGAGAATACAGTGTGCTGTGTGGTGTTACAGGTAGAGAATACAGTGTGCTGTGTGGTGTTACAGGCAGAGAATACAGTGTGCTGTGTGGTGTTACAGGTAGAGAATACAGTGCTGTGTGGTGTTACAGGTAGAGAATACAGTGTGCTGTGTGGTGTTACAGGTAGAGAATACAGCGTGCTGTGTGGTGTTACAGGTAGAGAATACAGTGTGCTGTGTGGTGTTACAGGTAGAGAATACAGCGTGCTGTGTGGTGTTACAGGTAGAGAATACAGTGTGCTGTGTGGTGTTACAGGTAGAGAATACAGCGTGCTGTGTGGTGTTACAGGTAGAGAATACAGCATGCTGTGTGGTGTTACAGATAGAGAAAACAGTGCTGTGTGGTGTTACAGGTAGAGAATACAGTGTGCTGTGTGGTGTTACAGGTAGAGAATACAGCATGCTGTGTGGTGTTACAGGTAGAGAATACAGCATGCTGTGTGGTGTTACAGGTAGAGAATACAGCGTGCTGTGGTGTTACAGGTAGAGAATACAGTGTGCTGTGTGGTGTTACAGGTAGAGAATACAGAGTGCTGTGTGGTGTTACAGGTAGAGAATACAGCGCGCTGTGTGGTGTTACAGGTAGGAAATACAGCGTTCTGTGTGGTGTTACAGGTAGAGAATACAGCATGCTGTGTGGTGTTACAGGTAGAGAATACAGCACTGTGTGGTGTTACAGGTAGAGAATACAGTGCTGTGTGGTGTTACAGGTAGAGAATACAGCGTGCTGTGTGGTGTTACAGGTAGAGAATACAGCGTGCTGTGTGGTGTTACAGGTAGAGAATACAGTGCTGTGTGGTGTTACAGGTAGAGAATACAGTGTGCTGTGTGGTGTTACAGGTAGAGAATACAGTGTGCTGTGTGGTGTTACAGGTAGAGAATACAGTGTGCTGTGTGGTGTTACAGGCAGAGAATACAGTGTGCTGTGTGGTGTTACAGGTAGAGAATACAGTGTGCTGTGTGGTGTTACAGGTAGAGAATACAGTGTGCTGTGTGGTGTTACAGGTAGAGAATACAGCATGCTGTGTGGTGTTACAGGTAGAGAATACAGCATGCTGTGTGGTGTTACAGGTAGAGAATACAGCGTGCTGTGGTGTTACAGGTAGAGAATTCAGTGCTGTGTGGTGTTACAGGTAGAGAATACAGTGCTGTGTGGTGTTACAGGTAGAGAATTCAGTGCTGTGTGGTGTTACAGGTAGAGAATACAGTGCTGTGCGGTGTTACAGGTAGAGAATACAGCGTGCTGTGGTGTTACAGGTAGAGAATACAGCGTGCTGTGTGGGTGGGAACACAATGAAATGATAAATTACTGCAAATAATTCAGTAACACAATGAAACTGCAATGTGTGAACACAGCCTAGATGTTCTGCAACAGCTTTGGGCGGGGAATGGGCAGGGTGGAGGACTGTGATGAACAGCTGAGGGAAAGCACTGCATTCTGGAACCTGTAGTCCTGTGTAGACCACCTCTCTGCTCTAAAATCAATGGCCTGGCTGGAGTATACATAGCTATTGTATATATATTTATATATTATACAGTACTCTATATGTCGACACTCTACAAGTCCAAACACTGATTTTAGAGGAGAGTGGTGGTTTGTAACCTAGACAATGATCTGACAACAATGGAAAGGAAAGAGCAGCGTATCAGGTGAAGGAGGCAAGTTTGCTAAATATTTACCTTGATGAGCCCTACAAGTATAACCATGTTAATTAAATTGGGAATATCCCTTTAGGGACCCTGGAAATAAAGACAGAACTCTTATATTTTCCCTCTACAGAACCATGGAATAGTTTGCTTGTTTTCCAGGAGTTTTCAAGTTTTTATGTCATTTACTGTGCAATAAAGTGGACAAATTATATGTATCTATCTAGATCAGGACCTTTTCCATGTTGAGGACCAGTCGAGCATTAATAAAATCATTTTTAAAATCATAGTTATCCCCCCCTGCTATGTCCCTGGTAGCCCAGTTATCCCCCAGTCATGTCCCTGGTAGCTTAGTTATCCCCCCCAGTCATGTCCCTGGTAGCCTAGTTATCCCCCCCAGTCATGTCCCTGGTAGCTTAGTTATCCCCCCCAGTCATGTCCCTGGTAGCCTAGTTATCCCCCCCAGCTATGTCCCTAGTAGCCTAGTTATCCCCCCAGCTATGTCCCTGGTAGCCTAGTTATCCCCCCAGTCATGTAAATGGTAGCCTAGTTATCCCCCCCAGCTATGTCCCTAGTAGCCTAGTTATCCCCCCCAGCTATGTCCCTGGTAGCCTAGTTATCCCCCCAGCTATGTCCCTGGTAGCCTAGTTATCCCCCCAGTCATGTCCCTGGTAGCCTAGTTATCCCCCCAGTCATGTCCCTGGTAGCCTAGTTATCCCCCCAGTCATGTCCCTGGTAGCCTAGTTATCCCCCCAGCTATGTCCCTGGTAGCCTAGTTATCCCCCCAGCTATGTCCCTAGTAGCCTAATTATCCCCCCCAGCTATGTCCCTGGTAGCCTTTTTATCCCCCGCAGCTATGTCCCTGGTAGCCCAGTTATCCCCCCAGTCATGTCCCTGGTAGCCTTGTTATCCCCCCAGTCATGTCCCTGGTAGCCTAGTTATCCCCCCAGTCATGTCCCTGGTAGCCTAGTTATCCCCCGCAGCTATGTCCCTGGTAGCCCAGTTATCCCCCCAGTCATGTCCCTGGTAGCCTTATTTACATTACAAGTTATTTGATTATTTTATCATGTGATTTCAGGATTTCTATTGGGGAGGGGGGAAAAGAACACCAGGAAAAAAAACACTGATATGTGTATAGACGTGGCATTTGACTCACTGCTAACATGTGGCCGCAGCGTTTTCAAGCCAAAAAATGTCATTCTCCAATTACATGATGAGACGGAAGGACTTGAGCAGCAACATCCACAGAACTGTGCCGTATCTTCCAAACGTGGTTGAAGGAAGGGCATGTCGTGAAGTGGAATATGCTCCACTAAGATAGTTATACTTGTAGGGTTCAACAAGGTATACATTTTTGCAAATACATTCATTTAGGCATGGGCCAAGCCACAACAGGCATGGGTCAGGATATACAGAGAGTCACAGAATTACAGCAAGGCACCTTTACTTGAAATGCAGAACATCAACAACACTTAGGTGAGAGGGTGCAGGTGGAGAGACTCTATGTAGGTGCAGGTGGATTTTGATAAGCAGAAGGCAGCAGCAGCTGGAGACAGGCTGGCCCTATAAATCCAAAGCATGTGGCCACATGCACAGCCTAGTGGCTAGAGGTGTCACTGCAACAAAGATCAGGAGGGGGAAGCTCATGAATCAACAAATTCAGGCCTCCAGCTTTTCCAAGGGGGGAGTCAAATGCTGAGCATTGGGGTTAGGTAAGTTTAGTCTTCATCGCTACTCATCACTAATTTATGTTCATCTGTATGAGGTATGTGCCATAACATAATGGACAGGCATTAAACACATTATTTGTGTCACATTTGTAATTTATTTGCTACAAAGTAAAAAAAAAAACAACAACGGGTGAACATCTAAGTGTGATGACTCCATAATTTTTTTTTTCCCGATTTTATTTTACGCCAATCTTGTGAATGCCCCTCTAAATTATAACACGCTATTGTCACCTATCACGGTTCATATATGAGAGTGTGGACCTTGCTTTATTCTATATGTCAAATAGCTGGGGTAAATGAAGATATGAATAATGTACACGCTAGTTTAGTCCTGTCCGATACTGGAGACATCTTTATGTCCGTTGTTCGATAGTGATTAATCAGGCGCAGTAATAAAATGCAATTCTTTAACGTCAGAAATCATCTCCTATGTTCTCCGAGATGGAAAAAGGCCACATAATTATAACATAAGTGTGATAGAAGTGCCGAGATAATCGGAGACTGCGGCCACTTCGCCTACGGCAGGAAAGATTTTAAGACAATTGTCATGAATCTAAATGAAAAGGATGAAGACGTCTCAGTGTAAAGCTCCTATTTTCATTAAGGTTTCCTAATGTTGGAGAAAGTAATATACATACTTAATGCCGGCTCTTCCTGACAGTCCTTTTTGCCTTTGGATGATAACTCTAGGTTTCTGATGGTTTCCTGAGTATTTCATTTCATTCATTGTTTAATCAGAATTTGAGATGGATTGCCCCGTACTTGTAATATGTTATATAGAGGATGCACATACTGGGATACACTATAAAAATATAAAATGATATATAGCAGATCACATTTTACCATCATGTCCTCTTAAGGTGCAGCAGCGAATTAATTCCTTCATTTATCTCGGCCCTTCTCTATATTACTAACACGCTTTGTCATAGCTGAATTTGACAACTTAATTATATCCACTGACTGGTTATGAAAATCTACTATGTATATTATATTATATCAAAGAAGCAGTGCACCAGCATGTCAGTGTATAAAAAGGAAGCAAAACCTAAGACTTTAGGAGATGTGACCTAAAGTGAGAACGATAAGGAAAGCAATAGGATTACATCAAAGAAGCAGCCCAGGTCTAAGCAGTGGCAGCGAGGATCACAGCAAGGAAGAGGTTACATCAGAGAAGCAGCCCAGGTCTAAGCAGTGGCAGCGAGGACCACAGCAAGGAAGAGGTTACATCAAAGAAGCAGCCCAGGTCTAAGCAGTGGCAGCGAGGATCACAGCAAGAAAGAGGTTACATCAGAGAAGCAGCCCAGGTCTAAGCAGTGGCAGCGAAGATTACAGCAAGGAAGAGGTTACATCAGAGAAGCAGCCCAGGTCTAAGCAGTGGCAGCGAGGATCACAGCAAGGAAGAGGTTACATCAGAGAAGCAGCCCAGGTCTAAGCAGTGCTGCTAGATAGTGGCCAAGCAGATAAACAACTATCCTAGAATATCAAATACTAGTAATAAATAGGAAGTAGTCTGTAAAGTATTGTATTTTAATTTGAAACATAATAATGGCCGTGGATCCTATTTTTGGTGCATTTGTTTAATGTGTGGTGTCAGGAAGCAGAGAAGGCATACTTAGATGTGTACCACTATATATATAATCTGATTTCTTCCTGGTTTCCTTTCCTCTCTGACCTGAGACCCTGCTGTTGCCAGGCAACAGTGCAGACACTTTCCCACAATCCTCTTTGCTGCCTGTGAAGTAAAAACCAACTGCCAGTACTTATGGGACAGATCATGTGACTGCGATTGAACTGAGCATGTGTGACCCAACCCGAAGCACAGAAGCACATGGGGGGGATTAGTGAGTCTGAATCTCTCACATAAAGAAATGCTTGTATATTAAAAAAATGTTTCATTTAACATAATGCATCAGTATAGACCTGGTCTTCTTGGTGACGCCAGCCCCTTTAATTTATAAATGCAGATCTACAGCGCATATAAAGGTAATAAAGGTATGAACAGACAATACTCGATTTTATGAGGTGACATACGAGCGCTTTTCTCTATGTTGCTTTCACTCCCATCTCACATTCTCTTAATAGATCCATCAAATCGTGGGTCAATGCGTGGTCTCTTCCATGTGTAACTTTCATGATGTCAAAGGCCTGGAAAGAGCAAAAAAAACAGATGAGGAAAGGAAAGAGCGTTCAGTATTACAATAATCTTGAAAAGGTATTGGATTCAGCAGATGGTCTTAGGGTCCTATTATACAGGTCGATGGGGGCCTGATCAATACTAGTTTACTGGGCCTATTACATGTTTGGTATAATGTATAATTTAGATTAAATTAGGGGATCGGGCAGGTGTACAGTTTCCTGTATGCTAGCCTTGCATAGATGCGATCCCCCTGTATGGCACTTACTTCCTACCCCGCCATCTTGTTTACCTATCACAGCACGCTTTCATTCCAATGTTGGAGTTTTCAATTTCCAACAGCCACATTGGAGTGATAACATGCTGTCATAACAAACCAATGAAGGTTTAGTAAAATTAATTCAGTCAATCAATGAACAGTGTAAATAAGGGTGCCCGTTGCCTTCAGGGGGCACAGAAAACAAGACAGACAGTTGGTGCCAGTGCACCTCTCACCATTCCAGCATTACAGGAGAGGAAGGTTTGTCCTCCATGTCTCTGGCGTCCCGGTCTGGACATGCAACGCGAATATAGAGACAGGCTGGCGACCTAGTGCACCAACCAGGGCCGATTCTAGCTTTTCTGCCGCCTGAGGCGAGAACTGACAAAGCTCCCCCCCACCCACCCCACCACGGGCGATATGGCCAAAAAATAAAATCTTAATTTTTTATTTTTTTATTTTGAGACAATTCTCGATTTTCTATTTTTATGTTAAATAAGCAAAAAAAATACAACAAGACACAGGTGAAGCAGTACTAGCAGCTGTACTTGAATGAGCTGAAAAATTGCATTTCAGCATTATATCCCTGTTCCCCCACATTCCCCCTACAAGATTATCATGCCCCCTGCCCTCCCCACATTCCCTGTAATATTACCATGTGCCCATAGTGCCCCCCACATTCCCTGTAATATTACCATGCCCATAGTGCCCCCCACATTCCCTGTAATATCACCATGCCCATAGTGCCCCTCACATTCCCTGTAATATCACCATGTGCATAGTGCCCCCCACATTCCCTGTAATATTACCATGCCCATAGTGCCCCCCACATTCCCTGTAATATCACCATGCCCCCTGCCCTCCTCACATTCCCTGTAATATTACCATGTGCCCATAGTGCCCCTCACATTCCCTGTAATATCACCATGCCCATAGTGCCCCTCACATTCCCTGTAATATCACCATGCCCATAGTGCCCCTCACATTCCCTGTAATATCACCATGACCATAGTGCCCCTCACATTCCCTGTAATATCACCATGTGCCCATAGTGCCCCTCACATTCCCTGTAATATCACCATGTGCCCATAGTGCCCCTCACATTCCCTGTAATACCACCATGTGCCCATAGTGCCCCTCACATTCCCTGTAATACCACCATGTGCCCATAGTGCCCCTCACATTCCCTGTAATATCACCATGTGCCCATAGTGCCCCTCACATTCCCTGTAATATCACCATGTGCCAATAGTGCCCCTCACATTCCCTGTAATATCACCATGCCCATAGTGCCCCTCACATTCCCTGTAATATCACCATGTGCCCATAGTGCCCCTCACATTCCCTGTAATATCACCATGTGCCCATAGTGCCCCTCACATTCCCTGTAATACCACCATGTGCCCATAGTGCCCCTCACATTCCCTGTAATACCACCATGTGCCCATAGTGCCCCTCACATTCCCTGTAATATCACCATGTGCCCATAGTGCCCCTCACATTCCCTGTAATATTACCATGTGCCCATAGTGCCCCTCACATTCCCTGTAATATCACCATGTGCCCATAGTGCCCCTCACATTCCCTGTAATATTACCATGTGCCCATAGTGCCCCTCACATTCCCTGTAATATCACCATGTGCCCATAGTGCCCCTCACATTCCCTGTAATATCACCATGCCCATAGTGCCCCTCACATTCCCTGTAATATCACCATGTGCCCATAGTGCCCCTCACATTCCCTGTAATATTACCATGTGCCCATAGTGCCCCTCACATTCCCTGTAATATCACCATGTGCCCATAGTGCCCCTCACATTCCCTGTAATATTACCATGTGCCCATAGTGCCCCTCACATTCCCTGTAATATCACCATGTGCCCATAGTGCCCCTCACATTCCCTGTAATATCACCATGTGCCCATAGTGCCCCTCACATTCCCTGTAATATCACCATGCCCATAGTGCCCCTCACATTCCCTGTAATATTACCATGTGCCCATAGTGCCCCCCACATTCCCTGTAATATCACCATGCCCATAGTGCCCCCCACATTCCCTGTAATATCACCATGTGCCCATAGTGCCCCTCACATTCCCTGTAATATCACCATGTGCCCATAGTGCCCCTCACATTCCCTGTAATATCACCATGCCCATAGTGCCCCTCACATTCCCTGTAATATTACCATGTGCCCATAGTGCCCCTCACATTCCCTGTAATATCACCATGTGCCCATAGTGCCCCTCACATTCCCTGTAATATCACCATGTGCCCATAGTGCCCCTCACATTCCCTATCACCATGCCCATAGTGCCCCTCACATTCCCTGTAACATTACCCTGTGCCCATAGTGCCCCTCACATTCCCTGTAATATCACCATGCCCATAGTGCCCCTCACATTCCCTGTAATATCACCATGTGCCCATAGTGCCCCTCACATTCCCTGTAATATCACCATGTGCCCATAGTGCCCCTCACATTCCCTGTAATATTACCATGTGCCCATAGTGCCCCTCACATTCCCCATACAAGAACTCCAGCACTCCCAGGTCCCCCCATTCAACATGATTAATGCCTCAGCTGAGTCTCCTATCCTGTGAGCTGACAGGATAACAACAATCTGCAACTTCTGACCTCTGACCTCAGGAGCCGGAGAAGAGCCATAAAACGGGCTGCTCTGTTAACTCTTTCAGTACTGCAGAATGTAGAGTATTACTGTGCATCACTTCCATTCTGCAATACAGAAAGAGTTAACAGCAGAGCAGAACATGCCTCTTCTCCTGCTCTTGCACTGTGCTGAGGTCAGCTCGGAGGTCGGCAGTGCAGAGAAGACATAATATAGCGTCCCCGCTGCTGTTTACTTTTTCTTTTCTACAGTGTGTAAGTGATGCAGAGTATAATAACTCTGCATTATTGAAAGGGTTAACAGCAGGAGACACTATATCTATGTCTTATGTGATGTGAATACGAGGCTTCCAGTGCCTCCTCAGCGCTTCTCATGAGGCAACTGACAGGAAACACGGCTGGGCACTGAGCCCTAACTAGTTGTAATGATAAGAACACAGGACGCTGATGCCGCCCCCCTCAAGGGCTGTGTTATCTGCCACCTGAGGCGAACACTTCACCTGGCCTCATGGCAGATACGGGCCTGGCACCAACAAACATCACAGATTGCACACCCAGACCGGGATGCCAGAGACCTTGAGGACAAACGTGCATCTCCTATAATGCTGAAATGGTGGGAGGTGCACAAACACCAATGGTCTGTTTTGTTTCTTGAAGCTAACAGGCTCCCCCTGGGGACATCGAGCATAACTTTCATCAAGCACACTGTTCATTGATTGGTTAAATGGAAACACTGCAACACTGGAATAAAAACATGCTGTCATAAGCAGTGGCATAGCTACCATAGTGGCAGGGTAGGCAGTTGCTATGGGGCCTGTGCAGGGGAGGGGGCCCGGCGGAGAAGGTAAGAGCGTGTGTCCTTCTGCTTAACCCCTTATGTACTGCAGTGTGTAAGTAACCCAATGTTTACTTACAACACAAAAAAGGGTTAACAAGCAGAAGACAGAGATCTCTGCTTCGCTGAACTGATAACCCCTGACCTCTGTTTTCCAGCTGCATAAAGCTCCATGCAGAGGTCAGGGGTTATCAGTGCACAAGCAGTAAAGCAGATATCTCTTTGTCTTTTAAACTTTGGGTCACTTACACACTGCAGTACATAATGGGTTAAGCAGAAGGTAGTCTGCTCCTGCACCTATGTATTTAACCATAAGGGCTTCCAATGGGCCCTTATAGGTAAAAACAGTGGACTGTCATAGCAAGCAGCCATTGGCCAGTCACTCTTGTATATATATGCGCAGTGCTTTGTGTTGTGTGTAGGGGAGGGGGGCCCCTCAAAATTTTTCGCTGTGGGGCCCCGTGAATCCTAGCTACGCCCCATAAGTAATCACACACAAAACAAGCTGGTGGGATTGAAAGCAGTATACAATGATGGCCTCTCATATTTACTTATCACGACATGTTCTTCTTCCAATGTTGCTGCTTTTCGTTTCCAACAGTAACAGCATGCTGTGATAAGTAAATATACACAAAACAAGCTGGTGGGGTAGAAAGCAATATACTATGATGTCCCCTTATATTTACTTATCACGGCATGTTCTCGCATATACACAAAACAAGCTGGCAGAGGACACCGGAGACTCATAAAGAACACCAAGGGAGTGCGGACAGGTAAATATAGGCTCTTTTTTGTGTGTGTATTAAATTGTGCAGCCGCCATCTTTACAAACTGGTTACAACTTTGCATAATATTTGGTTAGGTAAGTTTTTGCAAAGTTCGTTACAAATCTCAGTTTGTAAAGTTTGGTTCGGTCGTCTCTACTCAGAAGAGAGATGTGGTGCGATCAGAAATGTTTTACATGTCTGATGACATATCAAAAGTTACTGCAATTGACAACGACACTTTAAAGGGAAGACAATGTTATCTAATCTATCGCCATCAGGTTATGGAGCAGGAAGAACTGAGCAGATTAATATATAACTTTGTGGGAAAAGATTCAGTATAACTTGTTGATTGAAATCTCTGCTCATCTGTGATAAGGAGTCCAGTGGGCGGAGACACTTAATGGACTGGACTTTTTAGCATGGAAACATCAGAGATTACAATCAATAAATTAGAAGTCATACAGAATCTTTTCCCATAAAGATATATATCAATCTGCTCAGATCCTCCTGCCCTATAACATGATGCCGATAGCTTAGGTAACATGCTCATGGGGATGGGTTCCCTTTAAAGAGCTGGGAGGAAAATTATTACTGTCTGTAGTAAAATATATCATAAAAAACCTACACCCACACGTATAATGATACTAGATACAAGTGGTCTTTCTCTACATACAGCTCTATTCTTGCGTGTATAAGGCATGTGGTATTGTGGCCCTATTCAAACTAATAGCACCGAGCTGCAGGCACAGCCTATTGACAAGAAGGACACAATATATCAATTACCAGAGATTTCTCTTTTCTAAACCTGTTTAATATTTTCCTTTAATTATTTTCCTAAAAATATTCATTTGCAGTATACACCAGAAGCAGATTTGATGTTGTTTGCTCTGTATTGGAGGAGATCTGCCGACAAACTGTTCTCTCCTTCTGCCGCACCGCCCAGAGATCGAACACAACAGGAGGGCAGAGGCAGCTGCACCCTATACAGTCGGCCTTCATTCAACTCATTAGATAAATGGAACGTGTTAAGTAACAAATTTAAAAATACATTTCGTCCTCGTTTTTTTTAATTCTTTTAATGAAGCTTCATCAATGGCGGCCTAAGTAACCTCAATACATTATAATAGGGCTCTGATGTCAGCCGCATATCTCTTATACAACCAGATTAGAGGAAATGAAAAAATATGGAAAATAAATGCTCTTTTATGAATACAAATAATAACTAAAAAAACTTTCCTGCTGCCTACACTGAAATGGGAATCTGGCTGCCTAAAAAAAACACAAAAAGCGCATAAAAGTATCCAGATTGATTACCACAATGGATTATGATAACCAAAACCCATTAGCTCGAGCTGCACTCCACACATATGGTGGGAAGCAGAAGACGGCTCTTTTGGTACTTTGTATTTCATCCCAGACTGATTAAAATGAATGAGTTCTGATGTGACTCACACAGCAAATGACTTTTGCGCAGTTTTCTGCATAATGAGAACATGCAGTGGAACGGGCACGAGGTCTGTTACAGGGGAAATGGAATTGTGAACTAAATGAGACACCGGTGCTGGTATACTCTATTAATGAGGCTCGGCGTAGAGCGTTCTCTCGCTTTCTGAGATGTATTATAAGGAAATCCAGACGGAACATCAGACAGCTGGATCGTTCTTTGTCGGCACATCCAACATTTGACAGATATTGTTTTCCCATGGGATTGTCAGAAACGTATATGGAAGCTTCTAGTAACAATCAGTTACTTGTATTCAATGTGTGAGATTACCAGCAAATTCAGTTTCCGGGATGCCTTGTATGTAGTTTGTACATATGTATCACAGTTATACTTATTACCCATGCACCTTTGTCAATTGAACAGGATCAGGACAGAATTAGGGTATGTTCACATGGAGAAGATACGCTGCAGTAGGTTTTTGGAAGCAGAAATCCACAGTGTAATACAGGAGCAACAGACTGGATGGGATGTGTGGAAGTCTTCTCCGCATACTCCATAATAAGTCAGGAGAAATAGGGAATTATGCCACAACCTAGAAAGGTCATTGTGCGCACCTGCTTCACCTCCCCGTTTGGCGATAGGATCCGAGCGACTCTATCTAAACACTGCCTGCCCCTCCCCAAGTTTTATTTAAAAAAAAAAAAAAAAAAAAAAGTTAATTCCAGCAGACCCTGGAACTTATTTTGGCTCGGGAAGGTCGATTCTCTCTTTCATCTAATACTAGCTGAAGACCACATGCACAATAGGAAATTTTTTGGACTTGTCGCAATACAATACCCCATCAACCTGTATTGCTATGAGTGTTTGATCTTTCCCCCTGCCCTGTTCCGGTGCAGCCCTGACACCGTTGATGATATTGTCCTGGGGAACGGGCACCACAACTGTGCCAGGGGCAGTTAGAAGTGTGCCAGGAGCCCTCGGGCAGGATGGGCACGGTCCTGCCATCCATAGCTCCAGCAGCACACCCTCGCCTGCACCTCGGGACTTATACAGTGGGTTGTGACCTCACCATTTTTGCAAGAAAGTGAAGACTTCATGCAGTAGTAAGTGCAGGGAAAAAAACTAAATATGTTTCCAGTTTAAAATAGTTTTTGGCCTGACTTCTCCTTTAGGGACAGGTTATCAATGTTACACTCACACTTAGGCTATAATATACATCATAAACCCCTTTGGGTCTGAATTCCACAATACATGAAGTAAATATAGACACTAAGCCTGAAGAAGAAACTAGTAAGCAAATATTTATTCTCTTCTTAATGAAGTTTTATGTTTTGTATGTATAGACCTACAGTATTTCCAAGAAACCACACAAGTCGTCTTCCGATATAATTCACCTAAACGTCCCGTGGTAATTGCCAAAGCACAGTCTTTTTAGTGGCCATTATAATTACTGTCATCTTTTTACCGCTATTAAAACACCTAAAAGTAATTGGAGTCGTTTTTGCTGCTTATTAAATTTCTGTGAAAAACTGGTACAATTACTGGGTGTAATTACCCAGAATTCACTGCTACATAACAACAGTATGGTGGAGCGCTATAATGGGCAAATATGATGTGTGAGATGTTTCTGCTCCCTCTCTAATTAAAGGGACGTTGGTGAACTGGTGAATAAACACGTTCTGGTTCTGTTCTATACTACAGATGTTACAAGATATTAACATCAACAACGATGCCATAGTAATAGCATCTGGGACATAGAAAGGATGCTGAGCCTGCAAAGTTTCAGTTCTCAAAAGTGCTGAAGGGCCGAATTCGTCCCTACACAGATTGCAATTATGTGCGAAAAAGTGACCAGCAGCAAAAACAACAAAGACCATTGTTTAGTGTCGGTTAATAAGGTGAGATGGCATAAATATTAAAGGAGAAGTCCAGGGTCAGACTTTTTCTTTTAGGGTACGTTCACATTTACCAGATCCGCAGCAGATTTCATTTAAATAAGTGAAAACAACATCAAATCTGCACCATCAAATCTGCTGCAGATCTGCTGCGGATCCTGTAGGTGTGAACGCACCCTTAAAGAAGGAGGTGGCTGAACATAACAAGATGCACCTACCTCCCCGGCTCCAGCTCTGGGGTCTGCTGTCCTCTGCTCCAGTTCCTTCTCCCCCAGTCCCTTCCTGGTCTGAGCGGGGACCTGGATCGTGATGTGTCAGGCCCGCTCAAGCAGTCAGCGGCCAAGGCGGTGTCCCACCTCGGCCGCTTTCTGGCTAAGCGTGCCTGACATGTAAAGACCCAGGTCTCCGCTCAGACCAGAGGGAGGGAAAAAGTACAACCCCAGACTTCTCCTTTAAACATTTATCATACATGATTCTCTTTTGTAACAGTTATTGTAAAGATAAAATTCATATAGGAAACAAAACTAAGAGGGAATTTGGCTTTGATTAAAGGGGTTCTACAAATAAGTAAGAGTTTGCGAACGTCCATTCTCTAAACCACCTGGCGATCTCCAGATCGAGCCTTGACACCGTTGTTTGTGACCCTCGGCTTTATTTTTTCTCTATGCGGCTGCTGAAAAATGTTGATTATTGTAATAAGCTCTCCAGATAGAGAATCAATAGAGCCGCGGGTCACAAACAAAGGTGTCAAGGGACAATCTGGAGATCGCTGGGGGGCAAGGAACTCAGAACCCCCCGCAGAGACTTGCAATCTCTTACTTGTGCCGTATCTTGTGAATAGGGGACAAGTAAGATTTAATTGGAAAAACCCTTTAAGTATTACAACTTGGTATATAAGGAGATGTAGCTGCTTGATAGAAGAAAAATACAAGTCACTAAAATATTTTACTGATGTAATAAAATCAATAACCGCATTCCAGGGAGGAATCCGGTGCTCTATGGAAAAGGGGTACCTCCCCCGCATCAATGGTAATAGTAGAGGAAAAACCACAGCACTCTTTCTAAATGCAAATCAATCTAATGTAATTATTTGTGTAAAATTCCACGTATCAAACCAAATGACATGGTAATAGGGGGAAGGTTTTGGTCCTCCTGGACCTTATTAAAGCCCAGTCTCTGTAGAGAACATGAAGACAGGAAAGTTTGGTGAAGTCTATGGGCTTTCCTCTCTTCATGTTCACCACAGAGACTGGACTTTGAAAATGGACCGAGAATACCAGAACGCCGCCCATTAATGCACAGTCTATAGAAACATGTCATTTTGTTGGATAAGTGAAATTTTGCACAAATAAATATATTTCATTAATTTGCATTGAGTGCTGTGGTTTTTCTCACTAAAATATTTTACCATCCAAATCCAAATCCAACTCAGGAGACTGAGCAGCGAGCCAGGGAAGGGAACGTGCTCATGCATCTCCCACCTATACCAAAGCCGTCAAAACTTTACAGGACAGGTCAAAAGTATTTATAACTATAATGTTATACATTAATACAAAAATATGAGGAAGAGCCACCACTTTCTATGTACCATATAGTGCTGGGGGCTTCCTCTTTAGCCGTCTGGGCCATGGTGCAATTGCTGCCTTTGCATCCACTAATGTTATATTCCTGATGATTACACCAACTATCACACCCAGGAATGGGAAACAATCATCCCTGTCAGCCTTGAATAATGTGCTCATAAGAAACCCTGTACTCTAGAGTGCAGAAGCCATATTAAAGGGGTTATCCAGCATTACACAACTTTTAATATCTAGCTGCTGTTATATAGAAAAAATAAAGAGCCTATACCCACCTGTCTGTGCTCCCCTAGTGTCCGGCTGGTGGTGTCTCCCGCTGACTGCAGAGCCTCCACTAAGGAGATTAACTTGTCCCGCTCAGCCAATCACTGACTGAGATAGCACAGCGGTCAGTGATTGGCTTAGAGGACTATCACTCCAAAGACGAGTTTGCCTCGGAAGTATAGAATCTGCAGTCAGCAGCGAAACTGGGGGAGCGCAGACAGGTAAGTATAGTGTCATTATTGTTCTCTATGACAGCACCTACTGTATATATTAAGAGTTGTGTAATGCCGGACAACCCCTTTAATGTGCAATCTGTGTCTTCTTTGTACATTGCTGTATACAGATCACTGGTAACATCATGTAAAAGCTTTCAAACAAGAGAATATAGTGTCAATCGAACACTAAAAACTAGTTTAATAGAACTCGACCATTATACTTGCCTGCCTAAGTGTCGTCATAGCTTCAGGGAACATGCCCAGATGGAGCTGGAGCTTGCCCACTTTCATGATCTGGACGGCTCGTACTGGATGGTGATTTGAATAATACAAACTGAAAAGAAGTAAAAAGAAGACATTTTTTTTCCTTTTCCTAACAAAATATAATACTTAGATACACTGTATGTATAATATTACATAAAATAGAGAAAGAACTGGAAGACGGGGAACACTAATAAGCTTAGTCGGCTCGGTTTCTGCTGAGCTGCACCATCCACCAGGTGGACACCAGTGAGACCAGTCAGGACTTGGCCATCACTGGTCCCTACAGGTTTATCTTCTATAACGAGCAGCTTCTTTTTTGCACTAAAACGCAGCCTTCTGCCGTCCATCCTCCTGACTACTTGCTAATAATGGAAACCTTAAGTTGTACCTCTGGCTATAGGCAAAATGACTAAAATATAAAATATGCAAATGACACGGCCAGCCGTAGACGGGAGAAGTGTATATATATGATAATAACCCATTATAATGGAAACAGTGTTAATTTGTTTATTTCACGTGGGAGGTTGTATATTATTCAGCTGACATCAGGGCTATTCCACACTGGTCTCAAGTATCACCATTCATTTTATTCTCTAAGTAAGCTGGGGAAGTGTATATGTAATTTATGCTGTGTAAATTGGTTTTATATCTATGCTAGTTATTGATTCCTGACATCCTGGGAAGGAATTACCAGTCTGTTAGCAACTTGCAATATCTCTGTGTATACGTTATTACCCTGTTTGGGTCTATTGGCTGTGACTGTGTCACTCCAGCGATGGGCACAGCGGCTGCAGCTCCCCGCCATTTGTAACCAGCCTTATTGCTAGTGCTGGTGTTTGGCCCTAAAGCTCACATTGACGTCACTGGGAGCTTCATTGCTGAACCTAGCTAAAAAGTCGTCACGTGTAACTTCTTGTTAGTGCCCTTTCTCACTCACATTGAGTATAATAGGGGGTGTTTAAAATACATGGAGGCCTAATTTGAATCCAGGTCTAAAAGCTGAAACACTCTTTAGTGTTTGTGTTATGGGATTCTAAGATGCGTGGATAAATAGGTCTTAATACAATAGCTAAGTAAAAATAAGCTATTACAAATACAAAGACAAAGCAATAAATTACAATCACAAAGACAAAGCAAGACGTATACAAAGAAGTAAACAAGAAAAGGATTTACTTAGCTAATTAGCTATGAATACAGATAAGACCAGTCTGGGGGTAGGCCCTTTCTTTAATAGATATCCAATGCACACCCGGTTGGAGAGCAGTTTCCAAACATGGCTGCACTTGAGCAGCCATGTTACACATGAACATCGCAGCTCTCAAAGGATCTTCCTTGTGCTTAGTGTATCTGCTATTTAAACACTTTTGCTCCAACCCTTCACCTCCCCCCTTTATATTCGAGCAGCCTCAGGCCAACTTCATATGATCTGGTAGAGAATGTGGATCCTCAATCCCCAACAGGTACATATCTAAAGTCTAAGTATTAAAATACCCAACAAACAGATAAGATAAACATTAGACTAAGGGCCCTCTTAAACGGGGCAATTATTGCTCGAAAAATCATTATAACGTATAAATTTAAACCATAATCTTTCCACGTGTATCCAGGCAATGATCAAGCGACTTACAGTACGAAAAGTTGTTTGTGTGTCATTGATTGTATCTTTTGATCTGATCATAAAATCATTGTTAATCTTTAGTTGTATGTGCACATTGTTTGCTGGGATAAGAAGATATCATAAATCATAATTCCGATGGTTACTAAAAACTACTACTATGGTGAATGAGTTCAGGTTGTTCCCAAAAAGCCTTGTTTGCAATTGTTCATTGTTAATTGGTGAAAACGAAAAATCACTTTATCTAATAGGACCCTAAGAAATGAGACAACAATGGAGACCTTGGATGTCTAGAAATTAGTAAGGGCAAAGTAAGATCACAGTTAAGCCCTTGATATACAATCTATACAAAGTTAGGTCCGTATCACACGGCCGATGACTTGGTGTAAATGAATAATGATCTGCTAGTTTGGCCCTCACTTACTGAGCCAATATACGGCCTGATAAGCGTGGGATATATATATTTATACCGACAAAAAGAGAAATGAGCCGCTGCACCTCACACTTATGGCTGACACTAATGCCTCCCGGCTACATTTAAAAACCAACGCCAGGATGTTGGTATATAATTTGATCAAACCATATTGCCTCATGTACCGCGTGCAGGTCCCCTGAGTCCCTACACGAATGGCCCTGCAACCCCACTGTTACAGGACCAAACCCCAAGGGCCCCCCCAAACCCAGCAGGCACCGCCGGCGGAGAAAGAGGCCACCAAGCAACACAAGTGTGAACATGGTCTTACTACTTACCATTCTACCTGCAGGAGCAATGGTGAGTAGTAAGACCATGTTGACACTTGTACAAACGAACACTGGGCTTAGTTCATAAAAAAATATATACATTTTTTATTATGTATACATTGGTACCAAATACATATTATATCTCATTCAAGTAAAATTTAAAAATGACCACAAAAAGTTAATTAAAAAACATTACATAAAAAACTGGTGTCAGCAGATATAAATCATCATGGAAGGTGCAGCTATGATAATATCTTTCGTTTTAGCACTCTACCTCAATATGCTGCACAGGGGTATATATATATATCTGGGAGCTAAAGAGTCTCCCAATATCCCATATGCTTGCATACAAATTACAAGGGGTCTAAAATCAGCTACTATTATCTTCTAGTTCTATTGCACTCACCCATGCTGCCAGAACACCAGAAAGAGCCGTCCCTACGTACGTTTCGTTATCTTCCTCAGGGAACTGAGGGCACCACAGTTTCTCTAGCAGCATCCATTTCGTGTAGGCCATAGGCGCCGACCAGGCTGGGATATAGCGGAGGTCTGCCGCCCAATAGTAACAGACCAGATCCGGGAGGGCCAGTCCTCCCAGAGACTTGGGAGCCTGCAGGATATTTCTAGCAATTCTATGGCGTTTATGAGCCCACACGAATCGGAGGATGGAGGCTTGGATAGCTTTAATGTTTCAATAAGTTTTATTACAATTTTTCACATAAAGTATTTTTTTAACGTACATAAGGTTTCAAATGTAAGGGATAATATGACCATTTAGGAATGAATAAACAGGGAGGAGGGGACATAGGAGAGGAGGAAGAAGGGTAAGGGAGGGATAGGAAAATATGCATTGGAAACTAGACCATCTCTTGATACAAAATGCAAGGAGTGTAGATTGCTAGAATGTCTGTCCATGTAAATCAGAGTCCATTATCTATGTGTGTGTAATGCAATACACTCTGGGCTGTCCTATTGTCCCTGGATCATCAATGAAAAAAAAAGATGGCGACAAATAATTCAGAGGTGGGGAAGGGGGGGGGGAGGCAGAAGGGGAGGGGAAACACAATAACCAGGCCAAACAATTAGGCCTAACATAACATTGGCATGGAATTTGCCCACGGTTAATTTTGCTAAATTATCAAATGTAAAGCATAGAACCAGGCATGGAACCATTAACAGTGTATAAATGGCAGCTATGGTCAGGTAGGGAAAGTAGAGAGACAAGAGCGTAGAGGCAGAAAAAGTGGGTTATAATCATTATGTGTTATCTTTAAAGTGTACACAGTTCTCCCAAAATATCCAGATGGCCTGGAACTTCTTGTAGGTATGTCTGGTGAACAATATGAGGCGTTCCAAGGTATAGCAGAGCCGTGTGTCCACTATTACTTCCCCTATGGATGGGGTAGCGGGGTCTTTCCAATGGCGAGTGATTACTACTCTTGCTATAGTAAGAATTTTTGACACAATTGGCCTAATTGATGGGGGGATATGATCTAAGTCTAAGTGTAGTAATGCTTGGGCTGGTGTTAGTGAGAGAGTTAGACCCGGATTTCCGCAAACAGTTTCAGAAAGTTAAGGGCATAGAGGGAGGAGTAGGAGTTTGTGATTTGCACCCCAAGGTATGTAAGGGAGGTGTCTCTCCAATGATAATGAAAATTTCTCTTCAGGTTATCTAGTAAAGGGTTGGGGATATTGATAGGTAAGGCTTCCATTTTGGATGCGTTCACCTTATAACCAGATAAACTACCAAAGTGGGCCAGGAGGGTGTGGAGGTTGGGAAGGGAAATATGCGGTTGGGTCAGGGTAAGTAAAACGTCGTCCGCGAAGAGGGACAGTTTCCACGGATTTGCACCCCATGGATATCTGGGTGGTGTCTAATGGCAGCCGCCAGGGGCTCAATGCACATCACGAAAATTAGTGGTGAGAGTGGGCACCCCTGACGGGTGCCATTATGTATAGAGATCACTCCTGACATAGCGTGAGGGAATTTTATTGAGGCTGTGGGGGAGGAATACAGGCTCCCGACCGCTCTGAGAAAGGCTCCGTGCAAACCAAACGTTTCCAGGACCCGCACTATAAATGGCCAACTCAGGCGGTCGAAGGCCTAACAGCAGAGCCGATCCATCTTCCCAATTGACTGCATCTATCAGATCTATGACTCTTCTAGTGTTGTGCCCCCCGTCGGCACGGCACAAACCCAACCTGGCCCTTATCGATAAGCTGTGGCAACCATGTCGACAGGCAGGTGGCAAGAACTTTGGTGAACAACTTAAGGTCTGCATTCAGGAGGGCAATTGGGCGATAACTACCACAGTCAGCGGGGTCCTTACCAGGTTTAGGAATTAAGGATATGTAGGCATGCGTCAATGATGTCGGAAGGGGGGCCCCTGCCATAAACGCATTAAAGAGATTGAGAAGGTGGGGAGTGAGAGTTGGGGCAAAGGTACGGTAGTATAGGTATGTGAGACCATGCGGTCCCGGGGATTTACCAGTGGGTAAGTCTTTCATTATGTCTCCCAGTTCCTCCGCGGATATCTCTGCATTTAGGGCCTCCTGGGCTTCCATTGGGAGCTTGGGAAGCGCACATCACTATTACACTTAGCTATTACACGTAGCGATGTGCGCCTAAAAGCCGATGATTTAAGACCAGGAACTAAAAACACAATCAAGCTGCCTGATTCTGCTCCGTGTAATTATCACGCCATGTAATAGGGCCCTCACTGTATCAGATACAGTAATTTCATGTGATAAAACCATCTGATTTTTCTCTGCTATATACTATCTATACGTAACTTTAGGTCGCAAAGCAACAAAGCCCAGAACTCTGCCCCACCAAAGCCATAAGCAGTCGTATTTAAACAAATAGATATTGTCAGCCTTCCATCCATTGTGCGGTTTCTGTAAATAAGATCAGGTGTAAAACGTACAATCGATTTCATATTCACATGGTGTAATGAACATCCCTGTCTGTGGCCGTCGGCAGCCTTAGAAATCTGTTTTGCAATTTTGCCTCATTACCATGGGTTTTGTGTTGCTATAAATACACATATCCTTCGGAATGTAGACATTTTACTCCGCCATTTAGAATCCCATCTGTCCATTTGTTTTCCCGGGAAATTGGCTCATTTTTCTCACCTGATAAATTCATTATGATTGTTCTTCTGTTCATTTCAGCAATAAGCGGCCATTCAAGTCTTTAAGGAAACGATATTGTCAAATATCGGTAAAATCCTCAAATATTTTTAAAAAATAAATCATTTGTCTCATTTCAAATGCAAAAAATTTGGAAACATAAGTGGAACATTGGAGGAAAATCTAAAACGAGAAGCCCCAAGGGCACGATTGTTAAAATCGAGAGATTCACAATCAAATAGGCCGGAGGTTAGAGACAACAGCTCTTTTTATGTTGGATGTTGGGTATGTGGCTTAGGCCACAGACTATAGGGGAGGCTACAGCAGTTCATCCAATATGGCTGGGTTCATGGTTTTGATGGCTGGGTTCATGGTTCATGATTATTCCGTGTATATTGAAATAACTTGTATATTCTCAGGCTAAAAGCCAGGAGAAGCCCTGAATCTACATCACCAGGTAAATATTTTAGAGAACCTATGACAGCATTAATGGGGTCTTTATAACAGGTGGAGTATAGTGGATCCGCAGAGCCCATCGCAAGTGATGGAGTAGGCCGCACCAGGGAGCCGAGTCTATGGGGCCGCTGGTCTTCACCATAGCCCGCTGCAGGGTAGGATGGGATTGCTGCGGCAGGTGCCCCCAAGCTCTGGCCCAAAAAGGAGGGTGGCATGGGGACCAGGAAGACTCAGGAACCAGGCGCCGGGCAGGGAGGCAACCGCAGCCGGGGGCAAAGAGAAGACGCCACCCTGAAGTCTGTGTCAGACTCAGGACATACATCAGCTGATAAGTACTGGAAGACTGGAGATTTGTTAATAAAAGTAAATTACACATCTCTGGCACCAGTAGAATAGAATTCTTTTTTTTTTTGCTGAACTATTCCTTTTAATGAAAACATCAGGCTTCAGTGCGTCTCTGTGTGCAGTTTTTGTGCTGATAAGTTGCTTTGAAACAATGAGGTGGAAGTAAGAGTAAGCAGATTGTGGAAATATAAATTAAGGCTTTCTGCATGTGAAGAGATGCAATATGGAGAGATCTATACACCTACGCGGGCTGTAAGAGACAATATCACAATGTAAATGGTGGCTCATCCATCGTATGTGACAAGGCGGATATGAATATGTAGAATAATCTGCAGGCGGAGCTGAGCGCACTGATACATACAGTAGTATTGTGGGAAAAGTGCAAGGATTGTAATCTATGAGTAGGCTCACACTACAGAATCCGCACGGATAAGATGGATAAGTTCTGGGGGATTCCGTCGCTTGTACCCGCTGACGGCCGTGCGGGTCTCCGCCAGTGCCATAGACATCATTCTATGGGCGGGTGAATTCCGCCTTCCGCTGAAAGAACTGACGTGTTAAAATATACTAATAAAGTTAGCAGCAGTATCTGTCATTTCCAGAGAGCACAGCTTAGAGGGAAGAGCGATGATGGCATATCTAGTGGAGGAATTACTTCCCCTGCAGTGAGGAGTTGAATCCACAGCTGGGAGCACCTTTAGGAGCACTGTCCCGCCCCCAACATGCCCAACCAGCCCCCTCCTACTAATGATAATGAATGGAGTGGGCGGGCCGGATCAACACTCTGGGGGCGGGGCAGTGCTCCAAGCTGTGGATTCTGCTACTAACTGCATGGGAACGGCACCAAGGAAGACACACCTTTCTCCTCAGTGCCTCCTAAACAATAGGGCGCTAACAGCAGGTTAGGTTCCCCTTTAAGAGTCACAGGATTAGCCAAATATCCCCTGACTAGGCCCTTCCCGGAGGGATATCTGACTAGTCCTGTGTTTTAAGGCTCCACAGACTCTTTTTTTTGCATTTTTTTTCAAACCTAAACAATCCCTTTAAGAACCCATCTAATGTGATAACATTTTTTCAGACGGAAGGAAAGGCTTTGGAAGGCATTCATCGATGCCGGACACCAAAACACTTGTACCTCATTTCTAATTTTCCATGAAAATAAAAATGAACGACATCAGCTGTGGTGTCAGATTTCCTCCAACTTTTATACAAAAAATAAATAAAAAAATTATCTGATCTCTCCTAGACTTCAGGTGTAATAATCCCACTTGCTATACACAAGACTAACCCCCATCACTGCCTCACAATGGTGGGCGCTTGGATAGGTAGTTGGTTGCTCTTATATACGGCTATTTGGGACCCCATAAACATTGATGGCAAATTCCAAAGAAGCTGTCAGGATAGGGGGGACATGTATGCCACCTATCTAATGCTTTACAGTCTAGATATAGTACAATTACATTGCTCACTTGGATATAGTACATGTATCAGCAGAATTATCAGCGACCCTGACTATAAATGTACTTATCACTCCATAAAGCTTCTAGTACTGTGGACCCTTCCAATAAGCCATTGTTTAATAATGCAGAGATGGAGAGATGCCACCAAGGGCTGCGGCATCATTACGGGTGTGACGCCCCAATGCCATCTCACTTACTCAGTGACATCCAGACAATTGCAGACAGGTGGCTACACAGATTGCAGAGCAGATTTGGACTCTGGAAAAGAACTGTTGCCAGATTCTTATCGTGGTTTCCTCGAGATGCACTAAGAAAGCGAACATTTCAAATCTGCTTTTTTATTAAAGGGGTAGTTCACAAAAAAATGAAAAATTCTTTCATCTCAAGTGGTGCCAGAAAGGGCCAGAGATTTGTAATTTACTTCTATTTAAAAAAAAGTCTCCAGTCTTCCAGTACTTATCAGCTGCTGTATGTCCTGCAGAAAGTGGTGTATTCTCTCCAGTCTGACACAGTGCTCTCTGCTGCCACCTCTGCCCATGTCAGGAACTGTCCAGAGTAGCAGGAAATCTCTATAGAAAATCTCTCCTGCACTCCAGACTGGAGTGAATACATTGCTTTCTGCAGGGCATACAGCAGCTGATAAGTACTGGTAGATTTTTTTTTAATAGAAGTAAATTACAAGTCTCTGGCACTTTATGCCACCAGTTGATTTGAACGCAAACTTTTTTTTGTGAACTGCCCCTTTAAACAATTAATCCCATTCAGTAACATTAATAGAGCTTGTAGTGAAGTTTCTCTTGAGGTTGGGTTTACATGTAGAATACGTTGCTATACAGGCGAGAAAAACCTGTCTTTTCTTTTAATGGCAAATAATTGCCATTATTTTAAAGCAACGGACGTGTTTTGCCATTAAATGACGGCCATCCACTCAATTTCAGACCCTTTCTGGGTTTTCAATCCACTCCTGGTTTTGGTTGAAAAATACTGATTTGGAACATAACCTTATGTTGTTTTTCTGTTATAAAGCGCATACATTTCATGGTATTTCTGGTGTTTTTCATTCGGCATTTGTGAGATCCCTTTAATTCCCTTACCACATACCATCCCACCAATTAACGGTGACGGCCGCTGCAAAGTTCATGAAGGTTGTCGTAGCCTTTCCCCCAATACGAGCATCACCACGTTGCCTGAGGACGTAGCATGTCTGGGATCTATAATTATGGGATAAATCCACCCAAAATATTTCTCTAATCCGCGCTCATTGTTTTTTTAAGGTCACATAAGATAAAGGTCATAGAGATGACACGAGCCCGAGCGATACTTTGTAATTGTGTTGTTCTCGTTCCCCCTTACACTCTAACGTCTGCCGTATATATATTATAAGTGTCGCGCACAACACAAGTGTTCTGCCGTAATATAAATGAACAGGCCGCATCTCCTCAGCGCTGTTTGCTGTTCTGCTCATTAGTCCTGACATTGAAAATGTAAAAAAAAAAAAAACTGTGCAGTGTGAACATTAATAATGCATAGAATGTGCCGGGTGGATTCAGATAGCGGCGTGTTACCATTATCCCAATAGCAGCAGCCAGAGTTGGTTTTGCTAACATGCGCTGTCAGTGCTGCCGTACCCCTGGGCACCGAGCGGAATCATACAGGAATATCAGACCAGGAGCAAGTTCTTTAGGGTTTATATTATCTCGGCGCTCCTGACAAAGTCTCAGAGGAGACGGCTACAGATGGGAGATATACAAATGAGTTACATGCCGTATAATACCTGGAGATCCCCGGGCTGTAATGCATTGTGGGAATGTAGATTTGTGGAAATACCGCAGGGCATGGACCGTATGTTGTTGAGTACCGCAGGATCCTTAAATCACATGGCGATTGGTACAAGACTAATCTGTCTGGATAAACATGCAGGGCTCCTAATAGAAACACCTTGCCTTGTATGCTGTGCAATGGTGTTTTATTTTCAGGTTATAACTAGAGATGAGCGACCCTGGAGCAGCTGGAGTCCATCCGAACCCGATCGTTCGGCATTTGATTAGCGGTGGCTGCTGAAGTTGGATAAAGCCCTAAGGCTATGTTGAAAACATGGATATAGTCATTGGCTGTATCCATGTTTTCCAGACAATTTTAGAGCTTTATCCAAGTTCAGCAGCCCCCGCTAATCAAATGCCGAACGTTCGGGTTCGGATGGACTCGAACCCGATTCGCTCATCTCTAGTTATAACCAATAGACCATCTGGGACATAAGTGACCACAGTTAGCAGCCATAAACTCAAGCAAAAGAAAATCATGACAAAGTGCTCTCTGCTGCCACCTCTGTCCATGTCAGGAACTGTCCAGAGCAGGCGAGGTTTTCTATAGGGATTTGCTGCTGCTCTGGACAGTTCCTGACATGGACAGAGGTGGCAGCAGAGAGCACTGTGTCAGACCGGAGAGAATACATCACTTCCTGCAGGACATACAGCAGCTGATAAGTACAGGAAGACTGGAGATTTTTTAATAGAAGCAAATTAAAAATCTCTGGCACCAGTTGATTTAAAGAAAAAAAATGTGCTGAACAACCCCTTTAATAGTGGGGCTGTGATTAACAATGGCTCCCGACTCTGTCAATCACTCTAATCACCACAAGAGGCCGCTACTACCACCCCAGGCTTGTGGCACACAAGTGACGTCAAGTAATAAAAGAGCACAGCTGCAGCAGGTGAGTATGACCTTTTTTTCTTAAAGTGTCACTGTCATTTCAATTTGTTTTGCAGAAATCAATAGTCCAGGCGATTTTAAGAAACTTTGCAATTGGGTTTATTAGCCGAAAAATGCATTTTTATCATGAAAAAGCAGTTTGAAGCTCTCCCCCTGTCTTCATGGTTCTCTTATGGAGAGGAGAGGGTGGAGGGAGATGAGGTATAAAAACAGGACAACAAAGAGTTAATTTACAGCTACATCACCGGGCTATCTCCTCTGAAGTCAGCACTGACCTCTCTGACCTCCGAATACCAGCTTTCACACAGCTCCCACTGTGTAATCCTTTGTTCGCTGCTCTCTGCTGGTGACTAATCTCCCTCCTCCCCTTACCATAGGTTACACAGGGCTCGACTGATGTAAAAGAGTCGAGATTTCCTGATAATGAGCAGTGAATGAGAGAGATGAGGGAGGGGGGGGGAGGGCTGGGGAAAGTCTTTTTGAATGCAGATAATGGTATATTTGCCTAATAAACCCAATTACAAAGTTTCTTAAAATCGCCTATACTATTGATTTCTGCAAAAAAAAAAAAAAAAAAAAACAGTGACACTTTCTCCATTTCATTAAGCCTCCTGGAAGGCTTCAGGTTAAGTGTTTCCCAGTTTTGAAAATGGCCACAGACTTGTGAAGGGGCCTTATACAATCCATTGACATCAGCCCTAGCGCACTCATCTTTTTAGCTGTTCCTAGTAGAGAACCCAAAGTATCACTATAACTAGGGAATAACTCTTTAACACCACGAACAGAACTGACTGAGGTTCAATTGTTTGTGCTGAATATTTTATTCTGTGGAAAGAGAAAAGCCCCTGATATCATAAGAAAAAGCTGTGTCTGAGGCCGAGCTCATAAAGCCGGGATCAGAGGAAAGGGATCTCTCTAATACCAGAGTTTAATTATCTCTAAAGAATGTGTAGCTGCAATTCCAGCATCAGGTCCATTAATCCAGACTCCTTTTACTTATCAAATCCCTAATTCAAAGCAAGACTAATGTGAGATTTTTCACAATTTTCTGAGTTATGATGTTTGGTAACATTCTGACATATTTTTCAAATGGAATTTCAGAGTGAAACGAAAAATGTAAAAAAAAATAAAAAAAATCTTGAATCCAAAACACAGGAACACAGGAACAGTGTCTTACAATACCGAATAAATCGAGGACACACTATCTCCCAGCCCAGAACAGAACACAGCTTCATCCACTCCTCCTCAGCCCAACTGCCCCTGAACAAGACTCAGGCGGCTTTTCTAATAAATATTACAAAATGCTGGCCCCTAATATCACAGTATATACAACGCCCTCTTCAACCTAATATAAGGAGTACACCCCAATATACAGCCTTACAGACCCACAAATCATTTTACTTTCAAAACCCAAAAAGATCCAACCCAGGCCCACACTAAGGGTACTATTACACGGAACGATAATCGTCTGAATCGGCCCTATCCAGTGATTATCGTTCCGTGTAATAAACACAACAATCGGCCAATGATTGTTGTCATCGGCTGATCGTTGATATAGGTTCAGACCCATAATTGTCGGCCAGGGGCTGACGATTTGCAAAAGAAATACATTACCTATCCATGGGCTCCAGGGCTCCTTGTGCTCCTCTTCTCCCCGGGTCCCGTGCACTGCAGCTTCAGAGCGGAATGTCTTAGCTGACAGGACGCTCAGCCAATCACAAGCTGGGACCGCCGCGGCCAGTGATTGGCTGAGTGGCCTGTCAGCTAAGACAGGCCGCTCTGAAGCTGCAGTGCACGGGACCCGGGGAGAAGAGGAGCAGGAGGAGCCCTGGACAGTGGATAGGTAGGTTAGGCTGGGTTCAAACTGCGTTTTTGCAATCCGTTTTGACGGGTCGGTTTTTTTTAACGGCGGAAAAAATTGTGTCAGCAACGTTTTCGTGTCCGTAAAAAAAACGGATCCGTTTTGATCCAGTTTTTTATAATGGAAGTCAATGGAAAAACGGATCAACACGGATGCACACAACTGCATTCGTTTTGCAATCCGTTTTTCATCGTAACAATGTCCTTGCAGCCCTTTGTTAAACGATTATTGGGCCGTGTAATAGGCCCTGTAAACGAGCGCCGATCTAGCAGATCGGCGCTCGTTTACATTTATTATCGGGCCCCTATCAGCCTGTCTAATAGTACCTTTACTGTCTCATTGTCCTTTAAAATCAAATCAAACTCATTTTAACCAAAACCATCATCCTTCCAACCATCCAGTAACTCAACAAGACTTTTACCAACCAGACACTGAAATCTTACAGCAAAACATACGAGAACAGGGGTTATTGTCAGTGCCCTAAACAGAGTCCGTCTCCCCAATACTTCTTGGCCTAGATGCAGAAAGATCCTTGACAAAAGGGCCCTATTATACTGGACGACTATCGTGCAAAAAAATATCGCTATATCGTTCGATAATCGTTCTGTGTAATTGCAGACAATGATCGAAAAATTGTTTGTGTGTCATTGATCGTTGATTTAGATCTGAACCTAAAATTACCGTTAATTGTTTGCTAATCGTTTGCTGTAATTCCACATTCGTTCGCTCAAGTTCCGCACTTGTTCACTAATCGTTCAGTGTAATTGCACATTGTCGATTGTTTTGCTGGGATCAGATGGAATAAACTATCATAGTAACGATCGCAATAACGATCGTATCAAACGATTATTGTTCTGTGTAATATGGTGAACGATTTCAGGTTAACGATAAACAATCTCGTTTGCGATTGTTTATCGTTAGTCGTTAATCGTTGAAAATCGCTCAGTGTAATAGGACCCAAAGTCTCTTGGCCAGTCCAATCCACCATACACCACTCTCTCCAAACATAACTTTGCATTCTCTATTGACTTATTCATCTGATACAGATATCTGATCTATCTACCCAATGTTGTATATGCTCCTTACACAAAACAGCTTTGACCTTTCGATATATGATCTCCACGATCTTGGCATCAAGAAATTAGTTCTGTAAGTTGTGGGAAGGGCCATCTGTAGATTAGACCTACACCTTAGACTTTTGTCAGCCACACCTGTCGTCTATGCTTTGCTATGATTTGCATAAGAGCTCTATCAAAAAAATCTAATGTTCTGGTGTGACCGTAATCCATAAACAATAAAAATAAACATCTTGAGTTAAAAAAAAAAAAAAAAAAAAAAGTAGTTACCTTTGGAATCAAAAACATACATACATATATATATATATATATATATATATATATATATATATATATATTTTTTTTTTTTTTTAAGAAAATTACAAAAGTTAAACAAAGGATATTTGTTCATAGGGTTCCACTTCCAGTTATTTATTTTTGTTAGCTTTTAAGTTTTCAATCTTGTCCATTCACACCAACACAAAATGAAAATGCTAATAAGAAATCTGTCACTAAGGTTAATTAAGTTAGAGAAGCGAAAACAGCAGCTATTAAACTCTTTGGAGGTGAGAACAAATAGATGCTTTTGCATATTCACAGGGAGAGATTTAAGAACAATCCCATTGGGTTTAAACACGTCCCATCGTCTTCCTTCTAATGCACCATGACTGTCAGTCTCCGTCCTTTCATCTATCGCTTCTGCCAGGGGGTGAGTAAACAAGGAATCTCACCAGAGATTTCCAGCCATACAAAAAGTTTTAGCGACTTTTAAACACTTTCGGAGCTTCTAGGGACAAACTATTTGACATTTTACCCTGTTTTTACATAAGCCACAAAAACAGACAAGACCCGGACGATGATTGTAAATAGTTTTCAGGCAGGTGACTGTCCGTTCACTATTTGCCCTACAGGGCTCTTCACAAACATGGCTTATACTGGTACACATACAGGCCCTATAGATGCTCCAGACCCATAAACTGTGTTATCTGTCGGAGCAGGACAAGACAATAAAATAACATTCATTCCATAATTGTCCCTCTTGCCCTCAGCCAGTCGTATTTTTACACCTGCAAAAAATTAATGTTCTCTTTAATTAGCAGCACAGGAAAACAATTAGAGGTCATAGAAAACGCAAAGTTTTATTGCCAAGCAGCTGTTCCCTTCTATTGCATTCACCTTTCACATACCGTATTTTACAAGCCCCTTACACCATACCATCATTGTACGGAACTGACACGACAGGTAAACATCCTGGACCAAACAAGGTTGTTCTTGCCTAAACACGTGCAAAGGGGAAGATGTGCGTTACTGCGCGACACGGAGAAAATGTCACCGCAGGTCTATAAATTTCATTAGTCTCCATCAGAACACGGCCATCTTGTGTATGTATCACGGCTGGCCGGAAGCAATGGTACACCATTATTTCTTTTATAGGCATACAGAATAGTCTTGGCAAATACAGTAAATATTTATAACCACATTGTAAATATTAACCCCTTAAAGACAGAGCCTATTTCGTTTTTTGCGTTTTCATTTTTTCCTCCTTGTGCATATAAGGCCATAGCACTTGCATTTTTCCACCTAGAAACCCACATGAGCCCTTATTTTTTGCGTCACTAATTGTACTTTGCAATGACAGACTGAATTTTTTCATAAAATACACTGCGAAACCAGAAAAAAAATCAATGTGTGGTGAAATTGAAAAGAAAAATGCACTTTGGGGGGTATTTGTTTTTACGCCATTCGCCCTGGGGTAAAACTGACTTGTTATATATGTTCCTCAAGTCGTTACGATTACAATGATATGTAACATAACTTACTGTAACATAACTTATATTGTATCTGATGGCCTGTAAAAAATTCAAACCATTGTTAACAAAAATATGTTCCTTAAAATCGCTCCATTCCCAGGCTTATAACACTTTTATCCTTTGGTCTATGGGGCTGCGTGAGGTGTAATTTTTTGCGCCATGATGTGTTCTTTCTATCGGTACCTTGATTGCGCATATACGACTTTTTGATCGCTTTTTATTACATTTTTTCTGGATTTGATGCGACCGAAAATGCGCAATTTTGCACTTTGGGATTTTACGCCGTTTACCTGCGAGATCAGGAATGTGATTTAATAGTTTGGGCGATTACGCTAGCAGCGATACCAAACATGTTTGTTTATTTATTTTTATTTAGGGGAGGGGGCTTTTTATTAATAACAACATTTTTTTTTTCACTTATACTAGAAGCCCCCCTGGTGTTAGGGTTATTCGCCCCTGGGGTTAGGGTTATTCCCCCCTGGGGTTAGGGTTATTCCCCCCTGGGGTTAAGGTTATTCCCCCCTGGGGTTAGGGTTATTCCCCCCTGGGGTTAGGGTTATTCCCCCCTGGGGTTAGGGTTATTCCCCCCTGGGGTTAGGGTTATTCCCCCCTGGGGTTAGGGTTATTCCCCCCTGGGGTTAGGGTTATTCCCCCCTGGGGTTAGGGTTATTCCCCCCTGGGGTTAGGGTTATTCCCCCCTGGGGACTTCTAGTATAAGTGCACTGATTTCTCATTGAGATCTATGCTGTGTAGGATATACAGCATAGATCGATGAGATCGGCACTTGATTGCTTTCGGCTGCTGCAGACACGGGGATCGCTCCTCCGGGACAACGCCCTGGAGGAGCGATCTCCGTCACTAGACACCAGGGAATGGCTGCATCAGGTAATCGAATGCAGCTGTCATCTTTGACAGCTGCATCTGATTACCTTATTAGCGGGCACGGCGATCGGACTGTGCCCGCTAATAGCGGCGGTCCCGGGCTACATGCGGCACCCGGGACCTGTGGCCGTTAAGGGTGTTCAGAGTGGGGGCTCGGCGACCCTGCTCTGAATCGCCGCGCCCCCACTCTGAACACCCTTAACGGCCACAGGACGTAAATATACGCCTGTGGTCGTTAAGGGGTTAACTTATTCAGTTATCCTGCAAGGCTGAGTTCACACTGCGTTTTTGCAATTGTTTTATGCAAAAAAAAAAAGCTAAAACGTATGCATATGTTTGGACATCCACTTTAATACAGTTTTCCATTGACTTCTATTATATAAAAACAGATCATAATATCCGGGGGTTTTTACCGTACACAAAAATGTGGTTGACCATATTTTTTGTGCGGTAAAAAAAAGGATGCATTTTGATCCTTTGATTTTTTTTTTGAGTAATAGAAGTCGACAGAAAAACGGATCAAAACGGATGCGCACAAATGCATACATTTTATGATGTTTTTATCCATTTTTGCACAAAATGTTTTAAAAAATTAATTGCAAAAATGGTAAAAAAAAAAGGACAACATTATTAATTTGGCAATGGCTCAGTAAGCGAGTACCAATCTAGCAGATAGCTGCCTTATCCAAAATATCAGGCTGTGTAATACGACCCAAAGCCAAAACCAGGAATGGATTTAAAAGAGGAGAAATCTCATTCTTCCCTTTATGACCTGTTCTCTGTTTATAGTCTGTTTCTGGCTTTGGCTTCAATAATCTGTCAGATAAATCTGACCATAAGGGCTCTTGCCACTGAGCAATTCTCACGGATTCCACCAAGAATTGAAGAGGAAAGATTTCTTCTTGAAATCCTTCTTCTAATCTGCTCTGGCAGAATAGGAGCGAAATTTGAGCGGAATTCAAGCAGAATTCAAGCCCCTATAGGACTCCTCTAGCAGAATCCGTCCAATACTGCCCTGTGAACGAATGAGCGGAAAGCCCTTAGAAACGCAATAGAAAAAGGATTCTGTGCGCATTTTGCTTTGGAATCAGCTTGAAATTCCGCTAGGATTGCTCAGAGTGCAGGCACCCTCACAGTGCACTTTAGGGGGTTTGACTAAAAAATTTTCTTTTAATCCGCAGCAGCTGAGTCAATATGGTCCATTTACACGATGCGATAATTTGCCCAATCAAATGATTAACGATTTTGAAGTAACAATGTGTTTTTTATAATGATCAGTGCTTAGACGGAACAATATATCGTTTGAAAATATCGTTATTGCAATCGTTTTAAGATTGCATAAGCCCATCTCACACAGGGCGAATCGGTGAAAGACTGTTTACACATAGCAAGCTGCGAATTTTCAGTTAACGACCAACAACAATTTGAGAACTTGTTGAAAGATCGCAATGGACGATTTATCGCTCGTCGCTTCATCATTCGCTGTGTTTACACGAGCCGATTATCACGAAAATCCAAACGATAATTGTTCTGTGTAAACGCACCTTACCAAGGAACCAGGTGCATTTTAAAAGACCGGGAAGGGCTTACCCTAATCAAACCCCTCGTCAAACTGGGGAGGGGGGGGGGGGGGGGAACAGTATGACTAAGTTGCATGTAACTTTGCCAGCATTAACCATAATATAATGTCACATACCACTGCAACCTGCCTGCAACTTCTCTGCAAAGTAACTTTTTTTGTACAGTCAGATCCCAACTGCAATAAAATCAGAAAAGTAAAAGGACATAAAAGTTGTTAGGTTGGGTCCACATTGCCTTTTTGCAGTCCCTTTAAGTATATATTTTATAAAGGGAAAAAAATTGTGCAATTGTGTGGAATCCGTTTGGATCTGTTTTTCTCCATTGATTTCCACTAATAAATAAAAAAACTGATGCAATACAGATGTGTTTTAAAAAAAAATTTTTGCGGACATAAAAACATGGTTTACCACGTCTTTGTGTATATTAAAAGTAACGATTTAAAAACAGATATGATAAATAGACTACAAAAATGTATACAAGAAATGAATACAATCTGTATGGAGCTGCAGAGTACGTGTGTGACCTTTATAAACATCAGGAAATGAAAAACAAAATTAAAGGAGCAAAATAATTGTTAGGAAAGGCTTTCCAGGTCTCATGTGGGAGATGATCTCTAGTACTAAATCGTCTCGTTGTGAGTCCAAGGTTTAGTCATTTTCCCCAAATTAAGTTATTTGTTTAATTACACAAATTATTATGAATTTTTATTTTAAAACGTGATAATTTCTTGACTATAATTTCATCAGTGCTCATACTGCCACGGAACAGCTGTGCTTTACTTGGCGCCTCTTAGCTTAGTTACAGGTCAGGCAGCGCGCAGCACAGAACACGTGGGACCTGGTTTCATCTATACACGGAGGTAACCTCATCATGTTTACAGGAGAGTTCTGGAAACTGTTAAATGTAGGTCCTGAACCTAAAGCAATGAGGAAAAGGCTGCTTTGTTCCCCCGGAGCCTTACAAACAGTGACGGAGGAAAAAGCAAAACATGTTTTATATAAAAATGGGGTCGTGAGGTAAAAACATAAAAACCTTTTATGATTTTTTTTTATTTTTTAGGTAGATTGGTCAATTTATAGGAATGTCACAAAAAAAGCCCTGAAGGTGGTTTCTTAATACATACTTTATGGGCCGAGGAACTTGTCGTCACCCCTCATATACACGTGTGTGTAGTAAGTAAGGGCTGTATTACACGGCACGATTAAGAGGAGGAAGCGAGCACCGACCTGCCACATCAGCACTCGCTTCTCTTCATTCCCCACTCACTGTCTGTGCTATTACACTAACAAACAGCAAACAGAAGGAGCGATGAAAGGGGGGTGGGGGAGGGGCTGCGGCTGTGCGGACAATCCTTAGATCATCTGGGTGACCCACTGAAGAGAATGGCGGTCTGCAGGCCATCACTATGGTCATCAGGATTTTACAACCTGTTGAGAGACCACGATCAGCCGCCGTCATGCATGTCGTTACATCAAATTTGAATCTGTATAGTCTGGAGGAAAGAGGGGAAAGGGGGGACATGATTGAAACCTTTAAGTATGTTAAGGGACTAAATAAGGTTCAAGAGGGAAGTCTTTTTAGTAAAAAAACTGAGCTCAAGAACAAGAGGAGACATTGAGAGGTTAGTTGGGGGACAGCTCAGAAGCAATGTGAGAAAATATTATTTTACTGAAAGAGTAGTAGATACCTGGAACAAACTTCCAGCAGAGGTGGTTGGTAAATCCACAACAACAGAATTTAAACGCGCCTGGGATAAACATACATCTATCTTAAGATAATAAGAAAGAAAATACTAAAAGGGCGGACTAGATGGACCCAGTGGTCTTTTTATGCCGACAATCTTCTATGTTTCTATGTTTCAAATGGTTATCGGCCAGATCGGCTGGTAATCGGCCCAGTACAGCCAATAATCAATTTTTAACTTGTCAACGCAACTATATATTTTTTTTTATTATTACAATTGCTTTAGGATATGTTCACAATAAAGGAATAGGCAAGGAATTTGAAGGTGAATCCGTGCTTAATTTTATGCGTATTTCACTTGAAATTCCACCTGTAAAATATGTACAATTCTGCACAAAGAACCTTACACTTCTACAGAACACTCCTATCTGCAGACATTCCCCCTACTACAGATTGTTACCTGCACCTCAATATGTGTATTTTTGCACTGGAATAAAATAATCTGTGAAGACATTCAAGGGTGAGTGCAGCTATGGTCATTTCCGATTGTTTCAATTGGTGTTCGCCACATGTTTTGGAGTTGTCCAAAGTTGTTCCGCTCCTGGAGAGGGGTCACTTCTGCTATATGCAGAGTATATTCTGTTGAACTGCAACAGTTGGCATAAGTCTATATTTTGGGATTGATACTAAACACCAGGAGACCATAGATCATCATCAGTGGCTCGTATTCTTTTTATGGCCCAAAAGATGAATGCCAGACTTTGGCTAAGAACTGACCCTCCTGCAGTCGTGGAATGGAGTAAACTGGTTGATAACAATAGAAAAACATGAAGACGAGAAAAGAAATTCGCTATTCTAAAAGGCCTGAAATAAATATCTTGGTGCCCCTGGTGTGGCTGCTTCTGCTGCCCACTGAGGTATATTTAGTGTGACATTACCTGACAGACATTAAAGTGAATCTGTACTGGCATGTAGCTGCCCCCAAAAGGCGCCTCTTTCCCCGCCTCCATCTAGCCCAGGGGTGTGGTAAAAGTGAAGAGAGGCGGGGAAAGAGGCGCTGCAGGCCTAGGGCACGGATGCTCAAGCCGCCACCAGATTAACTCCCCGACCCGCCGCAGTTATATAAGTAGTTTTTCTTCAAAAAACCACCACCAGGAGAAAAGACGGCCCTCTAACCAGACGTGGCGTGAGGACCTCTACAACATGGTGCAATGCGGTTTGGGGGTGGCTACTTGCCTGTACAGAGTCACTTTAATTAGGTTTTACACTTCTTTTTTATTTTCTTGTTATACTCACATTTAATTTAAGAGAGAGCGTTCATTAGGGACGCCCCTGGCGGGATTCCTCTTCCTTGTCCTATCAGCTCTTCAGCTCGCTACAGCACACATGCCGGAGTTTGGAGGAATCCTGCCTGGGGCCGTTTCCTAATGATGAAGAGGATGGGGAGGAGGAACGGAGAGGCGGTGCAGACCTAGGGCATTGGTTCTCTAAGCCACACCACTTTGACATGGTGCTGTTGGTTTAAAGTGTCACTGTTGTTACAAAAAAACTTTTGAATTGTTTACATCATCCGTCTCTAAAGGGAGGGGGGAGACAGAGAAAAGCTCACACAGATTTTTTTGTTTCCAGCAGAAAGCAGCAGCTCATAACTGGGGGAAGGAGACTGAATAGATAATAACAAGTATGGAAGGAATTGTTAGTCTCACCATGGGCAGCAATATATTAAAAGTTATGTTTGAGAGGAGTACTCCTTTAAACACTCAGGTTCTCCACTACTGGAAAGAATGTAACATACAAATTATGTTTCAATAGAAACCATCCAACATTTCTAAACCATCCATAATGGGGCCATTAAGTACATTGGCGGCCTTAGCACGGTGAGAGCATTCATCTATCTCACTCGCCCAATTACAGACGGCTGTAATAGTTGTCTAGTGGGCTGTAATCTGTTACTGGAGTGCTTTATCCTGCAACAAGATCAATTCTGATAAAGAGATTATTTTTCTGTATAAAACTTAATTCTGTTATGTTTATTGAGCTGCGTTCACACTACGTATATTTCAGTTAGTATATGTATATTTCAGTCAGTATATTTCAGTCAGTATTGCAACCAAAACCAGGAGTGGATTAAAAACACAGAAAGAATCTGTTCACAAAATGGTGAAATTGAGTGGATGGCCGCCATTTAATGGCAAATATTTGCTGTTATTTTAGAACAACGGCTGTTATATTGAAATAATGGCCGTTATTTACTGTTATATGGCGGCCATCCACTCAATTTCAACATTGTGTGAACAGAGCCTTTCTGTGTTTTTAATCCACTCCTGGTTTTGGTTGCAATACTGACTGAAATATACTGACTGAAATATACGTAGTGTGAACGCAGCCTTGAAGTGTATCTCAAGACTGAAAAAATATCCGAATTATCCTTACCCCACAAGGCGAGATCCTGCTTGGAGCCCAAGGCTGAGGAATATTGACAGTTGTCTTGTGTTTTCTTCCATTTTCTAATAACTGTTCCAACAGTTGTTGTCTTCTTCCATAGCTGCTTGCCTATTGTCCTGTAGCCCATCCCAGCCTTGTGCAGGTCTTTGGTCTTAGCCATGATGGCAAGGTTGGAGTGTGATTGATTGTATAGACAGATGTTTATTATACAGGTAACAAGGTCAAACAGGTGCAAAAATGTAGGTAATGAGTGCAGAGTAGGAGGAGCTTCCTAAAGAAAAACTAACAGGTTTGCTGGTTGGTCAGTGATCAAATAAAATATCATGCAATAAAATACAAATTAATTTGTTAAAAATGACAAAGTGATTTTCTGATTTTTTTATTTTTTTATTATAGATTATGTCCCTCAAAGTTAAAGTGTACCTAAACCAGAATAACACACCTCTCCATTCTTTGTAGGCGGGAAAACTTGCAAAATTAGTTTATCAAATATATATACACACACACATACATATATCACTAGAGATGAGCAAAGCGAATCTAGCAAATCAAGATTTGCTGCAAATTGGGCCGTCAATTCGCTTCATTCTGCAAAGCGAAATCCCGCTGATTCATTAAGGAAATTTGTAAATGGCGGCTGCACATGCTGCCTGGAGCGTCACTGGGCGGGAGAAAGGGATTAACCATAATCCCTAGTGCCCGTCCAATCAGCTGCAGGCCCCTCTGTGATGTCAGCACCTCCCCCTCTATATAAGGGGGTTCGGTAACAGAGGTGGCCAGTTGGCTGTGTGTGAAGGAGAGAGCAGGATGGCAACCGGCAGTTACAGCAGAGCCGGGAAAGACTAACAGAACTATATAGGGACAGAGAGGAAAGGAGAGGAGAGCAGGGAGAGACTAACAGAGTGATATAGGGACAGAGAGGAGAGGTGAGACTAACAGAGGGATATAGGGACATAGAGGAGAGGAATGGCGGAAATTGGCTGATTGACATTTTTTTAAAACTTTTTTTTAAAATTTTTGAAATTTTTACAACAACATGCAAATTTGCCCCTTTGTAATAGTTCCAGTACTGTAGCTACTATAGTTTTGGCTCTTCTAATTAAATTCATTAAGAATTGATTTGTGCATGTTAATGAGTTTGTTTGAAAATTCACGAAGCTCGCAAAACGAATTTCCGCTCATCTCTATATTTCACCATAATTACCCCCCCAGCAGATGCCCAGGAAATCTGTCTGGCTGTCTCGCACACTTCCAACAGACAGTCATACGTTTAACATGTCTAAATAATTTATGATACTGTTTGTTAAACATGTAAGGATTAGCCGGCTGTCAGAGAAGATGAGAAGTACGTGGACGGTGTAATGGGGTCTGACAGGTTCTGTTATCTCCCGTATACTTCTGTCCATAGCGATAGAGGTTACAGACGCCGCTGAATGCGTGGCTCACTTACATTTAGAATAGATCTTTATGGATTCATACCTATATATATTGCTGTAAATTTTCAACACTACAGAGTCTCGTAATCTATTGTTAAAGGGGTTTGCAAACTTATTTATCATACAGAAAAATCCCTAGGTGAATGAATGCTTACTAGATTAAAGGGATACTTCAGCAAAAAAAAAAAATAATAATTCTTTCAAATCAACTGGTGCCTAAAAGTGCCAGAGATTTGTAATTAAGTTCTATTAAAAAAAAAAAATCTCCAGTTTTCCAGGACTTATCAACTGCTGTCTGTCCTGCAGGAAGTGGTGTTTTCTCTCCAGTCTGACACAGCACTCTCTGCTGCCACCTCTGTCCATGTCAGGAACCATTCAGAGCAGCAGCAAATCCCCATAGAGAACCTCTCCTGCTTTCCAGACTGGTAAGAATACTACTTCCTGCAGGGCATTACAAATCTCTGGCACTTTTAGGCACCAGTTGATTTGAAATAAGTTTTTTATTTCTTTTTTTCTGAGCTGTCCCTTTAAAAATAGGAATATGCAAAAAAAAAAAAGAGCGTGGAGACCCATTTAGGAGTCTCAAAACACAGGACTTCCCTCCGGGAAGGACCCAGCCAAGGGGCGGCTCCAGTAGGGAAACCACCAAAACCACCATATTAAGTTACCCTATAAGTCAATGTGAGGACAAGGGAAAAACCAAGGCCAGGTAACCATCAACATAAAGCTGTTTCGGGGTTTTGCCCCTCATCAGTGTGGAGCAGGATTTTGGCTAGGTGGGAGCAATGCCTAGTAGAAACAGATCACTGATCTTAGGGAGACCAGCCAAAGAAGACACTATCGGCTGCTGGTTACAGTGCTGAATACAGTGAAATCCTAGGTTGTAATATTATGCAGTTCTGTGCAGCTTAGTAGCTTTTATGCTGCTATGGCTTGTATTGGTCTGGGTTACTGATGTAAAGGACCACATTTCCCATGATTCCCCTCCCTTGTTTATAGGATGGATTTTGTTAGAAAAAAGTCATCACGGATTCCGTGCATAGTTTCCATGCAGAATCCACGTAAATAAATTGTTTAGACTTCTGCAACGCACATTACAAATCAGTGGTGGAAAGAAACACATAGCACAGATACCTACTGAAAATAATGAGAACCAGAATTACTGCAAGGAATCCATGTGAGAAATACACCCTGTGGATATTACCTCTATTATTTACAGCTGTCCACCTGCCTCTCTATTACAAGGTCAGATGGTGCATTTACACAGATCTGACGGATTATTGAAGCCAAAGCCAGAATTGGTTGTAAAAAGAAGAGAAATCTCAGTCTTTTCTTTGTGACCTGTTCCCTGTTTATAGTCTGTTCCTGGCTTTGGCTTCAATAAAGTCAGATAAATCTCTGTGTAAACACTCCATAATATGCTCTCTGCTGCACTTCTACTCACTTAAGACCGTATTACATGTATCGATTATTGTTTAAAGAGTCGCAATAATGATCGATCGCTAGTGATAATTAGCGATTTTGTAGCGAATGATTCTGAGGTTATTACATTCACCAATTACTGTTATGAACAATTATTTTTACGTCTTTATATGGTCGATGATCGTTCCTCAGGACGACCCACACAACATGTTTTATCTGCAAACGACTTATTACACGAACAGATAATTCTTTGGGTGGATTCCGCTAGAGAAATCCCATAGAAGTCAATGGGGCTTGAATTTCGCCAGAGCTGAAGAGGAAGAAATTTCAAGCCGACAACTTTTTTTCAATTCTTCAGTGTGAATAGACCCTAAAACTGCAGGATCTGCTATTAAGCATGTGAAACACACCTGATCCATGGACAGGGAGGGATGGGATCTGTAAAGCAGAGAAGATAGGAGGGAGAGCCGGGGGCAGAATGGAGATAGCTGAGTGTTCAGCGTATGAGACACCACACATGCATATCAAGCAGCATCTCAGCATCGCTGTGTAACCATTGCTATACACGGACAGCTGCTGATACATACTGATGCTGAGATCCTGTTTACCGTGTGATATATATCACCGACTACTGGGGAGTTCAATGCAGGGAGCGATACAGGATGAAATCCCAGCGCATGTTATTGACTTGATATTCTAAGAGGAGATAACGCCAGGAGGTGGTCATGTGACTGTGCATGATACGCGCTTACAGATGCATTTCAGCTACAGGGAATATATTAGTAAGTGATTTTAAACCTGCATTTAAACCTATTTTTAAAAACAAGAGAACCCATTCAAATTAAATTAAAGGGGTACTCCAGCAAAAATAAATAAATAAACGAAAAATTACCCATTGTTTCATGTCAAACACATTTTTAATTAATTTTTAGAGCTTTTTTTCCTCTAATTTTCCTTTTTATTATCTACATTTTAAAATAATTCTGGTATCCTTCAGTTTTAGGTCTAGCCACTTAAAGGGTTACCCTGGCGATTTTTTTTTCTTCTTTCAAATTAACAGAAAGTTAAATAGATTTGTCGTTCACATCTATTTAAAAATGTCAAGTCAACCAGTACTTATCAGCTGCTGTATGTCCTGCAGGAAGTGGTGTATTCTTTCCAGTCTGACACGGGTCTCTGCTGCCACCTCTGTCCATGTCAGGAACTGTCCAGAGCAGCAGCAAATCCCCATAGAAAACCTCTCCTGCTCTGGACAGTTCCTGACATGGACAGAGGTGGCAGCAGAGAGCACTGTGTCAGACTGGAGAGAATACACCACTTTCTGCAGGACATACAGCAGCTGGTAAGCACTGGAAGACTTGAGATTTTTAAATAGATGTAAATGACAAACCTATATAACTTGTTGACACCAGTTGATTTGAAAGAAGAAAAAAATTTGCCAGCGTAACCCTTTAAGTGGCTGGACCTAAAACTGAAGGATATCAGGATTATTTTAAAATGTAGATAATAAAAAGGAAAATTAGAGGGAAAAAAGCTGTAAAAATTAATTACAAATATTTTAGCATGAAACAATGGGTCATTCTATTAGTTGTGACCGGGCTTTGTGTATCCCTGCTCTGATACTTGTGTATAAGAATCTGCTCTCTTGTGATAACAGAGTCAGCCATCTTTACAGGCAAAGAAAAGCACTAACAGATGTAGTGACAGATGCTGATCAGCCAGGAAGAAAACATGGCAGCGATCTCATCTTCATCAGCTTAGCCGACCAGCACAGGGTTCAGGGATGGAAAAAACTGCTGGAATTATTGACTTTTGGACACTTGTTTTACTGAAGCTGTAAACTATCTTATGTCTCAAGCATTATAGCAGTACTATTACATCGGTACATTATAGCAGTACTATTACATCAGTACATTATAGCAGTACTATTACATCAGTACATTATAGCAGTACTATTACATCAGTACAGTATAGCAGTACTATTACATCAGTACATTATAGCAGTACTATTACATCAGTACTTTATAGCAGTACTATTACATCAGTACATTATAGCAGTACTATTACATCAGTACAGTATATCAGTACTATTACATCAGTACAGTATATCAGTACTATTACATCAGTACAGTATATCAGTACTATTACATCAGTACAGTATATCAGTACTATTACATAAGTACAGTATATCAGTACTATTACATCAGTACATTATAGCAGTACTATTACATAAGTACAGTATATCAGTACTATTACATCAGTACAGTATAGCAGTACTAATACATCAGTACATTATAGCAGTACTATTACATCAGTACATTATAGCAGTACTATTACATCAGTACAGTATAGCAGTACTATTACATCAGTACATTATAGCAGTACTATTACATCAGTACATTATAGCAGTACTATTACATAAGTACAGTATATCAGTGCTATTACATAAGTACAGTATAGCAGTACTATTACATCAGTACATTATAGCAGTACTATTACATCAGTACATTATAGCAGTACTATTACATCAGTACAGTATAGCAGTACTATTACATCAGTACATTATAGCAGTACTATTACATCAGTACATTATAGCAGTACTATTACATCAGTACATTATAGCAGTACTATTACATCAGTACAGTATAGCAGTACTATTACATCAGTACATTATAGTAGTACTATTACATCAGTACAGTATAGCAGTACTATTACATAAGTACAGTATATCAGTACTATAACATCAGTACAGTATAGCAGTACTATTACATCAGTACATTTTATTAGTACTATTATTATTAGCCATTTATTCTCTATGAGTCACCCTTTGCAAAAAATCGCAGTATATCATATTGTATAAATCTTTTTATCTGCCAAATTATTAGCGGTATTCCTCTAGTAAAAGGTTCTCTTGAGCTTCTGAATAATGCAACTCCAATGTGCCACCGGTGTCCTCGTTTATATAGAATATTAGGCCATGTAATACGGCCCTTAATCTTGGAGACTGAGACATTCTGTCTTTTGTACATAAAGAGATCTTAGCTAGCTATTGGTCCCACACTGGTTCCCACCCAGAGAGAACATAACATCCAGTCTTGGTACCATACTGGAAATTAGGGAACAATAGGAAGGGGTAGGTTCCAGAGTGGGGCCACCATTATAAGGGTGTCAACTCCGCTTAGATAATGGCAGTAACTCTCCCACAATAGGGGCAACCACCATAGGGCCCAGCATTAAATTACCCCTTCCCTCACATATCCCAGGGAGCACCACTGATCGGGTACCCTAGTAAAAGATTTTTTTAGTTGACACCTTCTGCGACATTATTTAATAGCAAACGACCTACCATTAACTTTTAACAAGGTTTTGCTCAATATCTTTATATTAAAAATGAATGTCCATTATCTATAGACTTCCGAATGTCTGAACCGCTTGACCCCAAATTTTGCACACAATTACACTGGGTGCCCAGGAAGGTTAAAGCGATTCTGTACCCACAATCAGACCCCCCAAACTATTTGTACCTTCGGAAAGCTGCTTTTAATCCAAGATCTGTCCTGGGGTCCGTTCGGCAGGTGATGCAGTTATTGTCCTAAAAAACAACTTTTAAACTTGCAGCCCCGTGCCCAACAGGAGTATCTGTGCCCTAACTTTGCACCACCCCTCCGTCCCTCCTCCCCACCCTCTTCATCATTAGGAATGCCACTGAAACATTTTCTCCATGCTGAACATTGCACAGGTGGTTAACGATCCAGCCCATGTGCCAGGCTGATACAGGTGGGGAATAAGAGGCAATCTGCCTGGAGCATTCCTAAAGATGAGGAGGGCGGGGAGGAGGGACAGAGAGGTTGTGCCAGCCTAATGTATACACAATCTAAGCCCCGGCCGTTTGGCAGGGGGCTGCGAGTTTAAAAGTAGTTTTTTAGGACAATAACTGCATTACCTGCCGAACGGACCTCAGTACAGATCTTGGATTAAAAGCAGCTATCCGAAGGTACAAGTGGTTTGGTGGGGTCAGATTGTGGGTACAGAGTCAATTTTTTTTTTTTTAACTGTTTATTTTCACAATTTTTCCATTTTATAACATCAACACACAAAGAGGTGCCGTACTCAGTGAGAGCATTTCTCAAACAAATAACAAGAAAACAAGGCAACATATTACAGCTACAGCATAGGTATTACCCTTACAGTCATCCTGATCTTATATAATGCTGGTCCGTGCAGAGGACTCGATAGGCCTCAGAGCTAGTGTTGGCCCCTCAATCAGGAAAACTTCTGCAGCATTAATGCTAATGGATTCACACATCTTAACCTAAACAATAACCAGAATAGGGCCTCCAACACGGGTCCCAGAACAACCGTATAACCGAACTTGCAGACTGACAGGGGAGACAAGAGACCAACAGACAGGACAAAACAAAGAGACAAACAAGGATAATTAGGGAAAGGGAGAGAGGGGGGGGGGAAGGTCACCCATTCTGTGTCAAGAAGGTGGGGGATAGGCGGCGTCCCAGGGATCCCAAATTTTCCTAAATTTGTCTACTTGAGACCCATTGAGAGATGTTAGGTATTCCATGCGGCGGATATTGATAATTTTAGCTAGCAACTGATCTCGGGACGGGGGGACCACCGATTTCCACATACTTGCTATCAGGCATTTAGCGGCTGTAAGAATATGAAGAAGCAATCTAGTCAGATGCGTACGGTACAGAGTCAACTTAAGGCGAAGATACTGTCCTTGCCAAATGTACAGGAGAGAAGGGGGCGCGGGGGGGAGATAAGGAAGAACACCCCATAGAAATGAATAGAAGAATCTTCACACTGCACACAAAGGTGACATATGAGAAATATGACGGCCAGGCCTGGAGGAAGCTCACAAAGAGAGGGTTGGGGAAACACAGACCCACAGAAATAAATGGTAGAACGATTAGCACCAAACAAATGAACAATAATTGGAAGTTTGATCGTTGCCTGCATTTACATGAAACAATTATCATTTTAATTCAAACCATGTAACAATAATTTGCACAATAATCACCCTATGTAATAGCAGTATGGTGTCTATGCACCTGGCAATACAACTGTCAATGTTGTCTATAACCAGGCTCTGTATAAAGTCCTATGACATGACATCTTAGTTTGGCTTTTAGGTATTAAGGATGTTAAAAGTTTATAGTTTATTTCTAACGTGAACAAGTTACAATTTACATAAACAGTGCAGAACTGTAGGGGTATATAGTGTATACAGGGGTGCATTGGGCTCCTGGCGATTTCCCTGTAAACCAGGGCATAGATTGCCACCTCTTGGGCACCTTGGAAGAAATCTTATTAACTCACTGACACTTTACACCCGGGCAGCGCCGGCTACATTTTCTAGTTCTTCACAAACTGAATGTCTTAAGTGGACTTGTGTATAATAAAAAAGATGTTTCTAGAACAATAACCAGCAAGCCGCTCTATTTGTTCCCCAGTGATCGGCTGCAGATGATGCTTCACTATCTGACGACCATCCCAGCACTGGTAGCGCTGACAGATGAAGGCTTTGTTCACATTCTTGGGTTCTCACACAAGTTCTTATAAGGAAACGGGGCTCGGTAAGCTCTTAATCACAACCTGTGGGTAATGTTATTGTGTATAATGCAATGTTCTAATTCTGTTTCAGGAAAAGCACTTGTATAAACCATAGCTGTCAGCCGCAGCGCCAGCAGCAGGCAAAAACAACTACCCTGGCTGAACAAAGGACAGTCAAACCAAAACCACAAGGTAGCTACAGAAGCCAGGTGACTAAAGGAATCTGTATTATCTTACTCCTCTCTTCATGGAGGGATTAGTCCTTTTTGGCACACAGGGTCCTCTCTGTCTCTCTCATGTTTATCTGAACGCGTCAGCAAGATATTGCACCTCGGTGGCTGGGAAAGGATTTGTTAGGGGAAGGATAAACAACAGACAGGTAGCACGGTGCCAAGAAAGAGAGGCAAAGAGCTGTGACTCCCAGATAGCAGGAAAGATGAGAACTGGGCTACACTATCCTTCCTAGACACACATGGAAGCAATAGTATAGTATGGTAACATGATTAATAAGGTTGGAGAAAGACAAGAGTCTATCAAGTTCAATCTATAACCCTTGTGTGTTGATCCAGAGGAAAGCAACTCATTTTTTAGATGACCCCCCCCCCCCCCCCCCCCCCCAGTTTCTGAATTAAAGAAGAAGTCAAGCCAGACAGAAGTGGCGGGGGGGAACATATCAAATTATATAATTTCACCTCTCCAGCGCTGGATCACCGCTCCAGGACCCCCGACAGGCTCTAGGATCTCCTCCAGAGCAGATGTCATGACCCAGCGGATGGACAGCCTGCTCAGCCAGTCAGTGATCGGGGAGGGATGCTGCTGCAGTCACTGATTGGCTGAGTGTGCAATCCATCAGACAAATGCCTTCCAGCCGGGGTCCCGGAGCAGGTCATGTGTTAGGCCTGCTCAGCCAGTCAGCTGCCAAGGCGGGACCCCCCTACAGCCACTGAATCACTGAATGGACCAAACACGTCAGGTCCCAGATCCCCCACAGACCCAGAAGAGGCTGGGACCAGAGCTGCGGGATACTGGCACCAGTGCTGGAGCGGGGGAGGTAAGAACATGTTTCTTATTTCATCCTCCTAAATCCCCCCCAGCCCGGAGTTCTCCTTTAGTTTTATTAATGGGCATGATAGTCAAGATTATAGTCAGGGTGTGTGACTGTTTTACATTACGAAGCATGCATGCCTAATATACACATCATGACTGTATACTCACACCCAGCAACTGATATTAAGCCCCTTTATAAAAATTAAGTTCACACCCATCGGATTTTTAAATAAATTGACAAGAGAAACTATAATTTCATAAAAGGATGCTCCAAGAACCTGTAAAAATCTGTCTAGTTAGGGCACCCTAAGCTATTTTCTATTTTTTTTGTTATGGTTTAGCACATCATGCAGGAGTGCAGCATCCACTATAGTAGATGGATGTGGTGGAGTTGTACAAATTCGCAGTCGACCTTTTTACAACACTAGTTGTGGCCTCCTCTTCCACTGGGCCCATGTACAGGTGAACCAGCCTCACTGGCCGTATATCTGCCTGTACTGTGCAGAGGCAGGGTACTTTGCCTTGCCCCAAGGCCATTAAGCGATTAAAGGGTTAATCATGGTGTAAAAGAAAAAGAAATCTAGCTCCAAATGTACGCACTGAAATAGTAAAAATATTCATCTGTTAAATCACCTGGATTTCATGTGTGGTCCCCAACTGTTTATAAGGGGTTGTGTGCAGCATGTGTCCTATATACAACTGGAGAGTGTGCACTGTGTGGCCTGTGAATGACTGCCAGGTGTGTCACCCTAGTCCTCCTAGTGTGTAAGCTTGTGTCCTTCCCCCAGTCCTCCTAAAGTGTAAGCTTTTTTTTTATTACCCCCAGTCCTCCTAGTGTGTAAGCTATTGTGTCACCTCCAGTCCTCCCAGTGTGTAAGCTCTTGTGTCACCTCCAGTCCTCCCAGTGTGTAAGCTCTTGTATCCTCCCAGTCCTCCTAGTGTGTAAGCTCTTGTGTCCCCCCCCAGTCCTCCTAGTGTGTACGCTCTTGTATCACCCCCAGTCCTCCCAGTGTGTAAGCTCTTGTATCACCCCCGGTCCTCCTAGTGTGTAAGCTCTTGTATCACCCTCCAGTCCTCCTAGTGTGTAAGCTCTTGTATCACCCCCATTCCTCCTAGTGTGTAAGCTCTTGTGTCACTCGGAAGTCCTCCCAGTGTGTAAGCTCTTGTATCACCCTCCAGTCCTCCTAGTGTGTAAGCTCTTGTATCACCCCCAGTCCTCCTAGTATGTAAGCTCTTGTGCCCCCCCCAGTCCTCCTAGTGTGTAAGCTCGTGTCACCTCCAGTCCTCCTAGTGTGTAAGCTCTTGTATCATTCCCAGTCCTCCTAGTGTGTAAGCTCTTGTGTCCCCCCCAGTCCTCCTAGTGTGTAAGCTCTTGTGTCACCTCCAGTCCTCCTAGTGTGTAAGCTCTTGTGTCACTCGAAGTCCTCCTAGTGTGTAAGCTCTTGTATCACCCCCAGTCCTCCTAGTGTGTAAGCTCTTGTATCAACCCCAGTCCTCCTAGTGTGTAAGCTCTTGTATCAACCCCAGTCCTCCCAGTGTGTAAGCTCTTGTATCACCTCCAGTCCTCCTAGTGTGTAAGCTCTTGTATCACCTCCAGTCCTCCTAGTGTATAAGCTCTTGTGTCCCCCCAGTCCTCCCAGTGTGTAAGCTCTTGTGTCCCCCCAGTCCTCCCAGTGTGTAAGCTCTTGTATCCCCCCCGGTCCTCCTAGTGTGTAAGCTCTTGTATCACCTCCAGTCCTCCTAGTGTATAAGCTCTTGTGTCCCCCCAGTCCTCCCAGTGTGTAAGCTCTTGTGTCCCCCCAGTCCTCCCAGTGTGTAAGCTCTTGTATCCCCCCTGGTCCTCCTAGTGTGTAAGCTCTTGTGTCACCCCTCTGTCCTCCTAGTGTGTAAGCTCTTGTCTCCCCCCAGTCCTCCTAGTGTGTAAGCTCTTGTATCCCCCCCGGTCCTCCTAGTGTGTAAGCTCTTGTATCACCCCCGTTCCTCCTAGTGTGTAAGCTCTTGTATCCCCCCTGGTCCTCCTAGTGTGTAAGCTCTTGTATCCCCCCTGGTCCTCCTAGTGTGTAAGCTCTTGTATCCCCCCTGGTCCTCCTAGTGTGTAAGCTCTTGTATCCCCCCTGGTCCTCCTAGTGTGTAAGCTCTTGTGTTACCCAAAGTCCTCCTCCTCCATGTATTGGGTCATGGTCAACTCCACATGACATTTGGTTTCAGAGGAAGTATCAGCTCCATTGCTGTGACTCTCATTTACATGGCAGTACCTGCACTAACTCTCTCCACCATTATTAAATACGGATTTGGCACTGGCTTTTCACACAGGAATTCTTCTTGGATACCAGTAGATTTTTTTACAGCTTTCCTACTTTGAACAGGACATAAATCATTGAGGAGCCAAAGGACAGAAGCGTTACCTCTGGCTTCAGTTCATATTAAACTCACTTAAAAGCTCCCGTAAGCCATCTGCTATATGACTAGTAGGGTTTGAATGAGATACGGCGACAGATTCCGACAGAGTTGGGAAAGACTGTCGGAATATTGTATCAAAAACAGTACAAGCAATAAAGTATCGCGGACCAATGACTGGAATGTTATATTTGTATCATTCATTGTATATACTATCATTATATGGAATATTTTTCAACAGAGATACAGCAAGCTTGGTTGCAATGTTTCGTACATTAGAAATGGTAAACCTGCTGATATGTCCCTATCGCACAGGATAAGGCGAGGAGGAAGGTATGTCTCTTATGGTATGTCTCTTACCTTCATCCTCTGTGCCGTTCTGGTGCAGTTAGTAGTTTGCTCCATGGTGCGGTGAGACTGTTACGAGCACTGCCTGCCCTCATAGCACCAATCCAGCTTGCCCCCGGCCAGCCTGCTCCATTGATTACAATTAGAAAGGGACAGGCCAGCCGGGGCGGATAGGCACTATGGGGGCGGGGTAGTGCTCCTAATGGTCTCACCGGAATATGGAGCAAACTATTAACTGCACTGGAACAGCACAGAGGATGAAGGTAAGAGACATACTATAAGAGACATAGCTTCCTCTTCTGCGTCTCCTGTGAAATAGGGACATAGCAGAAGCTTAGATTCCTCTCACCTGCTGGTAGAAGGACCTGTTCCACGCCTTTGTTCTTTTTACCAAAAACAGACTGCAGGGAACAAGGAGACCATGCTTAACGTTCATTTGTACGGGGATGCTGGGATAAAGAAAGCACCAGAATCTACTTAGAGAAGTCCGGCAAAAAATTTTATTAAAGTTTTGTATTGCCCCCCAAAATGTATACAAATCACCAACATACACATTACAGGAAATGCTTATAGGGTAGCTTCACACATACCGGGTCCGCAGCGGATTTCACTCTGAGAGTTTGCAATGAAATCTTCTGCGGATCCTGGTTGTGTGAAGTTAAATGGGTCACATACCCACATTCCGCATTTTCATTCTGCCTCCAGTATGTGACCCGGCCCCACGACAGCACTGATTGGCTGATAGGGACTGAGGGGAGAAGGGAGCCTCACACAAAGCTGCGGCGATGAGCTGGTAATGTATGCTCCGGCCAGGGGCTGCGGACGGCATGGGGTTAAAGGGGCCAGGTTACATATCCGCAGTGGAATGCAAACTCACTGCGTGAGATCCGCTTCGAATCCAGTACGTGTGAAGCTACCCATAAAGTGCTTTTTCCCTGCACTTACTACTTCATCAAGGCTTCACTTTCTGGATAACATGGTGATGTCACTTCCTGGATAACATAGTAATGTCACTTCCTGGATAACATGGTGATGTCACTTCCTGGATAACATGGTGATGTCACTTCCTGGATAACACGGTGATGTCACTTCCTGGATAACATGGTGATGTCACTTCCTGGATAACATGGTGATGTCACTTCCTGGATAACACGATGATGTCACTTCCTGGATAACACGGTGATGTCACTTCCTGGATAACATGGTGATGTCACTTCCTGAATAACACGGTGATGTCACTTCCTGGATAACATGGTGATGTCACGACTCTCAGGGCTGTGCGGGTTGTGGCTGCTGGAGAGGATGATGGCAGAGGGATGCTCAGTGTCCCTCCAGTGCCCTGTGTCCCTCAGTGTCCCCCTGCCATCATCCTCTCCAGCAGCCACAGCCTGCACAGTTCTAGGAGTCGGGTCGTGACATCACCATGTTACCCAGGAAGTGAAAACACCATGTTATCCAGGAAGGGACATCACCGTGTTATCCAGGAAGTGACAAAATCATTTTTTATCCAGGAAGTGACATCACCATGTTATCCAGGAAGTGACATCATTTTATCCAGGAAGTGACATCACCCTAAAACTTTTTACTGGACTTCTCCTTTAAAGGGAACCTGTCCATACCATATAGGGTCCCACAGGTAGAGAATCCCTTTGACTTCTTTGCACTGGTGATTCACATTATATTTCTTTTTGTAACTCAGTAAACACGTCCAGCATCCACATATCCACAATAGAACATTCCTTTCAAGGTTAAGTCAGTTCTATAGAGATTACTGCTAAAGTAGTCCTGCTGGTTTTCTAAGGCAATTCCACTGATAATAGGACGCACAACCAGCCGGTCCCAAGACTTACTGACATTAAGTTCATGCTGTGTTTGCAACATCCACTCATATTTATTCTGACCCTATACAAAAACACTCATCTGTACATCAAAATGAATTCCGCTATTCTTGTTCTCAGGGAATCCGCTATCAATCTGTATGGAAATGAATTAGACCTATATAAACCTTCAAAGTGAGAACGCTCAACAGAAATGACAATTAACGCAGTACCCACCATCATGACAGTAACTGGGATCGTAGACTGATAACCAGTTACCCATTGACTCCCGGGGGTTTATTGAAGCTGCTGCTGGGATTTGATAATAGGAATCCGATCCCAGCCAAGTGGCGAACATACTCAGTGTTTGTGCTTTTCATTTCAGGTTGGTTTCACACTGCCTTAAAATCCCGGAAAAACTTCAATAAAAACACCATGGTGTTTTGTTTTGTTTATTTGCAAAAACACCAGCAGCCATGTTCGCTTGAAGTCAATGGAAATTTATTATAATGGCTTTTTTTTTTTTTTGGGGGGGGGGGGGGGGGGGGTTCTCTTTCTTCTGGCGTTTTTGAGGCTATTTGCCAGTTTTGTTAAAAGGCAGCATGCTAAGTCGTTGGTGTTTTTTTTATCCCATAGACTTCAATGGGATTGTTTTGGTTGTCTCAAAAACACCATTGCTGTGGCATTTTTTTCCCCTGGTGTTTTTGTCAGCTTTTGTGGTCCAGCAGTGAGTCATGTGATGGCAGAGGAAAAAAGTGCAGTTCACTTTAAATAAAGGAAATAAATTAAAGGCAAAAATGCCTAACACACAAAAAAAATCATTCACACAAAGTAAAAAATGGCAGAAAAAAATTCTAATACATAAGAAAACGCCAACATTGGCATTTTTTCTCACTATTTTTATTTTGGCATGAAAAACCCCAGACAAAAAGTGCGCCCTGTTAGAGGTAACCCCGACCTACAAGACCACCATGTGCACCATGGTAAATGTACCATGATCGATAGCCTTCTGCAACAGCCATAGTTTAATTTATTACTCTCAAATTCACTTAAAATTGGCAACATGTCTCAGTCCCATCCATTTAATGGCTAAAAACTGTGTGGACGTTGCTAATCTGTGGAGCGGGAATGTTAAGAGATGACAGTAATCGTCTAATGATCCGTGGACCTTTGTAACTAAACAGCGATAACTAGTAAATAACTTGCAGAAGGTCATTATGTAAATGAGTCCCGCTCACATAAGGCCAAAGCGATCAGATGCTAATTTCAGCATAATATACACAAAATTAATAATGAAGTTAAAGGGTAAATTCCGCCATGCCTTTTTATTGCACTCTTAAACTCTTAATGACCAAACCTGTTTGGGTCTTAAGAATGTTTTTTTTTCCCCTTTGCATGATCACATTCCAAGAGTCATAATTTTTTTTTTTTAAACATTTGTTAATGTAGTTATACAAGGAATTGGATTTTTGCAGGATGAGATGTATTTTAAAAGGCCATCATTTTAGAGCATATACGACACTAACATTTTTAAACTTTTTCTATGGAGAATGGGGAAAAGAAGCTTTGGGATCGTGGCTATTAGCGGGCACGGTCCGATCGCCGTGCCCGCTAATTAAGTACTTAGAAGCAGCTGTCAAAGTTGACAGCTGCTTCTAAATACTTGCTCAAATGCATACCTGGTGGTCTAGTGGGGGGATCGCCCCCCTGCGGCGCGATTGCGGGGGGGCGATCCCCGCATCCATCCCGGGCCGGGGTCTGCTCCGTAATGGCGCTGATCCCGGCTCTGCATGCTATTGCTTTTGGCTGCAGCAGCCAAAAGTAATAGAACACCGATCTCATGGATTCATGCAGTATAACTATACTGCATGGATCTCTATGAGAGATCAGAGTGCATATACTAGAAGTCCCCCAGGGGGGAATAACCCTAACCCCAGGGGGCTTCTAGTATATGTGTAAAGTAAAAGAAAAAAGTATTTTTAACACAAAATCCCCTCCCCTAATAAAAGTCTGAATCACCCCCCTTTCCCCATTTTATAAATAAAAATAAATAAATTAATTAATAAACAAACATGTTTGGTATCGCCGCATGCGTAATCGCCCGAACTATTAATTAATCACATTCCTGATCTCAGACGGTAAACGGCGTCAGCACAAAAAAATCCCAAAGTGCAAAATTGCGCATTTTTGGTCGCATCAAATCCAGAATAATTGTAATAAAAAGCGATCAAAAAGTCGTATATGCGCAATCAAGGTACCGATAGAAAGATCACATCATGGCGCAAAAAATGTCACCTCACACAGCCCCATAGACCAAAGGATAAAAGCGCTATAAGCCTGGGAATGGAGCGATTTTAAGGAACATATATTTTCTTTAAAAGGTTTAAATTTTTTACAAGCCATCAAATCAAATAAAAGTTATACATGTTACATATCGTTGTAATCGTAACAACTTAAGGAACATATATAACGAGTCAGTTTTACCCCAGGGCGAACGGAGTAAAAACAACCCCCCCCCCCCCCAAATAAAAAAAAAACATTTTTTTTTTCAATTTCACCACACATATAATTTTTTTCTGGTTTCCCGGCACATTTTAGGCAAAAATTACATCTGCCATAGCAAAGTACAATTAGTTGCGCAAAAAATAAGGGCTCATTTGGGTCTCTAGGTGGAAAAATGCAGGCGCTATGGCCTTATATACACGAGGAGGGAAAAACGAAAACGCAAAAATGAAAACTGGCTGTGTCCCCTAAGGGTTAATTTTGTGTTGGTCAGTGCATCATTGCATGAATAAAGCATAATCTTTGGATTGAAAAAAAGACCAAAAATTCATGCTTTTGGTTACCAATGCCAGTCTGCATGTTGTAGAGACACGACTGAGTTACTTTGCATGGTCGGGGCACTTTAATTGTGTTTGTGTTTTTTGGTTTATAACAGAGCGTAGGTTTCTGTTTACCCATCATTGATACAATGACTCTTTACATAAGACAAAGGATGCGATTTCTTTCATCTGAATCGCCCTGTGTGTTTTTGTCCTGATATGTTGTACATCTTTTTTCCTTCTTATTAATGTAATGTGTTGAATTATGATTTTTTTATGAAGTATTAGTATTTTAAAAAGAAAATTATGTTCATATTTGTTAGGTATCATATTTTCCAAACTTATGTTAAGTTTCCAGAGAGGAGCACATGGGTAACACCAGCCATACACCAGTAAGGTCCAGAGAGCAGCACATGGATAACACCAGCAAGGTTTACAGAGGAGAACATGGTTAACACCAGCCATACAGCGTCAAGGTCCAGAGAGGAGCACATGGGTAACACGGGCCATACACCGGCAAGGTCCAAAGGGGAGCACATGGGTAACACCAGCCGTACACCGGTAAGGTCCAAAGAGGAGCACATGGTTAACACCGGCAAGATACAGAAAGGAGCACATGGGTAACACCAGCCATACACCAGCAAGGTCCAGAGAGGAGCACATGGTTAACACGGACCATACATTGTGAAGGTCCAAAGAGGAGCACATGGGTAACACCAGCCATACATTGCCAAGGTGCATAGAGGAGCACATGGGTAACATGGCCATACAACGGCAAGGTCCAGAGAGTAGCCCATGGGAAACACCAACCATACATCAGCATGCTCCAGAGAGGAGCTCATGGGTAACACCAGCAAGGTCCAAGAGAAGCAATACCAGGAATCCACAGCTTCATAAAACTTCCAAACTTTATTGGGACATTTTAAAAGTCTTGACAAACAGTTAAAATCACGCTGACCTATTGCAGGGAGCCCCCTTAATCATGGCACTAAAGTTTGGGAGTTTTATGGAACTGTGGATTCCTTATATTGCTTCTCTTGGTTGATACGAGAGATGAGTAAAGTCCGAGCGTATTCCTCCAAGTCTAAACTCAGCATTTGATTACCGGTAGCTGAAGAAGTTGGATGCCGCCCTTGGGAGCCCGGGAAAACATGGTTTCAGGCTATGGCCTTTTCCCCCCATCAATATAGATATACTCAAACTATTTTTTGTAATCCCACCACAGATTATCTTCTTTCTGGCATTAATATACCCAAAAAAGGTTTTATTTCCCTTTACATTCCCTTCAATCACAGATTTGTCTGTTTCCTTCTCCCTTTTGTACTTTAGCTGCATTAGTAATATGCTTTGCCTCTTCTTCTTTTATATCACTCTCTGTGAGCTCTACTTCTGGGTTCTTTACACCATATGAATAGGCAGACTTCTTTTCTTATACTATATATTTTTTAGTTATTTTACATATAGATGAGTTAACTTTAAGATGACCTTTTTTAATAGAGCCCAATGGGCACTCACTAATGCTGTTTTATTCCACCCTTTTAAGTGAGAAGTATGAGAAAAAAATTATGTTAGGATAATGTTATGCTGGAGCTGCAGTAATAAAAAGGAAAAAAAAGTGGGGGGAAAAAAAATCTCCTTATCTCTTTATGAACAAAGTTTATCAAGGTACGGTTATTTTCCGGTATTTATCAACCTTAAAGAGACTCTGTCAGTAGGTATATGATGTTCTATCTCAGGGTGGCATAAACCAGTGACAGAGAAGCTGAACAGAATGATGGATCACTTACATTGTTCTGTGCAGCTGATCCAGAGATCTCCTCCTGAATAACATGGACAATAAGTAGTCATCTCCATTATGTGCATGAGCTCACTACTCCTGGATATTCATGAGAAGCAGAAAAATCTGCCCACCAGCTGCTGATTGGCTGTTATCTATCCATGCTGTGTATAGTCAGTCACCTGTCAATCAGCAGCTGGAGGGTAGGGGTGTGGCAACAATCCTATTCTCCTGCATATTAGGAGAACGACTGAATAGAATGATGTAAGTAATAAACTGATCTGTTCAGCATTTCTGTCACTAGTTTATGCTGCCCTCATTTAAGGCGCCATATACCTAGTGACAGATACCTAGGGAAACTGTCGGCCAGAAAAGATATCCCAAAACTGGTTATATACTGCTTATTAGGGATGGTCCGAACCTGCCGAGGTTCGGGTTCGTATGAAACTGAATGCTCGGCAGCAGACTCCCGCTGTCTGCCCGCTCCGTGGAGCGGGCGGATACAGCGGGAGTAACGCCTGGAAAACTGGGATACAGCCTATGGCTATGGCTGTATCCCAGTTTTCCAGGCGGTCCTCCCGCTGGATCCGCCTGCTCCACGGAGCAGGCAGACAGCGGGAATCATAACCGAGGGTTCGGGTTCGTACGAACCCGAACCGAACTCGGTTCGGACCATCCCTACTGCTTATGTCCAAAGCTGAAATTACCTTAAATTGCTTTGTATTGCAGCTCTAAAATGTCATAGAGGCGTGGCCAGGGCACTACAATACACTTTAGTGCTCTAACCACACCTCCAAGACACTTTGAAACAGTAATAACCGGGCTATGGATTAGACTATAAACAACGTGGGAACGGCGTGCTGGATGATGCTGTGGGGACGGGGCAATGCTCCCGGTCTCCTAACAGTGCTCCTGGATAAAGATTAGGCCGACTAACAGCATGGGACTGGCGCTAAGGAGGAAGGTAAGACACATAGTCCTTATAGCGCCTGGGATGCTGAGGAGGAAGATATTAGCAGGGATTAATCTAACCTGCTGATAGTTCCCCTTTAAGGCCATGTTAACACATGGTATGAACATCGGCCATTGTTTGGTGTGTCAAACAACGGCCGATGTCTCAGATGTTCAATCGGCACATGGAATGCCAGCACATTCGGGTATGCCTGCAATTCAATTAGCCATAGAGCACAATGTAAAGTATGGCCGGGAGACGGGAGACATACTTAACATTGGAACACAGACTTTTTTGTAAGGTAAGAAATTTGTAAGAAATTACAGCTTTTCTGTGCGGCCGCATGGAACACCAGCCATAGTGTATACGGAGTGTATACACTACAGCCAATGTTCTATACACTACAATGTAATCGCACACTGTCAATAAACAGCGGCCATTGTTTATTGTAAAAATACAGTGTGTGAACGTGGCCTAAAGCCGACATATGAGGTTGGATGCTTTTAAAGAAATAGAGAAAGTGTTTTGTTTTTTAATTGCCTATATCTTATGAATTACCCTTTAATACGAAGGAGACATGACACATTACCGAGGTTAAAACCATATCAAGGGAAGGGTGTAGTCTACGCTACTGTATTTATCCAGCAACCTACACTATGTAATCAAGCCTACAGTATTCTCATAGAACAAAGCCTTTGTAGTCCTCGAAGAAAGGCTTTGGTGCTATTCCCTTAGACAGCAGACTGTAATTTATAGTGAGCCTGGAAACGAATGCAGACACCAATAATAATTAATACCTCTTTATAGCGCTGGCTGCCTTTTATTTTACTTTTAGTCATCACATATTTTATTTTTAATGAACCCTTTACAGTTATTGATCTTCCTCTTCCTAATCCTTCATGTTTGCATCACTAATGCCTAACTGCAAAAGCTGCGACAATGACCTTGAATTGCTCTTGTATACGGATACCGTATTAACCAAGTGTTCTTTACTACGTGTATTATTAATAACAATGAATCTTACAATGATCAAGAATATTCCTAGAGATGAAAAAAAAAAAAAAAAAAAGAACAATGGGGGGGGGGGGGGGGACACATTGTGCAGTATTCTATGTAACAGACTTATTGCACTGGGGTAAGATCATTTGGCCGCTCCCAAGAATGCAATTCCGGTCATATTGGACCTGTTATTGTATATACTGCATTTGTAGTGTACATTTGCCATATATGTTATATAAATTATAATGGACCCAAAAAATACAATGAGAGTTGGTCCACACACAGTATATTTCAGGCAGTATTTGGTCCTCATGTCAGGTCCTCATAGCAACAAAAACCAGGAGTGGGTTAAAAACACAGAAAGGCTCTGTTCACACAATGGTGAAATTGAGTGGATGGCCGCCATATAATGGTAAATAACGGCCATTATTTCAATATAACAGCCGTTGTTTTAAGATAACAGCAAATATTTGCCATTAAATGACGGCCATCCACTCAATTACAACATTATGTGAACATAGCCTTTCTGTGCTTTCAATCCACTCCTGGTTTTGGTTGCTATGAGGACCTGACATGAGGACCAAATACTGCCTGAAATATACTGTGTGTGAACCCAGCCTAATACTGTGCTGTAAAATGTGGCATATACTGAATGCTGAACCCTTACAACATACAAAACCTAAGATTGGTATTATGGAATAACTGCTGGGGCTTCTAGTTCTACTTTTATCCATTATTTATGGTTCAATATATATTTTTTAAAGGTTTTATACATAACAGCAGTAAAGCAGTAAAGTAAGGAAGAAACGTAGCCAAATTACAGTGAAGACGCAATGCACAACTATTGGTCCATATCATGGGAACATCACCGCTAACAGGTATGAAGACAGCTCAGGTAATATACAAAATAACGCGGATTGCCAGCTGTTCACCGTCTACACATAACAATGGACCCGTATACTATTAGGCCTCACCAACTGTACATACCGCGTTTCCCTGAAAATACGACGATATTCATTTTTGTTCCCAAACATGCGCCATGTCTTATTTTCAGGGAGTGTTTTATTTTTCCATGATTATTATTATAAAAAAAACAACAAACATTTATTATATACTGTACAGTAGTTGTCATCACAAACCACCATAACCAGACATAACCCTGGGAATGGCTTATTTTCAGGGAAACGGGGTAGCAACCAGAACAAGTAGTGTTAATAATGTAAATACATGCCCGAAATAAAAAAAAAAGAAGAAGAAGGGGAAAAGATTAGGAGAGGAAGGATGAAGGGAGGGAATGAGAGGCAATTTATCCATTATTTAAAGGAGTTGTAGGGATAAATTGATAATTGGGCATCCTGGTGGGCAATGGGGGACCTGTCAGTAATGTATACTTACCTGTCCCACCATCCCACAACTGGCTGATCTCAGATTACCCATTCACCAGTGTTGTTCGTGTTTTAGAAACATCCGGTGACGTGACAGCTCCCACTGGAAATGGACGATCAGCATTGATTCTATACTGTCTATGCTGTCCAGCCATGTCTGGAGGAAGTGGCAGGTCAATTAATGTTTCCCAAACACTGACAGTGGAGGAAGATGGGTGGCTCAAGATCCGACAGCTGTGGCGGAGTGGGACAGGTAAGTATTTATTACTGACAGGTCCCCCATCACCCAGGCCACATGCCCAATCATCAATTTATCCTGACAACCCCGTTAAACAATTTAGAAATTGCCTCTCATTCCCTCCCTTCCTCCTTCCCACTTTCTCTCCTCATTATTTGAAGAGGTTGTCAAGATAAACTAATAATTGGGCATCCGGTCGGAGTGCAGTGGGTGACCTGTCAGTAAAGTATACTTAACTGTCTCACTCCCCCACAGCTGGCGGAGCTGCCTGTTCTCCTCCACTGTCAGTGTCTTGGAGACATCCGGTGAAGTGCAGCTTCCTCCAGACATGTCTGGACAGTGTAGACAGTATAGAATCTATGCTGATCGTCCACTTCCAGAGGTTGCGGCACGTCACTGGATCTTTCCAAAACACTGACAGCAGAGGAGAACGGGCAGTCTGAGATCAGCAAGCTGTGGGGGAGCGGGACAGGTAAGTATACATTACTGACATGTCCCCCACAGCTCTGGCAGGATTCCCAATTATCAAGTTCAGTCCATCAAATCAAACACAGTAGGTTTCTGTAGGTTGAACTTGATGGACTCCTGTCTTTCTCAACCTAATAAATTATGCATTTATAGTTAGAAAGATTAAACAAATGTAAGAATTATTTTTTTTTATTGTTAGAGCTGTAATTTAAAAACATTTTGACTTGTCATAAAGACAAGTAAAAATTTTGATTGGTCAGAGTCTGGGTGTTCAGACCGATTGCTAAAATGAATGGGGAGAAGAGCTTATCTAATGACTTTTCATCTAATCCTACAGCAAGGAGAGAGATGGGGAGGGAAGCCCCTAGCACTTCTCTTTACTCATTCTGGAGATTAATGAGGGTCTAAAAATCCAGATCCCAACCAAAAGTTTTAAAATGTCTCTATGACAGGTCAAAATTTTGTTAAATGACAGTGACACTTATTTCTTTCTTGTAGACCACACAGTGAAGTAACAGAATACACATATGTTCTGATCTAATGTTTACCTACATTAATAAAATAAAATAATTAATAAAATAAATTGTAATCCCTTATACAGTCAGCAGAGCATCTATGTGACTAGTTTGGAGCAACCACCCAAACCTGAACAATTAGCTGGACACGTAATGCAATGTACAGTATGAATGTAAATTGAGAAGTTCCCATTTATCTGTCAACTGGCTCGTATAATAAAAAGCCTGATATGCAGAATATATAGAATGATGTAAAACGGACGGCATTTCTCCTCAGGCCATAAGGAAATGAGAAGTGATGAGTGAGGTGAGCGGCTTAATGCGCTTGTCATTTCTTATACACTGTGACTCTATGCCATAACTATTCATTCAGGTTTTAATCATATAAAGGCTATGTTCCCAGGGCGTTCTTTTCTTGTGAGTTTATAATTTTTTTAAATAATGTCCATTTTTTTGCAGTTTGGCCGCCAGTCAGTGCAATAATGGCTGTTGATACATTATTCTAGGTCAGGTGGACCAATTGCCCTTTGTCTGTGAAGTTCGACCCGGCCAGTACTGCAGAACCGGCTGGATGAACTTCACTTTAAACGTAACTTTTGAATTGGAATGTGGCAAATTCGGGTGTACATTCGGGTGTGCCAGCTTTACAATTAACCATTGCAGACAATGTAACGTGCGGCTGGAGCAGAACTTTATATTGTCTGCACTGTCAGTTTTGTGCGGCCACTATTCAATGCATAGTGGCCGCACAAAACTGACATGTCAGTTTTGAGTGCGGCCACATGGAATCCAGGCTGGAGTGTATACAGTGTATATACAATTCGTCTGGCATTCCATAGAACACAATGTCATTAGACATTTTCAATAAATACTGGTTGGTGTTGCAAACTGCAACAACAGCTGTTATTTCTTGAAAAAATACACTGTGTGAACATGGCCTGAGTGTGTAAAAAAAAAGAAAAAGGCTGCCATACGTTGATTCATTCATTCAGTCAGTCCATGCTCACAAAAAAACAGACAATGGCAGAATGAATCGGCTATGAAGATGATTCGATGTGTTACACAGAACCAACAAACAATGAATAAATTAAACAATATAATTTTTATGAGTAATTAATACGGAGGCGTTACAGTCATTAAGGGTTTTATGCTTCTGCGGATGATGGAGGAGGATTTCCATGCAGCACCAGAGGCAATCTCCTGACTGTAGAGGTGGAGGAGTAAGTGAAACTCTATAAAGCTAAATATTCTCCTATTTCTATTCTGTGCTTTCTACATTGTAGGCTTCTCAGTAATGTGGGAGCGTTTATGCGTTCCGTAAATACAGTCCGGGCACGGAAGATGTTCTACGGATCGGAATCACGGAACTCCGGGCCTCATGATTCCCTATCATAGCTCAGCATTCTGTTCCGGAGCACATCTTCCATATATACGGACTGCGCTCGCAATGTGTAAAGGCTCCTTAGTCTACAAGTTGCTATCAGTTGCTGAACCTTTTAATGTGGTGTACAGTACTGCAGAATAAGTTATATCATCACTTTTAACCCTTTCAAGAAATATAAGCAGAACAGCGTCTCAGATTTTTCATATGACTGTGTATGTAAAGCAGGGATGGGGAACCTCCGGCCCTTCAGCTGTTGCAAAACTACAATTCCCATCATGCCTGGACAGCCAAAGCTTTAGCTTTGGCTGTCCAGGCATGATGGGAATTGTAGTTTTGCAACAACTGGAGGGCCGGAGGTTCCCCATCCCTGATGTAAAGCCTTTAATGGCCATGACTTGCCTTATACTGGATGATGCCCAGTGCGGTAGCTAGAGATTTGTAATTTACTTCTATTAAAAAAAAATCCTGTACTTCTCAGCTGCTGTAAGTCCTGCAGGAAGTAGTGTATTCTTTCCAGCCTGACACAGTGCTCTCTGCTGCCACCTCTGTCCATGTCAGGAACAGAGCAGAGCAGTAGCAAATGCCCATAAAAAACCCTCTCTTGCTCCCCAGACTGGAAAGAGTATGCCACTTCATGCAGGACATTAAGCAGCTGATAAGTACTCGAAGACTTTAAATACCCCTTTGAGGTTGGACCAGAAAAGTAATTACTAGTTTAAAAGTACCGAAACTACTTCCTTAGAGAAAACAGCTAGAAGAATGAGTCTGCTGTAAAGAACTGTATTTACTGTGCTAGGGGCAGAATAATTATATGACTAATGTGGGGCCACAGCACACATATACCGTATCACATAGCTAACAATGAAGAACAGTGGATGTTCACTATTTAATTTACATTATGTTATAACTGTATCCACTTACCTGTAGGGTTCTAAGGTTTGTAAAGCATACTGCAGGGCCTCCTCCCATCGTTCAAGAGTAATGCAGAGATCCATAGCAAAATCCAGAGCCTTGAGCTGATGTATATTCTTATTTGGCAGCAGGCTCCTGCTCATCAGCTTCTTACATAGGTCCAAGGCTTCTGTAAAATCTGGTTTTCATTGAGGAAAATATTATCGTAAAGGAGAAGTCCCATGAAAACTATAAATAGAAGGTTTGGGGGAGGGGAGAGAAAATAACAAACAAGTAAACTCACCGGTTCTTGTGCCTCGAAGAGACACTCTGGGGTCCTTCTCACAGCAGCTGGGAGATGCACGGCCACATCGTCCCCAACTGACTGATTGCCCGCTAAGCCAATCAGTGACTGGGGATGGACACCGGGCTGTGATGTTGCAGCTGGAAGAGCCGGGTATGTGACGTACCTGGTTTCAAGCAAAAGACGACAACCAGCTGTTGAAAATGGGACCCGGGGGTGGTGCAACGGAGGCACGGGGACTGGCGAGTACACTTGTTCATTATTTTCTCACAGATTTGTAATTTACTTCTATTTAAAAATGTCAAGTCTTCCAGTATTTCTCAACTTCTGCATGTCCTGCAGGAAGTGGTGTATTCTTTCCAGTCTATCCTTTCTGCTGCCACCTCTGTCCATATCAGGAACTGTCCAGAGCAGGAGAGGATTTCTATGGGGATTTGCTGGTGCTCTGGACAGTTCCTGACATGGACACAGGTGGCAGCAGAGAGCACTGTGCCAGACTGTAGAGAATACACCGCTTCCTGCAGGACATACAGCAGCTGATAAGTACTGGAAGACTGGAGATGATTTAATAGAAGTAATTTACAAATCTATATAACTGGGGATAACCAGTGGATTTGAAAAAAAAAAAAACATTAAGCCCCATTCACTTCAATGGAACTGATTTACACCCAAACTGGAGATAAGAATGGTGCAGTCTCTGGAAGAAAGTGGCCATGTTTTTCTAATGCTGGATAACCACTTTAAATACTCATTTTAATGTCAATAGTTCCCCATAGACATCCCAGCATTTCTTACGTTATCTAGAATGGAAAAGTGTTCCCGGTTGGATATGAGCAGAGTGTCGGTGGGATGGTTATCTGCAGGCGCTCTCATTGTATAGTACTATTACAGCTGAGTCCCCCTGGGCTCAGGGATTACCAGTCCCCGGCAGCTAGAGGAGGGGGCACTCTGGATGGTGATGGTGCGGCAGGTGTCACCTCGACGTCAGGTCACTCTCACTGCAGATGTTAAATGACAAAGAGGATAAAGCCGAATGCTCTTTGTTCCCTAAGGCTGGAATTTTGCTTTATAATCCGAGCTTACATAAATAATATTTGACAGCTATAATCTGCAATTTTTGGCGCAAAACAAAAACCCCCTAAGACAACACATAAAACTACTGCTCTATAAATGCCTTTAGAATTGCTGGAACTATTTTAGCGTATAAGAAAATAATTCTCATTTAATGAGATACCCGTCACACAGACAATCGTCACCCAACTGATTGTCAATCTATGAGGAGGTCCCTGTTAGCAAACCGTATAAATCCCGGCAATTACTGTGAATTACATGTATATCGGGATGCCATGGATGCTGGCGAGTCTATCCAGCTTGCAGGAAGGGGTTAATAGTGTAAATGCCAGGGTGGAGATTAGTCAGTGAACGTCTCTAATGGAATCTCATTTGTATACAGGGTCTACACCAGGGGCGTAACTACCACTATAGCAGCCATAGCGGCTGCTATGGGGCCCGCCGCATCAGGGGGCCCCATGGCCTGCTTGCAATACACTGGGCCCCTGAGCCGTCATCATTTGCAGCATCGGGTGGCCCTGCTGGTCTCCTGGGTTTTGCAAATGTCCCTTTAACTGCAAGCACTCCTGACCAGAGCTAGCAGTTATGTAGTTATGACTTCAATTGACCGTTTAGTGGTCAGTCGGGGGGGGGGGGGGGCCCAATCAAAAGTTTGCTATGGGGCCCAGCCATGTCTAGTTACGCCCCTGGTCTACACATTTATATCCTAGTACTGTTATAATGATTGTACCTCATTGTTACTGACGGCTACATAGAAATCTCCAAATCAACAGCGTTTTTGTGATAGATCAGATAGGCTTTCAAGGAGGAATACTAGTTTGTCCAATATAGTATGTTTTAAGGGCAAACTCTGGTGAAAAACCTTTTCTTTTTACATCAACTGGTTTCAGAAAGTTATACAGATTTGTAATTTACTTTAATTAAAAAAGATAATTAAGTGTTCCCATACTTATCAGCTGCTGTATGTTCTGCAGGAAGTGGTGAATTCTTCCTAGTCTGACACACTGCTCTCTGCTGCCACCTCTGTCCATGTCAGGAATTGTCCAGAGTGGAAGAGGTTTTCTATGGGGCTTTTCTACAACTCTGGACAGAAGCTGACATGGACAGAGGTGGCAGCAGAGAGCACTGTGTCAGACTGGAGAGAATACACCACTTCCTGCAGGACATACAGCAGCTGATAAGTACTGGGAGACTGGAGATTTTTAAATAGAAGTAAATTACAAAACTATATGACTTTGAGATACCAGTTAATTTGAAAGAAAAAAAAATTTCCTCACAGTACCCCTTCAATTCAAATGAATTTTACAAACTAGTTAATATATTACATATATGAAAAGACAGAAAGAACCTCTAACATGATCAAAATTGATGGATGGTCCTGCTGAAAAAAAGTAAAAAAAAAGCAAAAATTTCAAGTCTATTGAAATTTCTCAGGTCTCATTCAAACATTCGTTATGTGACCTGCAATTGCGGACTGCACTGTGGACCCATTGATTTTAATGGACAGGTCCTGTATCAACCTATGTAGAGGTCGGTGCATCGCGGGTAACTATGAATACACATTCGTAGTCCAGTCCACAATTACAGGCCACATTATGGACATGTGAAGCCTTAGGGGCCCTATTTTACGGCCTGATGACTTGGTGTAAGTGAGCGCCAATGTGATAGATTTGGTTTTACAAAAACTCAAACTGTCACCAAGATGGCTGATCTCCAGTTCTTCCATAAAGGAAAGGATACTGTTGTGGGAGCGCAGCTCTTCCAGCCTCACAAGTGAATGTTCCAGTTCTCTTGAGGCCTCCTCACCCCCAGCCAGCATGTCTTCATCCTGCTACAGCACAAACAAACAAAAGAAAATGTACATTTATTGGCAATGGCTGAAAGAGTTTCCAACACGCTCTGAGTATTTACATTAGTCCTATGGGAGCGAAGAGATAGAACACGTTCTCTTACTATCCAACAACATGAAAGAGCTCACATGCCAACCCCCATCCAATGTATCCAATATGCAGCGATCTGCGAGCTTCACGGAATAAATAACAGAATAAAATATTTAAATACAGAATAATTACAAAATATTCAAATACTGAAAATTACAAAATATTTACACTATATATACAGAATAACAAAATGTTTAAATACTGAATAATTACTATACATATATATATATATGTATATTTATACACACAGAATAATTACAAAATATTTACAATATACATAATATACATACAGAATAATTACAAAATGTTTAATTGCTATATATATATATATATATATATATATATATATATATATATATATATATACATACATACACACACACATATATACACACAGTGGTGCCTTGGATTTAGAGCATAATTCGTTGCAGGACCGCGCTTGTAATCCAAATCGACTCTTATACTAAAGTAAATTTTCCCATAAGAAATCACTTATATCCAGACAATTGGTTCCACACCCCAAAATAATGATTTACTATCCTGAATAACATGTAAAACAGATGAAACATTCAGAAACAGCAGAATATGTGATATATAAGTTACTGTACAGTAATGGAGAGGATGGGAAACACAAGGACTGACAGAGACTGCAGGGAGCAGGAAGGAATGAGCAGGACAGATGTGGGCACATACATGCAGCACTCTCTGTCCGGGGAGAGAGGGGTTACAGCTATGGAGAGATTACCTCCACAGTCCTGTCCCCTGATGTAAGCCCCAGCCTGAAGTGGATCTGCTATGATTTGGAAGTTGAGGGAGACTTCCTGGGTCAGAGTACAGGGCTGTAGACCCCGCTATGCAGACCATGCCCCTCCCCCACAGTACAGGGAGCTCTTACACCAAAGCAATGCTCTTACACCAAGTCACAATTTTGAAAAACTGTGAGCTCTTAAACCAAAACGCTCTTAAACCAAGTTACTCTCAAACCAAGGTACCACTGTATATTGTAATTATTCTGTATACAGTGATACCTTGGTTTAAGAGTAACTTGGATTAAGAGCATTTTGGTTTAAGAGCTCACAGTTTTTCAAAATAGTGACTTGGTTTAAGAGCATTGCTTTGGTGTAAGAGCTCCCTGTACTGGGTGGGAGGGGGAGTGGGGGAGGGGCATGGCCTGCATAGCGGGGTCTACAGCACTGTACTCTGACCCAGGAAGTCTCCCTCACCTTCCAAATCATGGCAGATCCACATCATGCTGGGGCTTACATCAGGGGACAGGACTGTGGGGGTAATTTCTTCATAGCCTTAACCCCTCTCTCCCTGGACAGAGAGTGCTGCTATACTGTGGCCATATCTGTCCTGCTCATTCCTTCATGCTCCCTGCAGTCTCTGTCAGCCCTTGTGTTTCCCATCCTCTCCATTATGGGGATCTGCATTTCCATCCTGTATCTACAAACTGCTGCTGTGTTATCAGGGTTATACAGTTACTATACATTATACACCACATGCTGATGCTATACTGTACAGTAACTTATATATCACATATCCAGCTGCAGTGTTATCAGGGTTATACAGTTACTATACATTATATACCACATGCTGATTGCTATACTGTACAGTAACTTATATATCACATATCCAGCTGCTGTGTTATCAGGGTTATACAGTTACTATACATTATACTCCGCATGCTGCTATACTGTACAGTAACTTATAATATCACATATCCAGCTGCTGTGTTATCAGGGTTATACAGTTACTATACATTATACTCCGCATGCTGCTATACTGTACAGTAACTTATATATCACATATCCAGCTGCTGTATTATCAGGGTTATACAGTTACTATACATTATACACCACATGCTGATGCTATACTGTACAGTAACTTATATATCACATATCCAGCTGCTGTGTTATCAGGGTTATACAGTTACTATACATTATACACCACATGCTGCTATACTGTACAGTAACTTATATATCACATATCCAGCTGCAGTGTTATCAGGGTTATACAGTTACTATACATTATATACCACATGCTGCTATACTGTACAGTAACTTATATATCACATATCCAGCTGCTGTGTTATCAGGGTTATACAGTTACTATACATTATACACCACATGCTGCTATACTGTACAGTAACTTATATATCACATATCCAGCTGCAGTGTTATCAGGGTTATACAGTTACTATACATTATATACCACATGCTGCTATACTGTACAGTAACTTATATATCACATATCCAGCTGCTGTGTTATCAGGGTTATACAGTTACTATACATTACACACCACATGCTGCTATACTGTACCATAACTTATAATAATCACAGATTCTGCTGTTCCTAAATCTTTGTTTCATTTGTTTTACATGTTATTCAGAATATAAAATCATTATTTTTGGGGTGTGGAACCAATTGTCTGCATTTCAGTGATTTTTTATGTGAAATTTTGCTTTGGTTTAAGAGTGGATTTAGATTACAAGCGCCATCCCGGAACGAATTATGCTCGTAATCCAAGGCACCACTGTATTTAAATACAGAATAATTCTGTTAATAAGCAGAACTGTGTAAGTTTATTAAAATAATTAAAAATAAATTGATAATTGTTTAATAACTTCAAATACTGCAAAAAGTCATCTCCACCCATATTTGATGTCAGAGTCAAAATCTGAAAGTAAAATCATACCTAAAGCGTAAATCGGGAACGCAGCAGGACACACTGAAAATCTCCTGTAGGTGCGCTATCCTGCTCTTGTGGGTCAATCATGAAATTCACGAATGCGCCGTAGACTGCATGGTAAGTGTATAATAATGAAGTCAATGGCGCTTCCGTTAGTTCCTTAACCCGCTCGTGCCATAAGAGAACCGCCCACCGACAGGACTTTTTCAGGCCAAAAGTTAGTTACCCTTAGGGCTATGTTCACACAACATATTTTTTATGGCAAGAGCGGTCATGCAATGTGCATTGAAGTTAACACAAACAGCAGCCGTTGTTCACACAATGTATTGAACATCAGCCATTGTTTTGTAAAGCTGACAAGTCAATCATTTCTGCTCGTTTTCAATGGAACAATGGCCGTTGTTTGACACTCAGTATAATGGCCGTTGTTTTTCAGTACCAAACCACGGCCATCGTCCGTACGTTGTGTGAACATAGCCTAAAAATAAACTGCCCAGAATACATTGAAGGTGGTCACTTAGAAGCATCGTGCTGAATAGTCACAGGAAACGATTATCCTGGAGTGTTCATTGCGCGAATTGTCGTTTTGTCTTATATTTAAAGGGGTATAACAGAGAGTCAATCTCTATTATTATTTTGCTAATACATTGATTTAATAAAGTTATATTAATTTGTAATGTAACTTCATTAAAATAAATATGTAGGGTTTTTTTGGTTTTCTTTATAAATCTACCATTCAACTTCTGTTGATTGGCGTCAGTAAGGGAGGACACATGCCTCTGGGCCCACCAGGAACTGCAGGTCTGTCTAAGCAGAACAATCACCACTGTGGAGAGGCTGCAGCTCACTGTGATGGTGTCGGGCAGCTTTCCCCAGGTGCTGTATATAAGACCGTACAGTACACAGGAGAAACAGGATCCTGCTGTGTATAGTGCTGTATGGCAGCACTTGATCAGAGCGGGGGGATCGGGAACTGCAGGGCTCAGACACAAGGGCCTGCTGCCCCTCATTGAAGTTGAATGGTAGATAAACTATACATTTATTTTAATGAAGTTACATTACAAAGTGATAAAACATTCATTAAGACAATGTACTAGGAAAAAAAAATTATATTTTTGAGTCTCTGGACTATCCCTTTAAGTGACTGCTGTCTTTAGAACATGGATTGTATCCGTCTTTTATGCCTGCTAACTCCAATGGTCCTAAAAAAAAAGTTACCCAAAATGAATGTCTTCTGATTTTTGTTCAGTTAAAGAACACTTCAATTTGGAAAATGAGTGAAGATCACAGTGTGCAGCCGCCTTAGTCTAACAGCACTTTTAAAGCAGCGTATAGGTCATTTCTACTATAAAAGACACTATAAAATTCCAGCTGAGAATAAAAGTATAAATCCCAATTTTGGGTTCCTTTTTCTATACTGTTTTGTAAAAAAAAAAAAAAAAGTTACATAAAAGCAGAACTGGTTATGCCTTAAAGTAAATATACCATCAGGCGCGAGCTGAAGCACTGGAGGCGGGCCGACCGTCCCCCAGTGGGAGCAACCCCCGCCCCTCTATGATGCGGCTCCATTAGAATCAATAAAGCCGCATCATAGAGGGGCGGGGTTTTCCCCCCACTGAGGGTGGGTCGGCCCGCCTCCAGTGCTTCAGCCCGGGCCTGAAAGTACATTCACTTTAAAGGGATTGATCAGCAATTATTTTATATTCTTTGGTCAGGCTAGAACGCAAGCATGATAAAAAGCTGTACTCCTCTGCTTGATTTCCTTCATGACAATTGTCACAGAGCCCTGTCACTACTACTCCTCCTAATTTCCTGGTTTCCATCTAGACACATGGAAAATCCCATTAACCCAATCATTTGATTGGGTCGGTTATCGCTGCAGTGAGACAGGGACCTAGAAGTGCGTATCAGCCGGAATTTGCAGAATTGGATAGGGTCTTTTTCTGTTTTTTTGGAAAATAATTTTTGTAAAAGAATCCCCCCCCCCCCCCTAAGATTTATCAATATGCGTGAAACAAAAATGTGTGGAAATTGTACATAAAACCCAGCTCAGATTTCCAGCATAAATCTTGGTTGGTTGCTATGTGCAAATTACACTAGTTTTTGTTTCACACATATCAATAAATTTGAGCCCATGTGACAAATATTGGATAAATATTGGTGCACCTGTCACAAAAAATTACTTTTGACATGTCATTAGACATCTCAAAAGTTATTGATTACAGTGGGTGTCACTGCTGAGACCCGTTGTGATCAGGAGATATAGCCAGCAAGGGAGCGCAGCATCAGCATGATCCACTCCACTGCCACCTGCTCTGCCCATCTAGACTCATAGACTCCCATTGATGGACTCAGCTGTAATGGAGATACGGCCAGAGAGTGAATGGCGTGGCTGCTGCTGTGCTCCATCCCTGGCTATATCTCCTCATCACAGTGGGTGTAGGCAGTGAGACCCACAGTGATCAATAACGGTTGATGTATCTGATGGAATATCAGCAAAGTCCAAGCCTTATTTACACAATCTGGTACAGAAAATGTGACGTTTCAACCCAAAAGATTGATAAAGACCCATGTGGGTTGAAACCTCACATTTTCTCTACTAGATGGTATAAATAAAGCTTGGACTTTGCTGATATTGTGGATGCTAAGAGAGGACTCTCTTGTGCGAATCAACCACTGAAATACAAGGCACAATTGGACTACATACCTATGTCTGATATATTATAAGCTAGTTTTCTTGACAGGTATACTTTAAAGTGTACCTATCGTTATAAAAAAAAAAAAAAAAAACTTTTGACAAGTCATAGAGACATCATAGAGATATGTTAAAAGTTCTGATCAGTCTGGGTCAGACCCGTATCAATCAGGAGATAGAATGGGGAGAAGACCAGAGCTGCAGCGCCTCCACTCTCTGCTCTGAATTAAAAAAAAGTCGGACTTGTAATGGAGCTCTATGGGGATGGACTCTTTTTTTTTTTTTTTTATTGCTGCAGCGCGGTCCTCTCCCGCTCTATCTCCCGATCAGTACAAGTCTCACTCAGACCCGGACCTATCAAAACTTTTGAAATGTCTCTATGATGTCTCTATGACATGTCCAAAGTCTTTTTTTTATAACATTGACACTTTAAACCAGTAATGGGTAACCTTCGGCCCTCCAGCTGTAGCAATTTCTTTGGCTGTCCAGGCATGATGGGAATTGTAATTTTGCAACAGCTGGAGGGCCAAAGGTTCCCCATCCCTGCTTTATACATTTTCCAGAATTTTTTTTACATTATTTATTTATTTATTTAATTTTTATAATTCTGCCATTCTTACCCACTAATGCCCGGATTAATAAACACGCTCTTTCCTTTAACTTTTCCTTTTTACTTAATTTCTAGAAGAGCGAAATCTAGTAATAAAACTTACCGAGTCATGAACATGACATTAAAAAGGCAAAGAAAGTCTTAATTTTTGGCGAGGATTGGGCAGGATGTAATTCTTTAGCAATGGGATTTTTCGGTCAATTTAAATGACTTATTCCCTAATGAATTAATTAATGTAGATTATGCCGTCCGCTGATCATCCGATACATCACACTGTTTACCAGCAGTTTAGATTTTTATCCATTCAGCAACATCTGTCAGAAACGATTATATCTTTACACAGCTGAGAGGAAAGCTGGATTATCCTAGGGAACAGTGGCTTAATAGTTATATCACTTAATATTACAGTTCAACAATGCATCTCCAAATACCAGTGTTTATTCACTCAAAACAATAGGCAACACATAAGATCTTATTGCCAAACAACTATATAAAGATCAGCTGATCACTATAAGGCCATGTTCCCTCTTCTGGAAAATATCGGGGAAAGGTGGCCAACTCGTTATATAGACAGCTAATGGTGATCGTGATCATTAGCAGCCATCTAGATAACGGGACACAAGAGTTGGGAGTTAAAGGAGAAGTCCGGTGAAAATTTTTATTACAGTATTGTATTGCCCCCCAAAAGTTATACAAATCCCCAATATACACTTATTACGGGAAATGCTTATAAAGTGCTTTTCCCCTGCACTTACTAATGCATCAAGGGTTGGATAACATGGTGATGTCACTTCCTGGATAACATGGTGATGTCACTTCCTGGATAACATGGTGATGTCACTTCCTGGACAACCTGGTGATTTCACTTCCTGGATAACATGGTGATGTCACTTCCTGGACAGCATGATGATGCCAAGACCCGACTCCCAGAGCTGTGCGGGCTGTGGCTGCTAGAGAGGATGATGGCAGGGGGATGCTCAGTGTCCCTCCAGTGCTCTGTGTCCCTCAGTGTCCCCCTGCCATCATCCTCTCCAGTAGCCACAGCCCGCACAGTTCTGGGAGGCGGTTGTGACATCAACATGATATCCAGAAAGTGACATCACCATGTTATCCAGGAAGTGACATCACCATGTCCCGCAGGAAGTGACATCACCATGTTATCCAGGAAGTGACATCACCATGTTATCCAGGAAGTGACATCACCATGTTATCCAGGAAGTGACATCACCATGTTATCCAGGAAGTGACATCAACATGTTATCCAGGAAGTGACATCACCATGTTATCCAGGAAGTGGCATCATCATGTTATTCAGGAAGTGGCATCACCATGTTATCCAGGAAGTTAAGCATTTATGTGTTTCCAATCCACTCCTGTTTTTGGTTGCAAAATACTGACCAATATACTGAGCAAAATACTGTGTGTGACCATAGCCTCATACGGTTCGTGTAAGCCTGGGTTCCCACTACGTTTTATTCATCCGTTTTTGCAAAAAAAACGGATGCATTTGTGTGCATCGGTTTTTCCATTGACTTCCATTATTTAAAAAAATAATCATTTTTAACGTACACAACAACGTACCTGACCTTATTTCTGTGTACGTTGAAAAAACAGATGTGTTTTAATCCCCTTTTTTATAATGGAAGTCAATGGAAAAACGGATCAAAACAGATGCACACAACTGCATCAGTTTTTCCATCTTTTTTTGCAAAAACAAATAAAAAAAACGATTGCAAAAACTTAGTGTGAACCCCTCCTAAACGTACCCTAAAGCAAATGTTGGGCTGTAGTAGCAGACACATATCAAGGCCAATTTTCAGCAAAGAAACGCATATTATTAACTACATGTAAAACTTTGTTACTGTAACTTTTCTCTAAACATCTGTAAACATTTCCTCATCAGGGTCGGATATATTATAGGCGGCTATAACAGGACTCGGTATAATTATTACGTGCTACCTTCAAGCTTTCTCCGGCTTTCACTACACATCGCAGTTCCACTATGGAAAATTGCCCAGGATACGGTATTATGTGACTGCTCATATAATCTCTTCACAGGAATCACGAGAACAAAAATCAGAAACATATGAAGATTATTTTGAAACGTAGGTATATAATTGCCCTGCCAAGAATAAAGGTCAGCGGTGGGGCAGAAGTTCATCAGACTAGAAGACTACGGGAGCTGCCGCACCGAAAGGAAACTTTATCATTACAAGACATTAGCCTTCATGTGAACTTGCCGTACAGGAGTCTATTGTGAGAACGTAACACAGCAAACCGGATCGGAAAGGTCGATAAATCCAAATGAAAACAAAGTACTCTATTCCTGGACATAGGGAATGGAATAGAAATATGGTGGAAACACAATATAATAGTAACAATGATAGGAATATGGTGCTAGAGGAATGTAAGTAACCTCACATACACAAAATGGCGGCTGTAGCAGCCTGGAGTGCGGCGGTCTCAGGGAGGTAATGGAGATATATCCTGTCACAGGCCGAGTGCTAATAACTCTCTCCCTGAGGTAAATACTGACACAGAGGTTACAGAGGGGACTGCATCTGGGTGTCTGGTGATGATGGGACTTGTAGTTCCTCCTGGGGCTTCTCTATAACTGCGGCCTGAGGTGACAATGGAGAAGCCCTTGATGTCATGAGGTGCAGACACCAGGGAGTTAAAGCAGTGAGGCGCAACACAGATGAAGTATATAACTTGAACAGATCGTTTATACTGAAGATCTCTTAAAATGGCCGCCGGCCAGAGATGGGTCACTGCTGTTACAATGGAGATTAGTGAAGTATATGGAATCGCTTTTTGTAATACTGGTAGTGAACCATTATCCAGTGGGATGAGAGTCTTATAGGAAATCTGGGCCGTAAGCCACAAGTTTCAGATCCCAGAAGAACTAGGGAAATTATCCCTCCGCATAAAATAGTACCTAGCAGAGTGAAGCGGATCAGGCTCCTCATCTCCCCTCTGTCACACGGACTCCGGCTCCTAGAAATCTCCTCATAGGTTGGCAGGCCCCTCAGGGGATGTTACTCCTACCACAGCTGCACTCCACTCCTCAGGGAATTCCTGTCACAACTGCTTCTTATGGGGAGCTCATTAGAATAGCTCCGCCCATGTCCTGGATGTTTCTCCTAGCTGGTGTAATACACTAAGGAGGCAGTAGGTGGTGCTGTTATCTAATTCCTTGACTGTGGCTTGTGTTAATGGAAGTGATGACCCATCTCTACTGTGACTCCTCTCTATAGTGCATAATGGAACAATTTTTGCATTTTGACTTCTCTACACAGGCGTAATGGGTAAATGTTGCAGTTTTCATACCTTATGTTATATCATACGTCATTCCAGTAAAAAGTCATCTTTTATCATCTGTGGATTGTGCTACCTGGGCGATGCTTCATGGCCAAAGCGCCACTTAGCCCCGCCCACATAGGTCCTGTCCCCTGTGCCATCATGAGCGCATAGGCCCGTCCCCTCAGCGACTATTGGTATGGGCTGACCTAGAGAGTGTGTGGCCTAGACCTTTAGGCGGACCTGTTCCAATGGTCATCGAGGGGGCAGGGCATATGCGCCAATGACGTCACGTGGAGATGTGGGTGGGGCTAAGTGGCGCTTCGTGAATTCAGAGATGATAAAAGATCACTTTTTACTGGAACAGTCAGTCATAATGTATTAATAAACCTATCCCAATATAACAACCCAACCTGAGGGAAACTCCACTTCAGTACAATGCTGCGCCAATCTGATCTAAAACTAAAAGACCAAATGCCTCAACTTTACTCGATACACGAATTCTTTTAAGGCAATACATTATGTTCTGTCCTTAGGTCTAACACATTGAATATGCACGTCCGGGATATAGAAAGAATACAAACAGAGAATTCACAATTGGTGATGCTTTTCCTGTTTGTTTGTATTTTTTTTTGTTTTGTTTTGCATTTTATTTCTTTTTAAGGTTTTGTATTAATTTACACAACAAGTCTATCATTTTAAAGTTATACATTCTTCTTCTTTATATATATATACATATATATATATATATACATACACACACACACATATATATATATATATATATATATATTTTATGATAAAACACAGAGTGTTAGTATAGTATATAGCATCTAAAAGTCAAGACTTTATGGTGCCAAATTTTGCTGCGATTACAGACAGGAGCCCCCAGAGTACGTCTTTATTAGCTTAGAAAATCCAGAAACTGGGATTGTTGCCCATTCTTACAGGCGGAGCTCCCCCCCCCCCCCCCTCCTTCAGCTTGCATAGGTTGTGTTGGTGTATGGCCGTCTTCGAGGTATGCTACAGCTTTTCCCCTAAACCACTCGGGTGTATAGTTAGCTGTATGTTCAGTGTCACTGGCTGCTTGAAGATCATCTTCCATCCCAGTATCAAATCTCTGGCAGATTGAAACAGGATTTCCTGAAGAATTGCCTTTTATTTTATCTTTCCTTAAAGGAGAAGTCCGGCAATTAAAAAAAATAATTAAAACGGCAGGAGTATGGGGAACCATAATAAACGTTACTCTCTTCTCCCTGTGCCTTTGCAGCACTGGACTGCCACTCGGGGACCCCCCCCCCCCCCGACGGGCTCCGGCACAGGGGAAGGTAATGATTATTACGCCCCCCAACCCCCACCCCACGACATTGCTGGACGTCTCCTTTAAATCCTGACCAATTTCCCAGTCTCTGCTGATGAAAAGCATCCCCACAGCATGAAGCTGCCACCACCATACTTCATTACGGAGTGATGGGAAGTGCTGGGTTTGTGCCTTTAAGTTATGGATTTTTCAGGCCACTCTTCCATAAATGCCCACAATGTGGAGTGTTTGGCCTTTATTGGTCCTATGGGCAGATACTACCATCTCCAATGTAAATCATGGAGCTCCTTCACTGGTATTGCAGGTGTCTTTGTTAAAGGGCTAATCCACTCAAACATAACTTTTCATATGTTGCTGCCAATGGTGAGACTAACAATTCCTTCCATACTTGTTATTGTCTATTCAGTCTCCTTCCCCCAGTTCTTAATTGCTGCTTTCTGCTGAAGACACAAAAATCTGTGTGATAGCTTTTCTTTCTGTTTCCCCCTCCTCCCCCTCCCTTCTGAGACAGGTGATGTAAATAAGTCCCTGGCAGGCTGTATCTGCAACTTTGTAATGCTGGGAGGTTTAATCTGAGGTCAAGTTGCTAATGAACTCAATGTGATTATCCCTTTGGCATTACAGATAGGGACTTGTTTACAACAGTCCTCCCAAAAGGGAGGGGGTGGAGGGGAGACAGAGGAAAAAAAAAAAGCACACAATTTTTTGTGTCTTCAGTAGAAAGCGGCAGCTCAGAACTGGGTAATGGAGACTGAATAGATAATAACAAGTATGGAAAGAATTATTAGTCTTACCATGGGCAGCAACATATCAAATGTTTGAGAGGAATACCCCTTTAAATTTCTTTATTAGCAGAGCCCTGATCTATATGTTGATCTCCATAACTTTCTCTATGACCAGTTTGGATGATTCTTGGTCTTCCTGTCGCACGCTTAGTGGTGTTGCAGTTATACTGACAACCATATGATACAGTAGGTTATGTGAGACAACTGGACCAGACTTTATCTGGGGATGTTCTAGCAAATAATCCCAGAGCTGAGAGCTGAGCTGCGATTGGTTGCTGGGGGCAGTTTACTCCATGGATATTTTACACCCCTTGATAAATCTCCCCCATAGTTTGAAGGGTCCTTGCCGTAAGCAATATATGTGATGGGACCTCCAATCACCACAACACATTAATCGTATTGAGAGGCAGAGAGACCATCAGCGACCATAGGATGTATACCTCTGTATTTATACCTGTATTTATACACTGCTGCCATAACAGGTTTATGGGAAAACTGCAAAATGCATTTATAAAGGAGTTACAGGAGACTCTTCTTACTACAGTATATAATAAAAGCATTGTTCTAAGATCTGGATAGACTCAATAGTTCAGGCGATTTTAAGAAACTTTATTGTTTTTTTTTAGGCAAACATGCCATTATCTGCATTCAAAAAGCCTTTTCCCAGGTCCCCCCCCCCCCTGGGAATATCAGGAAATTGTGACTTGTTGCATCAGACACAACCCTGTCTGTTCTATAGAGGGGAAAGGGGGGAGGAAGTTAGTCATCAGCAGAGAACAAAGGATTACACAACATGGAGGTGGGTAACAGCCGCATTGAGAGGTCAGAGAGGTTAGTGCTGACTGTCAGAGGAGATTAACTGTAGATGAACTCTTTGTTGTCCTGTTTTGGTGCCTCATCTCTCTTTACCCCTCCCCTCTCCATAAGCAAGCCATGAAGACAGGGGGGCGGGGGCTTCAAACAGTTTTTTCATGATAAAAATGTATTTTTCGCTAATAAACCCAATTACAAAGTTTCTTAAAATCGCCTGTACTATTCATTTTTGGAAAAAAAATTAAACAACAGTGACATTTTAACCCCTAGACGACCTAGGACGTACTTCCGTTCCAAGTTATGACATGTCCTATTTGTAAATGGAATGGATTGGAGATCCTTGGAAACACTGAAAACGTGAATAGCCCAATACAAAGCAATGGGCTATATATTAGTCAGTGTGCACAGACAACGTCACGGAGAGAGACAGGAGCAGGCAGCTTTTTGAACTTGCCGCCCACCCTTGCGGGGAACATTCCCTCACGCCTGCCCCAGCTGCCATCACCCATTTCCAGGCTGCCGGTGCCCATGCTTCAAATAGCCACCAGTCCTGCCTCTCTCTGCCTCCACTGCAGGGAATGCCCTATAAAGGAGCAGGGATTCCTGTCATAATGACAGCAATCCCTGCTTCAAATGTGTGTTCCCCACTCCTTCACAGTAAGTGGTCGAGCAAGATTCATCGCTACTTACTGCTAATCTTTACACTCTGTGGAACGAGCGCGCTGCACCCATGGAGAGTAAAAACCAATAAAAAGACATTTACATTGTTCCCTATGGGAGCACACAGCTTGGTTCTCAAACTGCTCGGTTCTGGAACAGCCTTCTGTAGTCTTAAGAGAAAACAACAACAACAACAACAACAACAACAACAGACAACCGTCTACAAGCATCGCTGCTGATTTATTTTGTGCTTTCTACGACACAATTATGGAATACAAACGTATCCGGCATCCATGCAGTGTCATGGTAATCGTTCATATTCTCCATCAGTCCCATGTAAGCAAGCTTCAAAGTGATCAGTGCACGCAAACAACGGCTGCAAAAGATGTCACCTATTCAATTAGTCAGAAGACTTTACTAATCTGGATTTCCCATGCCTGCAGTGATAGAATAGGTTACACGACAGTGATGCATGGTTTCATAGATTTGTAAAATTACTAAAGATGTTTACCAACCAAATAATGGTGGATTTAACAAACAGTGCAGATACAACACCTGATGGCTGTCCTGAGGTGATATATGGTCTATTAGGGTAGTCACCTTTCCCCCCCATTAATGCACTCTATAACCTCCCTATTGCAATGGGTGATGGCTGCAGATCCCCAGCCCAGAGGGACAACACATTGGGGGAGATTTATCAAAGGGTGTAAAATTTAGACTGGTGCAAACTGCCCACAGCAACCAATCACAGCTCCTCTTTCCTTTCAGCACTGCCTAAAGCTGAGCTGTGATTGGTTGCTGTGGGTAGTTTGCACCAGTCAAAACTTTACACCCTTTGATAAATCTCCCCCATTGGCTTCTCAGTAGATATCTAGTGACTAAGTATTCCTATGGCTTTACATATAGGTCCAGATTTATCAGTCAACAACCGGTTAGTCTGAAAACAATTGTGCCGCAATCTCCCGTGGCTGAGTGTGAACAATGGCTTGTCAACCTTGTAATTGTCCAAAGATAATGAACCACACACCACCGATGTTCATGCAATATCTCATTTATCCAATCTTGAAAAAGATACAAAGTACAGAAAAGTATATTCACCCAAGACTGGTGCTCGTAAGGTCCAGATGCCAACAATGGGAGAATATTGGGCCATAGTTGCACGACTGTAAGCCGCTGTCATCTCGGTAAGGTGAGCGTTGTCGCAGGTGAGATGGCAGACATCAGCATTCACATCCGCAACAACGTTCACCTTACTGAGATGACAGCGGCTCAAAGTTGTGTAACTATGGACTAATATTCTCCCATTGTTGGCATCTGGACCTTACGAGCACCAGTCTTGGGTAAATATACTTTTTCTGTACTTTGTATCTTTTTCAAAATTGGATAAACGAAATATTGCATGAAAATCGGTGGTGTGATATTCATTGTTGTTGGACTAGTCTGATTAGCCAATAGCAACAAACAGCTTTCATTTTACTCAAGCTTATTAAAGGGAAACTATCAGCAGGTGTAACGCCTGGAGTCGTGGATCCTCTTTACAGTCACTAGCAATGGCATAAACCGCACCAGGGAGCGGAGTCTAAGGGGCCGCTGGTCTTCACCAGAGCCCGCCGCAAGGCGGGATGGGTTTGCTGCGGCAGGCGACCCCCAGGTCGCTACCCCTGGATTGGTTTGCTAGTGACGGCGGGAAAGGTGTGGCAGGAGCAGTAGGCAGGTGATAGTGCAGGCAGTGGTCAATAGGCGTAACCGCAGGTGACAGAGGCAGTGCACAGGAACAACGGACAAGGACAGCAGACAGGAACGACAGGGAGCTGGGCCAAACGCTAAGGGAAGCATGTAGAGGCTCCAACACGAGGAACAGGGCATGCTGGGATTTATAGGGAGTGTTAGTGTGTACACACCAATTAGGGGCGGACTGGCTCTTTAAATCTGAGACAGCCGACACGAGCGCGCCCTAGGAGGCGGGGACGCACGCGCCGGCCGGGACAGACTGAGACAGGAGCGGGGCGAGGTAAGGCGCCCCCCCCTCGGGGCCGAGCTAGTAGCAGCGCCGGGTCCCTGCACATGGACACTGGCGGCTGCCTGGGACGGAGGGGGGTTGCGGCGGCGGCCCGGAGCACGGGACGCTGCCGCAGCTCTGACAGTAGGTTAGATGAATCTATATATGCTGATATGTCTCTACTGCACAGGAGATGCGGAGGAGGAAGGTATGTCCTTTATGGTAGGTCTCTTACCTTCCTCCACGGCGCCGTTCCAGTGCAATTTTAATGTAGTGCTTTCTCCGGTAAGGCCGTTTGGAGAACTGCCCCACCCCCAGAGCACCGCCCCTTCTAATGATCATCGGTGGAGCAGGCCATTCAGATCGGCACTCTGGGGCAGGACAGGTTTGCAGATCTCATTTAGGGCGGAGTGTTTTGTGCAGGACCTTTTTTTATCATTATGGTCAGCATTTTTCCCCGAAGCCAGGAGTGGAACCAACATGGAGAAAAACTATAAACTATAATATATATGTATCTTTTTTTATTCTCCTTCTGGCTAAAATACTAACCAAAATACTGACTAACATGAGTGCCAAACACTTACCGAAATACTATGGGGGACATGTATGAAAAGGTGTAAATGCCTTTTTTAGGCGCAGATGGGGCACATCAGTGTATAAATATTTGCAAATTGTATTTTTGCGAATATTTTTTTTCGGATCTGCCCCATCTGCACCACCTTTTCCAGTTACGGGGCTTTTTTCCGTGGAAAAATGATACTGAAACCTACGGCAGCTCTGAGCTAGTGTAGGTTTCAAAATCTTCGCATGGAGAGGCTCAGTGTGATTGGGATTTATGCAATGCGCCTCTACATAAATCCCTTGAGCTCCGGAGCTGCGGTGACATTTGTAAGCCCAGCGTAAAACACTAGAGATGAGCGAACTTGCCGGATTTCTGGTTCGTATGAACCAGAAATCTCGGCGTCTGATTCCTGCTGTCTGCTCGCTCTGTGCAGCGGGTGGATACAGCGTAAGGAACGCCTAGAAAACTGGGATACAGCCAATGCCAATGGCTGTATCCCAGTTTTCCAGGCGTTCCTTACGCTGTATCCACCCGCTGCATGGAGCGAGCAGACAGCGGGAATCAGACGCCAAGATTTTTGGTTCATACAAACCAGAAATCCGGCAACTTCGCTCATCTCTATAAAACACCCCGGAATTCATAAATATCCCCCTATGTGTGAACCCAATGCTAAATAATGTTATTCTAGGATGATTGTGATCAGGAGGTAGTACAGTTTTACCAGTCAGGTATTACAGAAGGCGGCACTGGAACCCCCAATCACCAAATCAGTTCAATGGGTACTCTGGTATAAGAAAATTGTATTTAATATGTCATCAGAAAATTATCTTTTGTTTGATCTCCAAGTTTTTATGTTAAACATATTTTTAGAAATTTTCCATTTCCTATCTATATTGTGTCAGCACCGGAGATCCCAGAGCCCAGCGAGGGTCCCAAGGTCAGTCCCACCGCAGGCACGAAGAGAGGTAAGTTAGTACTTGTATACAATTTCCCCCCTGCCAGCTTAATCCACTGGTTGTCTCTTTTAACATTCATGTCAACTAGTTGACCTAAAAGGCGTACGGCTAGGCCCGAAACGCTTGTACTGTCCCGACGTTTTGAAAGACAGATTTTCTATACAAGGCCTTTCTGGCAATTACACACAGTTTCTATGTTAAATCTTATGGCCACACCAGTAAATTCTTTTCACCATCCATCAAAGCTCCAATCAAAAGGTTTTGTTGCAAGGTTATCCGGGGAAGGTCAGGCACACAATGGCCGCCTGCAAGTTCTCCGCGCTGTTGTAGACTTTTTAAAGAATCATCTCCCTTCCAGAGGGGATATTAACCACACTGTATGCGGCTTTGAAACACGCAGCAAAACCCCTCCAGCTCGGAAGTTGTAAATGTAATGTTCCCCCTTGCATAATAATATGCAATTAAAGTCTGCACTACACGACTGATGAATTATTGCCTCTTGCATCGACATAGAACAATTTAATTGCATTTTGATTTGTTCCACTCTTTCTATTACAGCCTTTCATTAGATGGCATTTTGGGACCGGAGTTTACGGCAAATGTTCTTTTCTACAAGTGCATTTGTACTCGCATTTAAAGTGTCCTTACACCGGGCAGTGAGATTATTTCATTAAATGCTTAATGCCATTATAGAACAATGCACAATACTTCCCTGGTAGCACGGCAGATATTAACAGGTGACATAATTTGCTTGTATGTGAAGTGTTCCACACTCCGCTTGGCTTTACCACCGCCGCTAATGGAGGCTTTGCCGTGCGTGTGTCCTGCCTCCCAGCACTATCTATTCATCTCCAACTTGTCAATGGTCTCCAAGTGAAACGGCGACATTTTGATTTATTGCCTGTATTACCGGAGGAGAGTATTAAAATAGTTATGCTAATCTTATAAAGCATTTTGCACTGCGGAAACACAGCTTTGGTATATTGGAAATTAGTGTAGATCTGTTACTACACAGCAAAAGGTCAGAGATCTCAGGCTCAAAGCTCAATGGAGACAAATGCTTGGAACGCATAGTACGGAAAATAAGACAAAGAATTCTGCTCCAGGTTACATGGGCACCGACTGCCTATTGGTTTATGTATTTTATACCAAAGACTTGAACACATAAAACATATAATAATAATAATAATAATAATACATTTTAAAAAGAATATATATATATATATATATATATATATCCATCTTAAAAATTTATTTTGTCTATTCCCTACCTTCTAAAGTTTCTAAATGCGTAAAGACACCAAGCGATTATCGGCCATATTTGCCTAATTATCGGCTGTTATGGCTGTTAAACACTTGCCATAATGGCTCCTGTTAAAAGGCAACAATCAGCTAACATGCACAATGTTGGCTGATCCTTGTCTTTCAACTTGTTGAAAAAAATTTAGAGCAATAACAACAGTCTGCTGGCCGTTGCTCGAGCAATAAGCGGTAGCAGGCCGCTGCTATCTCCTATGGGCTCCCCGGACGATCTTTAGCCCCTCCCGCAGCTGGCCACGCCCCCCCCCCCCCCCCTGCTCTTACCCGCTTGCTGTCGTGTGTGTACTAGTGTTAGCAGCGAGCGGGGAATGAGAAGTAAGCATGTGCTGATCTGATAGGTCGGCGCTCGCTTCCTCCTCCAGATTGGTCTGTGTAATAGGGGCTTATATCACCCAGAAGCCTCCTGGAAGGTAGTGTATTGGTGGTACTTTACTCTATATAGGATCTCAAAGATCAATCCTTAAGTCTCACCACTTTGCTAGAGATGCGCCAAACATGTAGAATCCCTTCTTCACATATGGTGGATGTGTGAGACCTTAAAGCCCTTCTGGTCTCAGGTTGAAAAGACAATCAAGAGAATGCTTCATAAGGCCATATTCACACAATGTTTTTTAACGTCCATTATTTTAGACTTTAAAAATGGCCGTTGTTTAGCATACTTTGGCTGCCATCAGTGCAATAATAGTTGCTAGTTCATTGTTCAAGTTTAAAGATGGTCCCTTTTAACACTTTTTTGGATTGAAAGCCAGAAAATAAAACAGTGTTAACATTTGAAAATAATTTTCATTGTTTGCAAAAGAACGGCCACACATTAATGTCACAAACAATAATTTGACAGCCATTGTGAATAATGGCCATTATTCTATACATTGTGTCATTATGACAAGGAGGCCGACTGATTTCCGCCAGTTTTACTCCGTGTGAATGGAGCCTTAGGGCCCCTATTACACAGGACAATTATTGTGCGAACAATCGTTACATTGTTCGAATTTAAACGATAATCGTTTTGTGTAATTGCAGGCAACGATCAAAAAATCGTTCGTATGTTGTCGATCGTTGATTTAGGTCTGAACCTAAAATTATCACTAATCGTTTGCTGTAATTCCACATTTGTTCGCTCAAGTTCTGCTTTTGTTTACTAATCGTTCAGTGTAATTGCACATTGTTTTTCTGGGATCAGAAGGAATAAACGATCATAGTAACAATCGCAATAACGATCATAGTAACGATCGTAACTGACGACCATCGTCCTAATATGGTGAACGATTTCAGGTTAGTGATAAACAATCTCTTTTGCGATCGTTTATTGTTAGTCGTTAATCATTAAAAATCGCTCCATGTAATAGGAACCTTAGAAGTAAATTCCAAATCTATATAAATTTCTGGCACCAGTGGATTTTTTGGGGGTGAAGTACCCCATTAATGCACCAACATGCCAGATTTGAGGCATTTGAATACCTATAGAGGACTAACATACAATGACTTTATAAGTACACATTGTGAGAGTGGTGTATATTAGTATTTATGTGATGCATTGATCTGTATTGCCTGCCCAGGTCCCTAACTAGCAGGTAGCGCTGCCTTGTGACTGCTAATATCAGGGGGGCGATTACTTCTGGCACCAAATATATGAGAGATTGTGCATGGTTAAATGCGGCCAATAAAGAATCCAGACATGCGGCATCAAGAAGAAAATATATTATAATTAATGATAGTCTCTTCGACAAATCCTCTAATTAATCATTTATGGGAGCGGGCAAACCTTCAAGTGCTTCATAAAAATAACCCGGAATACTTTCAATTCTTTCAAAAACAAAGGAAATGATTGTCACTTACCTAGCAAAACAATAGCGTCTAAGAGCTACTGTAACCGGCATGGAAGAAAAAACTGGGATTGTTGTCTGAACAGAAACCCAACCTCAATCATTCTTTTGTGTATCGTCATAAATATAGTGTTTTAATCGAGATGTTAGATGACAAATGGATGAGGTTCCAGCAGTCTAGAGCCCTAACTTATGGCTGACATTTACCATAGCATTGGCTGTATAGGGTGCATTATAATCCTGCAAGGTTAGAAGGTCACCTGACAGTTTAAAAGTAAATGAGATTTTTTTTTTTTGTTATATTGTAAATATCAAAGACCTATAATCGGCAAAAACTGGCGAAAATTCTTTTTAGCTAGGTAAAGGTTTAGGCTGGGTTCACACTATGTATATTTCAGTCAGTATTGTGGTCCTCATATTGCAACCAAAACCAGGAGTGGATTAAAAACACAGAAAGGATTTGTCCACACAATGTTGAAATTGAGTGGATGGCCACCATATAACAGTAAATAACGGCCATTATTTCAATATAACAGCTGTTGTTTTAAAATAACAGCAAATATTTGCCATTAAATGGAGGCCATCCACTCAATTTCAACATTGTGTGAACAGATCCTTTCTGTGTTTTTAATCCACTCCTGGTTTTGGTTGCAATATGAGGACCACAATACTGACTGAAATATACGTAGTGTGAACCCAGCTTTAAACTGCGTTTTTGCAATTTTGTTTAATCAGTTTTATGCAAAAAAAAAACAAAAAAACGGATGCATTTGTGTGCCTCCGTTTTTCTATTGACTTCCATTATAAAAAAAAAAAAAACACCAAAAAGGATTTTTTTGTCGACCATGTTTTAGTGTACGCTAAAAAAAAAAAAAAGAAAAAAAAGGGGGATAAATAGATTTTTTTTTTGAATGGAAGTCAATGGAAAAAAACTGATCAAAATTGATGAATACAAATGCATAAGTTTCTGCATCTGCTGCCTTGTTTGTTTGTTGTGAGTTGTGAGTCTGTCAGCAGGTTTAGGCTGTCCTATCTAAGGGTATGTGCACACTATGGAATACGCACAGAGGGGGAGATTTATCAAACATGGTGTAAAGTGAAACTGGCTCAGTCGCCCCTAGCAACCAATCAGATTCCACCTTTCATTTTCAAAAGAGTCTGTGAGGAATCAAAGGTGGAATCTGATTGGTTGCTAGGGGCAACTGGGCCAGCTTCACTTTACACCATGTTTGGTAAATCTCCCCTGGAGACTCCAAGCGTATTCCGCCATTCGGCCTCCACTTGAAGTTTAAAGTGTCGTATAGACTTATTTATATTTGCCGATGAATTTCCACCATCCACCTAAAGAATTGACATGTCTATACGACAGGCGGAACTTCAAGCAGAGGCCGCACGGCAGAACCTGCTTGAAGTCTAGGCTGGGTTCACACTACGTATATTTCAGTCAGTATTGTGGTCTCATATTGCAACCAAAACCAGGAGTGGATTGAAAACACAGAAAGGCTCTGTTCACACAATGTTGAAATTGAGTGGATGGCCACCATTTAATGGCAAATATTTGCTGTTATTTTAAAACAACGGCTGTTATATTGAAATAATGGCCGTTATTTAGGCCCCCTTCACACGTCCGGAAAATCCACCCGGATTTCCTATCAGGAAATCCAGACGGAGTTCCGGACCCATAGGCTTTAATTAGTCACGGACACCCTTCCGGATTTTTCCGGAAGGGTGTCCGTTCCGGAAAATAGATTCAGAAAAAATAGGACATGTCCTATTTTTGTCCGGAATTCCGGCCCGGACGCCCCCATAGAAGCCTATGGGAACGCTGTAACCGCGGACGCTTTCCTGATGCATATCAGGAAAGCGTCCGGGGTTCCGCATTGTCTGCCCACCACCCGTACCCCTCTCCCCTGAACCTCACCCGTTGTCTCCTCCGGCTCCGGCCTCCTGCTGTTCCTGGTCTGCTCTGCTGGTGTGCTCCGGTCTTTCCCGGCCTGCTGCAGCCTGATCCCCCATACTGCCCCCCGGACCCCTGGCGCGCCGCGGCATCTCCGTACCCCCCCCCCACCCCCGGGCAATAGCGCACGCTGCCCAGCACCCTCATTCCGCCCCCGGACCTCAGCAGCCACCGCACATGCCCTCCGTTACGCCCCCCCGGGGCTGCAGCGCACGCCGTCCGACACCCCCATACTGCCCCCCCCCCCCCACGGACCTCAGTGATCGGCACCCGGCACCCCCATTCTTCTCCCCCCTTCCCCCTCCACGACCTCAGCTCAGCACATTCTGCGACCCCCAATCCCATGCCAGGAGCCGATCACCACCCCCAGGACCGCGGCACCCCCCACCCCTCACCTCGGGGACCATCAAAAGGAGAAGAGGACTACGGAGGCCACAGCAGGATCCAGGACAGGTGAGATTATCCCCTAAAAATACTACTCCCATTATGTCCTGCTGACAGTCCATGATGGGAGTTGTAGTTCTGCAACATGTGGCCATTCAGGATGCAGAACTACTTCTCCCATCATGTCCTGCTGACAGTCCATGATGGGAGTTGTAGTTCTGCAACATGTGGCCATTCAGTATGCAGAACTACTTCTCCCATCATGTCCTGCTGACAGTCCATGATGGGAGTTGTAGTTCTGCAACATGTGGCCATTCAGGATGCAGAACTACTTCTCCCATCATGTCCTGCTGACAGTCCATGATGGGAGTTGTAGTTCTGCAACATGTGGCCATTCAGGATGCAGAACTACTTCTCCCATCATGTCCTGCTGACAGTACATGATGGGAGTTGTAATTCTGCAACAGATTAGAAGATGACACAGTATAGGAAGGGGGAGGCAGGGGCACAGTAGAACTACATCTCCCATCATGGTTTGCGTGGTAATACGCAAGACTACATCACATAATGGGAGTTGTAGTTCTGCAACAGATTAGAGGATAATACATGGCATGAGGGGGAGACTGTGAATATGTACACGAGGGGGACGCGGTGGCAGGGTACACAAGGGGGACGCGGTGGCAGGGTACACAAGGGGGACGCGGTGGCAGGGTACACAAGGGGGACGCGGTGGCAGGGTACACAAGGGGGACGCGGTGGCAGGGTACACAAGGGGGACGCGGTGGCAGGGTACATGACGGGTGATGTGGGTACTTGTGATGTGTGTTGGCATACTAGACCATATTGAAATCACTTCTTTTTTTTTTTCCAGCAGGAAATCCTGAAGGCTTTTCCTGGTGGTTTCCTGATGGTAAAAACGGATTACTGTCAGGAAATCCTGATACTTTCCTGATGACATTTGAGGCCTCCTGATCAGGATTTCCTGACAGTAAAAACTGACACGGACATGTGAAGGGGGCCTTACTGTTATATGGCGGCCATCCACTCAATTTCAACATTGTGTGGACAGATTCTCTCTGTGTTTTCAATCCACTCCTGAATGAGGTTGCAAATTACTGAGTGAAATATACTGTTTGTGAACCCAGCCTCACATGTAAAACCACTAGTCAGTATTACGGCGGGTTCAGACTACGGAATTTGCGCGGATTCCGTTGCCTGTACTCGCGGACAGCAGCGCGCCTTTCCGCCCGTGCAATAGACACCATTCTATGCATGGGCGGATTCCGACGCGTCAATTTTTTCAGCGGATAGCGGAATTCGCCGGCCCATAGAATGGTGTCTATGGAGCCGGGGGAAAGGCGCACGGCCGTGAGAGCGTACAAGCAACAGAATCCGCCGGATTTTATCCGCGCAAATTCCGTAGTCTGAACCCTCCCTTAAGGCGTGGATAACTGCCTGAGCAGTAATGCTACCTCAATATATCTAAACTAAACCAAAAACTGAGTAATGTAGCAATAATTTTTATTGAAGTATAATAAAAGTACATAATAGCAAAAAATGAATCAACACTATAAAAACAGGGTGACAATCCTGGAGAGATATTACATATAACATAATCATGAAAAAAGCGGCTCATACAAAAGAACACTGGGACCGGGTGTAAAGTACTGAGTGCATAACAATCCACATGAGGGGCAAACCCTATATTTGCTGTAGGAACCCTTTCCACCCCATATATGAACCACAAAGTATTATTAAAATCACAAGGTCTGCTCACTCTCCAGGACCCCACCATGCAGTATCTCTCCAGTAATATCTCCCCTAGGGTGGTGGCGATCACTTTTTATTACAATTTTTCTGGATTTGGTGACAAAACACAGCAATTTTCGCACTTTGGCGGGTTTTTGCGCTTACACCATTTACCATCAGGAATGGTATAATTTAATAGTTTGGGTGATTATGCACATGGCGATACCACATATGTTTGTTTATTTTTATTTATAAAATGGGAAAAGGGGGTCATTTAATTTTTTTGGGGGGAGGGGATTTTTTTTATTAATGGAAATTTTTTTTTTTACATTGTAATTAGAAGTCCTCTGAGGGACTACTATATACACAGCCCTGATCCCCCTGGGGGACTACTATATACACAGCACTGATCCCCCTGGGGGACTTCTATATACACAGCACTGATCTCCCTGGGGGACTTCTATATACACAGCACTGATCTCCCTGGGGGACTTCTACATACACATACTCCCATTGAGATCAATGCTGTGCATATAATAGAGCATCAATCCATGAAATCGGTGCTCTATTGGTCTGGTCTGCTGCAGACCAGATAAATAAAATACCGTCCCGGGATCAGCATTATTCAGACGATGAGGCCCGGCCAGTTAAGTTAAACAGATCGCCCCTCCGCAATCTCATTGCGGGGTGGCGATCCGCCCACTAGACCACCACAGAGGGGGAAAATTGTAAATTAGATGCAGCTGTCAGCTTTGGCTGCTGCATCTAAAGGACTCCTTATTGGCCGCGGTGATAGGACCGGGCACGCTAATAGCTGCGGTCCTGGGCTATTAATAGCACCGGGGATCATGGCAGTTAAGAGCGGGGTCGCCGCATGGCCCCCCCTCTGAACTCCCCTACCAGACTCAGGATGTACAGTTACATCCTGGGTTGTTAAGGGGTTAAAGGAGAAGTCCGGCACTGGCTGAAATCTAGCAGGGGCCAGTGCCAACTTAAGAACCAGTCCTTACTAACCTCTCCCTGTGCCCACGGTGAGCGTCGGGATCTTCTCAGGACGCCCGAAAGAAGGTATTTTTCCCAGGGTAGGGGGGCAATGCCTGTCCTGGCTGATAGACTGGGTGCTCAGCCAATCAGTGACTGGAGCACTGTCCTGCCCCTGTCACTGAATGGCTGATTGTCTAGTCCTGGAGGCTGGACTTCTCCTTTAAATAAAATCTTACATGATCCTACACATTACTAAATAATTTAGTGGCTACTGTAGGCAATTTATTGCTTTACTATGATAAATATGAATGTGGCCATTGCTGCAGATACATATATAATGATAAAGTATTGAACCCAGATTTTCAGGAGGGGCAGCTCATACAATATTCCATATTTGGAGTAATGGATTGGTGAGTCCCATTAAGACTACATGAATCGTTGACTATATGCAGTTAATAAAATCAGACTAAATGTCCCTATACAATTTATACTTATGTCAGCCAAATACTCCATGTATGGGTAAGAGGGCAGAGATAACTGTCCGCAGAACGATACGTTATTGAAGATGTACCACCTTAAAGCGTGAAATTGTGTGGCCCAACCTGTCCTGTTACCTTTCTACATGTAGCTTTGCTCATGATATTATAAGGCATTTTTCACACAAGCTTGGATGCCCCTTTCGTTCCCATAACACCAGCACACCAAATAGAAAAATACACCACAGCTTTATACTAAACAGCTACACTGCTCCACCCCATGCGCTAAGATATCTGGTTGGACCATGTAGACAACATATCGACAGGTGATATTGTATTCTTATCCATTGAGGTAGAAAAATAACCCCCTGAGCCTATATAGCTAGCCATAAGGATTCTTTATATTGAAAGTGCCCTAGATTACATCTGCCCCAAATGCAACATACTAAATGTCAACCAGTGCTGAGCGGAGTGGCCAAACTGTTTTTGGCAACATTTTCCCAACTAGAATGCTTGCCATTTGACTGCCCGCTGCTGCAGCAGTTGGATGCAGCCTTAGGGAGTCCTGAAAAACATGGATATAGCCATAGGCCATAATCTGTATCCATGTTTTTCGGGACTTCCTAGGGTTGCAACCACGCGTGCCGCCTCATCAACTTCTCAGCCGCGATCGGCTGAGCATAACTGTGCTCAGCCATTCATGGCTGAGCATACAGTAGTTATGACGCAGCAGAGGGGGGCCGGCATGAGGGACAGCAGGAGCGGGTTGGCCGGCCTCTCGAAGATTACATTACTGTCAGGAGACTGTGGACGGGGGTCGACACGTATCAGGTATGTATAATGCACTACACTTCCGGGTCCACGGTCGGGGGTCGAGGAACACGGGGAAGGGGGCCATTCACAACTTTGTAATGTGTGTTATTTTGTGAATAATTTCTTAGCGCCGCACTACCCCTTTAATCTACAGCACCATGAAAACACAGTGCTATAATAGAAGGCCTCTTAATGACCCCGGTGAAGAACATAAGGGTAGTCATTAAGGGGTTAATATTACTACGGTACTGTAACTCGCCCTAATTAGTATACATAGCACTTCCGTTCAAACATCTGTTCGGTGTATCATTTAGGAGCTATGATAAATTGCAGCATAAAGGAAAAAAGACAAGAAAATATAGAGCAGCGCTGTACATCAAGGGAATAGGCTATAGGAATAGAATGTGATATACATAATTAAAATGTAGGAGAAGCAACGTTTCCTCACACAACCCTCAAACTGGAGCACATCGCACTTTTACATGTTTGAATAACGTTGTCGACTATAATAGTTTATTTTTTTCATATAAATTATGTATGTAACATGTATCCTCTGGTATGAGGGATCCTGTCTCCTGGCCCCTTGAAAACTAAGCAGCAAATCAGTTTAGATAATTAACAAAAACTGTATAAAAAAAAACGCTAACAACCACCTAACAGCAGGTGCATGCGTCAGATACACGATAGGCATAGGAGCTGCTGTCCTGCAGGAGATGAATCAGAGCTACAGTCATAAACAGTATAACCTTTCCTACTCCTCGTTTCCAATACCACAAGGTGCACCTGAGGAAGAGGCTGGTCAGTCCCTGAAACACGTTGTGCGATAACCTATTTTATGTTTTAATAAATATATCATGAGATTACGAACCTTGCAAATTATCTGCACCTGATACATTTGAGGTTTCTTGTGAATTGGAGGTATTGATCTGTAAAAGTAACAATGGTTTTTATCGCTTTTTTGGGGTTATTTCCAGAGATGAGCAAAATAACAGTAATAATGAAGTGAAGCGATTAGTTATCTCTGCAGTTCGCTTATTAGCCGGCTTTGTAACTTAGTGTGGCTCCTCCCAAGGTGCCTTGCAAATGCTGGATCCAGTCCTGGGTAACTTCTCCCAGTTTCCCAGGGCTGGATCAAGCTTTTCCCAGCACCTGGAGTGGAGAGGCATGGAGCAGCAGTCAATTATAAGGCAGATGCCTCATAAGCAACTTTCAGAGATAACAAAGCACTTTGATTCCTCAGTGTAAACTGGCCCTAATAACATAGCAGTGAGAAAAGTGTTCTCGCGGAACACTTTCCTCGTGGATACCACACAAAATTCCATGAGGAAAGTGTTCTGCCCAGAATCCCCTCTGGCTGAATTCCGCACAATATTTTTCATTTGATCAAATTCATTTATTTTTTCCAATTCCGTAAAAAATTTCACGCCAACGGAATCCGCCAGAAGAATTGACATGTCAATTCTTCAGGCGGAAAGCGGATTCGCTGCGGACATTCTGCTGTATGAACTGTGGAGTTCTGTGGAGCAGAAATTCTGCTGTATGAACTGTGGAGCGCAAATTCCATTGAACTCAATGGAATTTGGCTCTGCACTATGTTTTCAGGTGGAATTTTCAGTGAGGAATTGGCACTGAAATTCAGCACTGATTCCTCAGTGTGAACTGGTCCTTAGTATAAATTTGCTCATCTCTAGAGCTAACCTCAAGTATGGGGCATTTAATTACCGGTGGCTGAAAAAGTTTGACGTAGCCCTAAGGCCATGCTTACCTGTCCACACTCCCCCGCTGCACCCCGCTTGCTTCTCCGTGCTCCCTGCTCAGAGACAGCCAATTAGTGCGCTGTCCCGTTGCAGGCAGTGATTGCTAAGCAGGCCATCACTGAGCAGGGAACCCAGATAAGCAAGCAGGAGGACTCTGGGGGAGCAAGGACAGGTAAGCATGGAGAATGGAGTGCCATAGACTTTAATAGTAATCAGTATCACAGCGGATTTCACTGCAAAACTTGCACTTTCACGCTGTGAACATGGTACTGTATGTGTGAACATACCCTTAGGGTTGGTCCACACAACAGATATGCTGCGGATCCTTAACTGTCATTTTTAATGAGATTCCATACAAATATGTATATGTAAAAGTCGGCTCCCTTAACGCCCAGTGGCCGGTACATTCATTGCTGGTCCACGCTTGGTTCAAAGGCTCCTGGTGTCTGGACGTCCTGCTGCGCCAATCAGTGCACTGCCCCACCGCAGTCACTGATTGGCTGAGCACCGGGAGACCCCGAAGCAAGCCAGAGCGCAGACCGGCAATGAATATACCAGGCCACAGGGTGTTAAGGGAGACGACTTTTACATACTCATTGCAAGTATAAAATCTTATTGAAAATGACAGTTAAAGGGGTTATCCAGCGCTACAAAAACATGGCCATTTTCCCCCTACTGTTGTCTCCAGTTTGGGTGGGGTTTTGAAACTCCGTTCCATTGAAGAAAATGGAGCTTAATTGCAAACCGCACCTGAATCGGAGACAAGAGAGGGGGAAAAGTGGACGGCTCCTGCCGTCCCTCATGCCGGCCCCCCTCTGCCGCGATTGGCTGAGCACAGTTATGCTCAGCTAATCGCGGCTGAGCAGCTGATGATACGGCAAAGGGGGGGCGGCATGATTACAGATGGGGTCGGTCGACACGGATCAGGTATGTATACTGCACTACACTTCCGGGTACACGGGCAGGGGTCGGGAAACACGGAAAGGGAGCCACTCACATACATAACATAACTTTGTAATGTGTGTTATTTTGTGAATATTTTCTTAGCGCCGCACTACCCCTTTAAGGCTCTGCAGCAGAAATCCACTGAGGATCCGTTGTGTGTGAATATACCATAAAAGGAGTTACCGACAGAAGATGGGTAAACCTTCGTTCAGAATCTTTGACCCTTGTGGCTGCGGTAAGGGCTGGATTACACAGGCAATAGCGATGTCGGTGGTGTCTATGGCCAATTTATCTCCACCAATTTACAGTGAGTCTTAACCATTTTTATTGGTTATATGTACGTTGTTCATCTATAGGATTTTAAGTGGGTGGCTGATAATGGGCTGGGTACATTTAATGACTCAATATCAATTGTCAGAATAATTAGAAGACCTTCCTTGCTCTGTATTGTATGGCTGTGAGTAATTACAGAATCCTTAGTAGTCAGAATCCCATGTAATCCGTGAAGCACCTGGTCTTCGATTTTCGGTGCGGCGGGGTATGACTGGTATGTGCCCACAGCACTGAGGAGAATGACAAAGTATTTTTGGAATGTGTCTTGACAGGTTAACACATTGTTTGATGGTGATGTCTCTATTGTATAAAGCTGCAGCCATCTCGCTCTACTTCTCAGATAATGGAAAGGTTTTAGGAAAGAAGAATAAAATTCCACTTTGTTTGTGCTGCTTTTTTTTTTCTTATTCCGAGCAATTAAACTTTATAGGCCTACATGGTTCCTAAGGGGATGTATTAAATCCTTTTAAAAATGTCAAATATCACCTGTGTAATAAAACATTCTCAGGTGTGTGATTCCGGTGGAGTACAGTAAAATAACATTCACTTTGTGCATCTCCCTAATTGCAAATCATAGCTGATACAATGTCTGCTAAGCCTGTGGCACTGTAATACTAAGCACTAGGCGATTGATGGAAAATACGATAAAGAATTACGGTTTCCTCTGAACTCATTTGAAATGTTATTAGTACTTTCTGTAGTCTTCATTGTAATGAAGTAAAAGGCATCTTGTTGTATTCTATTAGCTTGGCGGCAGAATGGTTGATCTTCTCACATACTTTAAGGGGTGGTGAACTCCCCTCTATATGGTTAGTCTTCGACCATCAAAAAAATGTTTTAATGGCATGATACATATCTTGTGCATGTATGCAGTGGTGTAGCTACCATGGAGGCAGACCACACAGCTGCTACGGGGCCCTGCCGAGCATGGCCTGCCTCCATGGTACTATCTGCAAGTTCAGCTAGCTGAGAGCTCACCCCTCCAGCTGCATCAATGACTGGCTGGCAACTCCTCCCTACCCAGGCGGCGCTCGGAGTGGCTCTTTGAACCCCCCCTCTCGGATGGCTTTCAAACAACATCGCCCCCCCCCTGTGCTCAGAGAACATAACCCTGCCCCAGACGGCTCTCACAGACCACCCTTCCCACCCACGGACAGCGTGTTGAGAGAGCTGTTCTGAGCGCCACCCCACGGGGGTGGGTGGTGGTGGTGGGGGTTGCTCTCCCATACACTACCCCCTAGAACGAGGGAACCTTTTTGACTGAGAGAGCCATGAACGCCAATTTTTTAAAAATGTAATTCCGCAAGAACCATACAATCTGTTTGTAACTAAATTAAATAATGGCTCCTTTTTTTGTGGTAATCCACGCGCCACACTCCTGCCCAGCATCTGTAAACAAGCTGCGGGCCAGCTGCGGCCATCAAAAGAGCCACATCTGCTTGTGAGCCATAGGTTCCCGACCCCTGCCCTAGACACTAGGATTCATGGGGTCCATACTTTTTTTTTGCTATGGGGCCCCATGAATCCTAGTTACGCCCCTGCATTTATACATCCTGAAAATCATAGTAAGGTTATGTTCACACTACGTTTTTTCAGCTCCGTTTAAAATGACGTTCATCATTTTGAGGCTAAAATAACGGACGTAATACAGCAGCCTGGCCTCCCAGTGCAATGACGGCTGTTGGTACATTATTCTAGTTCGGGTTACTAATTGGACTTTGGGGGGGTCTTAATTAAAAAGTCCATTGAATTTAATAGTAAAAATGGTGACAAAAGAAAAAACGTGTGAACAACTAATGAAAAATATCCACTGTTTGCAAAAGACGTCCGAAAATAATGATAGCGCATTATTTTGCATCCGCTCTAAAAACATCCGTTATTGAATGCACTGTGTGCATTGGACGTCCGTATTCCCATTGACTTCAATGCATTGCCATTGCAGTCAGTTAAATGGCGGTAAAAACTGACGTTATTTTAAATCTCAAAATTGTCCGCCTTTTCTTTATTTTTGATGTTGTGTAAACATAGCCATATGATGATTCTGTATTAAAATGGTGTTAAATCTACTGCCAATACTACACTTCAGTACTGCCAGCATTACTTTTTTATTCCCCAGATAACAGCTGGAGATATAATGAAAGGGGATCTTTAAAGTGTCACTGTCAAATTTTTCTTTTTTTTTTGCAGAAATCAATAGCCCAGGCGATTTTAAGAAACTTTTTAATTAGGTTTATTAGCCAAATATGCCATTATCTGCATTTAAAAAGTCGTTTCCCACATCCCCCTCCCTCCTCTTTTCCATCCACTGCAAAAAAATCAGGAAATTGTGACTTGTTGCGTCAGACGTACCCAGTCTGTTCTATGGAGAGGGGAGGGGGGAGGAGGGAGTTAGCCGACAGCACAAAGCAGATAACAGAGGATTACAGGCACAGAGCTGGGTGACAGCTGTAATCAGAGCTCAGAGCAGTCCTGGTGACTGTCAGAGGAGATAAAGGGTGATTTATTTGTAGATTAACTCTTTGTTGTCCTGTTTAGGTCTTTTATTTAGCTCTCTTCATAGGAGAACAATGAAGACAGGGGGGAGAGCTTCAAACTGCTTTTTTATGTTAAAAATGCACTTTTCGGCTAATAAACCCAATTACAAAGTTTCTTAAAATCGCATGGACTATTGATTTCTGCAAAAAAAAAAAAAAAAATCTACAAAAAATTTTCACGACAGTGACACTTTTAAGTCACATTTTATGGGATTGCCCATCGGTATACTGACTGTTGAGAAAAGTTGGGAAAGTACTATACGGTATTTCTGGATACCCAATAATTATCTCACCCCACTTTTATATAGTGATAACGCATACCTTAGTTTCTGTAAGAGCTAAGCTACAACTATATTGGAAATCACCAACGTCAACGCCCCTTATGGAAATTCAGAGTAATATCAACAACAAATACTGATATGAATGTAAAATTGACCCATTAAAAAGGGAATCTGTCACCAAGTTTATTCCGCCTTAAATAAGAGCAGCATAAACTAGTGACAGAAATACTGAACAGATCGGTGTATTACTTACATCATTCTGATCAGCCATTCTCCTAATATGCAGGAGAATAGGATTCTTGCCACACCCCTCCCCCCGTCCTCCAGCTGCTGATTGACAGGTGACTGCCCATACATAGCATGGATAGATAACTTACAATCAGAAGCTGGCGGGCGGAGTTTTCTGCTTCTCATGAATATCCAGGACTACTGAGCTCATGCACATATTGAAGAGGACTACTTATTGCCCATGTAATTCAAGAGGATCTCTCTGGATCAGCTGCAAAGAACAATGTAAGTGATACATCATTCTGTTCAGCTTCTCTGTCACTAGTTTATGCTACCCTGAGATAGGATGCCATATACCGACTGACAGAGTCTTTAAACTTCTTTCCCAAATTTCTCCACAACTGGAAAGTATGGGTGGACTCAACATACAATACAGTCTTGGCTCCCTAATTATTCTTCTTCTTTTAAGAACTTCATACTACATCACAGTTGTTTAACCAGCATTGATAAGTGGTACCTAACATTACACTGCATAATCTGTGCTAAAATTATTATCCTAACACTTACATATACGCTTCCTTTACTGGAAAGGTCATTTAGACATTATGTACACTTGAAAAAAATTCTGTGAAAAATAATGTAATGTTAAAATTTGATGTTAAATGGTGTTAAAATACTCAATATATACTGAGTAAAGATGACGACAACTAGAGCCCAATTGTTCGGCATTTTGATACCGGTGGCTGAAGAGTTTGGGAGTCCTTGAAAACATAGGCCATAGGTTGTATCCAGGTTTTCCAGGACTCCCTATGGACGCATCCAACTTCTTCAGCCACCGGTAATCAAATGCCGAGCTTTCGGGTCGGATGAACCCAAGCATGCCCAAGGTTCGCTCATACGTACTACGGGGGAGATTTATCAAACATGGTGTAAAGTGAAACTGGCTCAGTCGCCCCCGGCAACCAATCAGATTCCACCTCTCATTCCTCACAGACTCTTTGGAAAATGAAAGGTGGAATCTGATTGGTTGCTAGGGGCGACTGAGCCAGTTTCACTTTACACCATGTTTGATAAATCTCTTCCTACATCCTAATAGTCCTAGGTCTCCTTCATATTGACTCAGAATAGTTAATGTATGACCACTATAGAATGTGTATGTAGGGAAAATCGTCACCTGATCATATTAGTATGGAGAGTATTCCAGCTATTGGAGCAAATTAAAAACATCTCTAGATAGAGGGTTAGCGGAGTGTTTGCTTTCCCTTCCGTCCCAAGTCCATATAAATCCAGGTCCTAACACAATCCCTGGCGGTGACTGCGCTTTATTACCCGAGTGTAACAAGTAATCTGTCAGACGTGTTCTCTTTGAAACGGCTAAGTTTTCTTTGGCCTAGCTTCCATTAAACTTCTATGCCGTGTGGATTTATTTGAAGGCACATCAAATACAGTGGCTCTTTTTATAGCGATACATAGGGAATTACAATGCCAGGACTTGGTTTCTTATCTGATGTTCCAAAGCTCACCTAGTTTCCAGAAACAGACATTTAATCATAGCAAGTTCAAAAATAGTTCATTTCATGTGAAGAACGAAATCTACAAACTTCAGATGTTGTTTGAAAATTTGTTTGAACTGTTTCAACCCTGAGAGAGAACTGAACTGAGACCTCAACGTGTGAGCTTAATGGATCCCTCCAAAGTCACATCATCTCCCCATTAGATGTAGAAATTTAATATTCTAATGATTTTCTACTGAAAAGATAAAGCATCACACCCACCTCCATTCATTAGTTCTGCTATATGGATATTTACATAAGTAATGGCATCTAAATATAATACAGAGCATTTCAATCCATACAGTATTACTGTCAATGTGAGTAATTAGGGATGAGCGAATTTACAGTAGGGCCGAATCACTTTGAACCCTTTGACAGGAAAAGCTGGATTCCATCCTGGAAAGTGGGAAAAGTTTCCCAGGACTGGATCCAGCTTTTCCAGGCACCCAAACAGGAGCATTGCAGAGTTTAAAGACAGCTGACTGACAAGCTGACCACCAAACCCGGCAAAGCATTTTGCCACTACTGTAACTGTGCTCATCCCTAGTGCAAAAATAACCACTTATCCTTGATGATTGGAACATGACAGACCCCATTATAAGTCAATTGGGTCTGATGGACAAAGTTGCAGTCCACTGACCAATGGGCCCACCGTTTGCTGTGAATGGTGGGTTAGTTTACATTCCCATATGGCTCTACTAGGCATTGCTCCCACCTAGCCAGTAACCAGCTCCACACTGATGAGGGGCAACACCACGAAACAGCTGTCTGTGGATAGATACCTGGCCTTGATATTTCCTTGGTCATATCCTCAGACTCGTAACTGAGTTGGATATTGACTGAAGGGGCCACCTGATATTGTGGTTTTGGTATTCTCCGTAAAGGAGCCATCCTTTTGCTAGGTCCTTCCCAGGAGGGGTTTCTGGCTAATCTAGTGTTTTGAGACTCATAACTGAGGCTCCACAGATCTTTTTGCATATTAAACAACATAATGTAACCCTAGTCAATGACACTTCTGTGAAATCAACCTGTTCAGTTATGAAGCATCAATGATTGTGAATCATTTGCTGTTGTGCAGGTAGAAACAACCGGAAAACCCTATAAAGGAGCGGTGGTTCTGCAGGTGGTGACCACAGACCATTTCTCTGTTCTCATCCTTTTTGTATGTTGTTTTGGTCACTTTTTGTGCAAGAAAAAACAGGAGCCCTGCAAAAACCAGAAACCACCAGAGTCAGCACCCTATGCTCTTCACAGATGAGAGCATGTTCACACTGAGCACATGTGACAGTCTGGAGACACCGTGGAGAATGTTCTGCTGCCTGCAACATCCTTCAGCATGAGCAGTTTGGCAGTGGGTCAGTAATGGTTGTGGTGGCATTTCTTCGGGGGGGGGGGGGGGGGGGGGGGGGCCTCACAGCCGTTTTTTTAATCCTTCTAACAGGTGCATTGTTGTTCTTTCAAGGTACAGCACATTACAGAACCATCAGGGAACATAAATTACATTTTCACAGCTGCAATTAAGATAGTGGCTCAGACTTAATATAGCATCACATCCCAACAGGTTACTGACGGCTTTCATGCCGATATTCTAATAAATTATGAGTAGAGAAGAGCAAACTTGTCAAAATTTCGATTCTGCAGGTTCACTGAACTTTAACAAGCCACTCATAATACTTACATGTCCGCGCTCCCCCCAGGGTGCCTCTTCTTGGGTGAAGGCCCACTCACCAATCACAGGCTGGACAGCTGTCCCGTCCCAGTCAGCCTGCGATTGGCTGAGCGGACCCTCACTAGAGAGGCTGATGGGACAGGACCCAAAGAGCTACAAGAAGACACCAGAGAAGTGTGGACAGGTGAGAAACCTGTGTGAACTGTGAAAAAAGTTTGGTTCGGTGGCGACCAAATCGGGGTTCAAGCAGGCTGGATCGCTCATCTCTAATTATGGCAAAAGAGGAAATCCTTAAAGTGACACTGTCCCCTTTTGTGCATTCGGACATTTCTACACAGGTGTAAAGGGTAAATTTAGCAGTTTTAACACCTTATTTTATATCATACGTCATGGTGCTTGTTCAAGTAAAAAGTGATCTTTTATGAAGTTCAGATTGTGTTAAGTGGGCGGGGCCTCGCGACTTTAGCGCCAGATGGCCCCGCCCACAACACCGTGTTTGCCACGCCCCCTTGGCGGCCATTGGTGGGCCGACCTAGAGGGGGTGGGGCCTAGACCTTTAGGCCAGCCTGTTCCAATGGCTTTTTAGGGGGCGTGACCAACGGTGGCATTGTGGGCGGGGCTAAGTGGCGCTAATGCCGTGAGGCCCCGTCCACTTAACATAATCTGCAGTTGATAAAAGATGACTTTTTACTTGAACACGCACCATGACGTATGATATGAAATAAGGTATGAAAACCGCTAAATTTACCCTTTACACCTGTGTAGAGATGTCAAAATGCACAAAAAGGGGTGACAGTGTCACTTTAAAAAAAAAAAAACAACTAAACTGCATTTTTAACTCAAGTGGGTGTCTATTGTTTCTTCTCAAAACTGGGACCTACATAAAAAAAAATTTATTTTACAAATCTTGAAGTGTTCAGAAAATACAACACGATTGTGTAGGTAAACTCTGTTAATGGTTAAAACTCAATTAGAGCGCAATGTGGCACTTTTTATTGATGCACAACAGTTAGCCAAAGATGTGCGCCAAATTAGGAGACTTGGTTAAAAAAAAAAACAACTGGATAACATCCAAATAGGGAAAAACCTACAACAACCTTCTTAAATCTTCTGGACTGTGTCATCTGTAGATACCCACAAGTGGTATACTAGTTATTATAGAGCTAACTAACCATACATGGTGTAATTTTCAAACTGGGACTGAAGATGGTTATTTGGTTCCTCAGTGATTGCGGCCATCTACTATATAATTAAAAAAAAAGTGGTTTATTGATTAAAGATTTTTTTCAAGAATAATAGAGTAATAAAAGGTAACTGAATTATGTTCTCTTTTCTTGGTTGCAGGAAAACTCCTGAGAAACTCCTTTCTTTCCTAGATTTGGTTTACATTATTTTTTATTTATTTTTGAAATTTGCAGGAAAAAAAAAAAACAGAATAACATACTTATATACCACATTACCATCCATTACCACATTAATATAAATACTCAAATCCACCGAAGACAAAAACCTGCACAACATAATTAGAGATGAGCGAACCTGGAGCATGCTGGAGTCCATCCGAACCCGAGAGTTCGGTATTTGATTAGCTGGGGCTGCTGAACTTGGATAAAGCTCTAAGGTTGCCTTGAAAACATGGATACAGCCAATGACTATATCCATGTTTTCCCCATAGCCTTAGGGCTTCATCCAACTTCAGCAGCCACCGCTAATCAAATGCCAAACTCTCGGGTTCGGATGGACTCCAGCTGCTCCAGGTTCGCTCATCTCTAAACAATCTCATATAAACCAAGTGCAAGAACCAACATTAAAAAAAATTTAATAAATAAAAAGGGAAAAGGGGAACAAGTGGGAGTGGGGGATTTTGTTTTGTCCATCCCTTCAGTAAACCAAAGATCACTTTATTTAACAGTCTAAGAAGCCGGCGTAAATACGAAATCCAGGGATCCCAAACCTTTCTTCCTTATCATTCAAAATTGCATGTTTTTTGCTACATGGACAGATAAACCAGAAGTACCATGTCCAATAGGGTTATGACGGGTCGACAGATTCCCTTTAAATGTTAACCATTATCTTTAAATTAACCATTTAAATGCAAACGTCAGAACAGTCAAAAAGCATTAACACAAACACAACCCTCCGGAATAAAAAAAATATATATATAGCTTTTTTTCAATTTCACTACACAAATATTTTTTTTTCTCATTTGCTGCATATTTAATAAAAAAAAATTAAGTTAGTCCTTTCAAAGTGCAATTGGAATTGGAAAAACTAAGGGCTAATGTGGGTCTGTAGGGGGAAAAAAATGTAAGTGCTATGGTCTTTTAAACACGAGAAAGGAGGAATGAAAGTGCAAAAACAAAAATTGGACTGGTCCTTAAGGGGTTAATGTAAGACAGGACATCAGGCAAACCAGCCTGGCATTCATTTTAGCTATATAAATTCAAGCAGAATATAAATTACAAGATAACTCAATAAATGTAGCATGTTACGTTATGGTTTATATCCCCTTTTTGCTTTATTTTTATTTAGTAGCTTTATCTTTATGCAGTAACGTGCTGAGATTTGTAACAGAAAATGCATCCATGTAGCTCAGCAAACTAAGGGTTAAGTACACATCACGGTTTTGCCTTTTATTTCATAAAAAGGCCGCTCTGCATTCAGTACAATACTAGAATTGCTTCTATTCTGTTTTTTTTTCTTTCCTAAAATATAAAAACCAATTGGTTTCGTTTGTTTGTGAACGTCACTCATGTTCAGATTGGTTTTAGGGCACTGAAATTAGAACTAAAATTTTCACTTTAAAGTGTTGATGCATTGAAAATCCTTTAAAGTGGGGGAGGAAAAAAAAATCAATATATGTCGCCACTATACCGAGTGTACAAAATCAGTCAATCGCGGCAAGAACAACCAAAACATCACAATTCATTACACAATAGAATCGGAGAAGGGTGACACTAATCAATAAAATAGCCTTTGAATGTTCTTTGTCCTTCTTGTTCTCATCTGGATTTTTTCTCCCCTTTTTACTGTTTTTTTTTTTTTTTACTTCCATTTCTCCAGTTTGATATAGTGAAGATATTATACTGACTTTTACATTTAAAGGGGTTATCCAGCATTAGCAAACTTTTTTTTATATAATCCTGCCCTGTTGGAGAACATAATGAAATCTTATGCTTACCTCTCCGCGCTCCCCTGGTGTCCTGATACAGAGTCTCCAGCGTCCCCCATTGCCGGAACCACTTCTCAGGATTCACAGCCCATTCAGCCAATCACTGACTGAAACGGGACAGTACCGCAACCAGTGATTGGCTGAGCGGGCTGTCATTCCAAAACTAATTCGTCTTGGAAGAAGTAGTGGCTCAAGTCATCAGGAGACACTGGAGACTCTGCAACATGAAACCGGAGAGGCGGGGAGAGGTAAGCATAACAAGATTATTACCTTCTCCAGCAGGGCAACAGTATATAAAAAATTTCTAACGCTGGAAACCCCTTAAAGAGGATGTAAAACCTGGTACATCCTCTTTAACCTAAACCCACTGATCGAACGCCGCCGGCACCGCGGTTCGTTTTCGGACCGAGGCCCCGTTCCTGTGCACGGCGTCGTTCTATGCACCGAAACCAGCCGCTCAAGCACTGAAGGCGGGCCGGAACGCCCCCAGTGGGAGGGAATTCCCTCCTCTGTATGACACGGCTCCATTCATTCTGAGGGAGCCGCGTCATACAGGGGAGGGAATTCCCTCCCACTGGGGGCTGCCCGGCCCGCCTCCAGTGCTTGAGCGCCGGCCGGTTCTGGTGCATAGAACGACGCCGTGCACAGGAACGGGGCCTCAGTCCGAAAAACGGACCGCGGCACCAGTTTCCCCTTGCCAGCACCGTTCGATCAGTGGGTTTAGGTGGTACATCCTCTTTAAGTTTTCTTAAAGGGGTGCTCTTAGCAAAAACAAAAAATATAGTGAAGGTAGGGGGTGCGGGGAACATAATAAAGAATGTATACTTACCAGTTCCTGTACCCCACAGTCCTGCCCAGTCACTAACTTGTCGAGCCATGTGCATGTTGTGATGTTGCAGGGGGATACTGGCAGGGCGGTCCCCGCTCCCAGACCCCTGCCAGTATCCATCTGCAACATCACAACATGGCACCTGGCTCAACAAGTTAGTGACTGGGCCGGACACCACTACAGTCGCTGAGCTGAGCAGGTACTTTCCTCCAGGCCAGGAGTAAATGATATCTGGTGGTGGTTTAGCTCGCTGACTTGCCACTGCAGGGGTATGGGGAACGGTAATTATACATTCTTATGTTCCCAGAGTACCCCTTTAAGTCCCCCCATTATGTATACTGTAGTTCATACATATAATTGACTGGACAGTTACAGATTAATATAGGTTTGCATTTGACGATGCTTGTACCCTAACAAATTGAGAATATTGGTGTTAAAAACTTCCAACCAAAAAGTGCCCTTGCTTATAATTACAAGGTAGGGAGAGATAGCATATGTAAATGTGTTCGTAGCCTCGCCACGGCTATCAACGTCCTGATAATTATACTGCAGAGATTGCTAATTGTAAGGGTGTTAATACATTCTAAATGAAGTCGGATGTATTATTTGTAGACATGTCAAGCTGTATGAACTCCACAGTTTATGTATCAGCTGTCTTTTCTGTGTGAATTCTCTGCGCTTTGGTCAAAGTAGATTTTTTTCCAATCAATTTGGTAATTTATTAGGTTTGGCCAATGCAGTAGTTAGACAGCGTATGTGTCAGCATGGTGACGGCCGGTGTCACTTCTGCAGAATAAGGCAGAATGCTGAGGTTAAAGGGCACACACAAACCTGATCAGTTTTTCTGGCTGTCTAATTGTGTATGCTACATGCTACTAGTCAGTGACCGACTTTCTGAAATAGAAGCTGACAAGAAGTTAGGATGTAATACATATTAATGACGACAGCTGTGGATTGGTAAAGCAATGGTAATACAGAACTGTAATGTCTGGTCCTGCTTTGGTTTAATTTTATTCAATGCAGTAGAAAATCCTTTGTTAAAGTGTCCTTGTTGTTCTTTCAAAATGTAAATCAACAGTATATGTGAAATAAAAAACAAAGCTATACTTACTATATCCAGGTCCAGTCTCCTGAAGGCTGCTATATAACAGCTATACTTACTGTATCCAGGTCCAGTCTCCTGAAGGCAGCTATATAACAGCTATACTTACTGTATCCAGGTCCAGTCTCCTGAAGGCAGCTATATAACAGCTATACTTACTGTATCCAGGTCCAGTCTCCTGAAGGCAGCTATATAACAACTATACTTGCTGTATCCAGGTCCAGTCTCCTGAAGGCTGCTATATAACAGCTATACTTACTGTATCCAGGTCCAGTCTCCTGAAGGCAGCTATATAACAGCTATACTTACTGTATCCAGGTCCAGTCTCCTGAAGGCAGCTATATAACAACTATACTTACTGTATCCAGGTCCAGTCTCCTGAAGGCAGCTATATAACAGCTATTCTTACTGTTTCCAGGTCGTCTCCTGAAGGCAGCTATATAACAGCTATACTTACTGTATCCAGGTCCAGTCTCCTAAAGGCAGCTATATAACAGCTATACTTACTGTATCCAGGTCCAGTCTCCTGAAGGCTGCTATATAACAGCTATACTTACTGTATCCAGTCTTCTGAAGGCAGCTATATAACAGCTATACTTACTGTATCCAGGTCCAGTCTCCTGAAGGCAGCTATATAACAGCTATACTTACTGTATCCAGGTCCAGTCCCCTGAAGGCAGCTATATAACAGCTATACTTACTGTATCCAGGTCCAGTCTCCTGAAAGCAGCTATATAACAGCTGTACTTACTGTATCCAGGTCCAGTCTCCTGAAGGCAGCTATATAACAGCTATACTTACTGTATCCAGGTCCAGTCTCCAGAAGGCTGCTATATAACAGCTATACTTACTTCATCCAGGTCCAGTCTCCTGAAGCTTTTTAGTCTTGCGCTAGTTGAAAAAGAGAGACTAAACACATAATGTGCCGGCCATTACAGAGAGCCTCAGCTCAATGTGTCCATCAATCACATGGCTGCCTTCTCTGTGAGTGCAGATGACCTGGGAAACACGGGACTTCCTGTGTTTAGACTTTTTTTTTCAAAAAAAGAGTCAGAACACAGGAAGCGCTGTGTTTTCCATGAAGACTAAAATAAATAATAAATGTAAATTGCAAACTTGCTCTATATCACATCTACAGTTGATTTAGGTTATACAAGTTATAACTACAGGTACACTTTAAGTGTAAATCTACTACCACATGTGTTAAGCTGCCAAAATATTTTAGCAATGGATGATGGATAAAAATCAATACCACGAGATATAAAATGTATCTATAAGTGCTAGTAAATAAAGTAGGAATAGTTCCTAGATACAATCACTTAGTATTTACAAATTGATTATTATTTATTGATTGAATGATTTAATGATTGCCACACCTTAGTGATTCTATGCTGTGCAGTGCTATCTACCAGGCCCAAAGCCTTAAAGGGGAACTCAAGACAGTCTTGATTAAAACAGAACAGAACTGTTCTAGGTTCTTACCCATGATCCCCCGACACTCATTATGTTGTTTTCCATTAGCTTCACTCCTCCGATTATTCATAGAATAATTGCTGTAAGTCATGGGGTATGTTCTGATGACACAGTCTCTTTAAAATGTACTTGTCCTTTTACAAGATTTTTAAAAACCTGCATGATTTTACTAAATTACCTCTTCACAGTAGAGACAAGGTGATATTAGGGCTGCCACTGTTGTTACTGAGCAGCGTCACAACAAGGAAATGGTTACATTGAGGGAGGGAGAGAACACTACAATGTGACTAACAATACCTTCCATACTTTTTATTATCTATTTAGTCTCCTTAGTTTTGCGTTTTTGCTTTCTGCTGAAAACACAAAAATCTGTGTTTGGGTTTTTCTTTCTGTCTCCCCCTTACATTCCAAGACTGATGTAAACAAGACCCCGACTGGCTTTATCTGCAACATTGTAACATCTTTATAAGGCTGGGAGGGTTCATCGGAAGTCAAGTAGCTAATAAATTCACTGTGATTAACAGTCCCAGCATTACAAAGAAGCTACAAAGTTGCAGATAAAGTCAGTCAGGAACACTGTCTACATCAGCTGTCTTAGAAGGGAGGGAGGAGGGGGAGACAGAGAGAACAGATCACAAACAGATTTTAGTGTCTTCAGCAGAAAGCAGCAGCTGAGAACTGGGGGAAGGAGACTGAATAGGTAATATCAAGTATGGAAGGAACTGTTAGTCTCAAATATCAAAATATATCAAATATCAAAAGTTATGATTGAGTGGAATACCCCTTTAAGTCACAGACTAGCTAGCTAGCTCCATTATGCCTATGATAATACACATTATTATGCTCATCACAACCTGCCCTTATAATGTGCTCTCACAGATTTTTTTATTAAATGAGACATATGACAAAATAAGGAATCTAATGTACGTCTAATCTGTAGGTTTGCAATAAATATTGTATTATTCAGTAAATGGTAATGTTCTTCACAATATAGAAAGATTGAATATTTAATGCGTGGAGTTTTTGAGGCGAGGAAGAAATCAGCTTAATAGGGAGGAAGCAGCAGCTGTATAATTAATGGGTTTTCTCCTTTGAAAAACAGCAACTCTGATTATTATGTTATTGCCTCAAATGTGACATTGTAATTACTTGCTATATTCTCCCCTCAGTTTTTCATACCCCAACAAAATGGGAAACGTCAATTTGTTTTAGAACAAAATACAACGTTTTATTAGAATCAATGAAAGAATTATCGTAATTACCCAAATACCAGAATGTATTTCCCAATGTGCCATTACTTTCCTTATAGACACGTTGGCCCACATGTACAAAGACCGGCATTTGGTCTGACAGTCAGAAAATCCCAGCAGGCCAAGCTGCACACGGAAATTTATGTAATTTTGTCTAAGCTTGTGTGCAGTAGGTTTCTCTTACAGTTATTGGTCTGTTTGTCTGCAGCACATCCTGACTCACAGCCTGAAGTTGATAAATTGCCTCACAGTCTGCTCCACTCTGTCTCCTCTGCCCTCCCTTCTGAGACAGAGGTCACATGATTTCTGGCTCTTCCGTTGCCAGGCAAGCTGTAACACCTCATCTGTAACCCCGCCCACTACTCACATCATACAGTGATCACCTGGCCAAGAGCAGGGAAACAACAGCCTCTCCGGAGTAGTATAGGGGAAAGGAGACACTGTTGTTTCATCCCTCCCTTCTGTAATGTATCTATGTAGATGAAAAGCTAGATAGACGTAAAGATAGATACAGTAGATACTATGTTTACTGTGCAAAGCAGAAGCAGATAAATCTTATGGTGGGCAGATAATAGAGGACAGGGGCAGGTACCCTGCATTTGGCTCTGAGGTGCAGTGCGTGCTGGGAGATGTAGTTTCCTGTCCAGGTGCCATGCTGTAAAACTGGGATCATTTGTAAAAACTGGAGCTAATAGCAGCGTAGACAAGTAGAAAAGTAGTAAGGGGATCGGTGATTGCACCTACAGTATATGCTGATCGTCTGGGCAGCCCATAGGATATAGTGGCGGTCTGCTGCTGCTGCTCCTATTCCACGGAGCGCCGGCAGCAGATCACTGCTATATAAGTCATCTGTCTTTCAACATGTTGAAAGACAAACTACTTCAACGATCAGCCGACATGAATGATGTTGGCTGATCGTTGCCTCCTATTGCACGGGACGATTATTGGCCGATAATCGTTCCGTGGAATAGGGCCTTTAAACTAAAGCTACAGCCCTTCATTCTGTCGATAACAGGTATCATGATAGGCAAATCCCCATCCGTTATCAATCATAACATATACTACTGGCATTCCATCACTATGCAATATTGGGAAAAAGAAACCTTTAAATGGGTTTCACAGGCAAACAGAAACATAGAACAGGCCACAGAATAATAAAAGAATACTTACCATCCTCACTCCCTCCCGCTGTGAGGTCCTCCAGTCCTGGTTGAGTTCCCATTCTAGCAGCTTCTGATAATGTCCTGCTTAGACTGACAGAACTGAGTGGGGGAATGCAACATCATCAGAAACCAAGAGTATGGAAACACAGCTGGGACCGGAAGATGTGACAGCAGCAGCTGCCGGGAAGCAAAGCGGTAAGTACGGGATCTGTTATTGTTTGGGATCTCTTATTGAAAAGCTCTTTAATAACATAATTAACAGTAAGGACATAGTGACTTCTACTGTACCTTATCCTTTGACACACAGCGATTACAATCACAGGTGAAGCAGTACTGGCGCTGACACTGCATCTGACGCATGGGAGAGGTCATCTTCACATCAATATAACTTATAGTGAGCTGTAGATATAAGAAAACAATCTGTCAGCATCTGCCAACATAATCGCTGATCATTCTCCATGTATACATAAAGCTAATAACATTCAATGTTCCCTTTTATTTATAATTGCAATTATGACATTCCTTTACAATATATTTAAATTTCTAGTTCACCCATAAAATTCTTCAACCAACAGGTGCCAGAAAGTGCCAGAGATTTGTACTTTGTCTCCTGAATGAAGAGCTTCATGGTCTCTATTACAGGCAGTCAAACAACAAACACAGGCCACCTCCTACACCTACTTCCATAGATAGGGTGAGGGTGGGGGGAATAGAATTATAGCCTTGTGCGCCATCATTAGTTCCATTCTGTATTAAAATATTTAAGCGCTAATTTCAAAATGGACATAATGTTAAGAAATGACTATTGTGCACAGTGCTGCCCGAAAGTCATTGTACATGTATCACTGCCGTGATTTGTTCAGCACAGAAAGTTTATGTCCATTTTGGGAGGTCATCGGCCCCCCTTGTGCTAAGGGTATGTTCACAATACGGAATCAGCAAGGAATTTCAAGCAGAGTTTGTGCCATGGACTCCGCTTGAAATTCTGCCTGTACCATTGATTCAATGGGATTTCTCAGGCGCAATTCACCATAATCTCAAAGAATGGATATGTCAATTCTTTGGGTGGATGGAGGATTGCGCTTGAGAAATCCCATTAAATCAATGGTAAAAGAGAATTTGAGACACAGTGGAGAGGAGACTGTAGGAGCAAGGCAACATTTGCCAGAAGTGGTAGATCGGCAACTTGACTTGGCTTCAATGCTCCATTATAGGTAAAAGCTATTTATGTGGATACTATGACGGAGGTATGTGGCATGACGGGGGGTATGTGGCATGACGGGCGGTATGTGGCATGACGGGGGGTATGTGGCATGACGGGGGGTATGTGGCATGACGGGTGGTGTGTGGCATGACGGGGGGTATGTGGCATGACGGGAGGTATGTGGCATGATGGGGGGGGGGTATGTGGCATGATGGGGGGTCGGTTAATACTGTTGTCTATTTAAAAATTCATATAACTTGGCACAGGATCAAGGATGAAAATCTAGAAGGTACATGGACTTTGCTCCTGGAAATAACCCAATGCCAAACCGGTGAGACCCCGCCCATTGCCCGTTACACCAGTGCTAGTTATTGGGAAGGCTTCATAACCTGATGTAAGCCTAACTGCACCAATCTCTGGTCTGTCTTATTTAATACTTCTTTTAATGTTACACAGAGTTTTGCAGCAAACATCTGCCGGTCAGAGAGCAGCGGACCATGAGCCATTAATAGTTCCCGGCTTCTTTCCTCCCGAGCTCTAAGCCGCATCTGGAGGTTTTTTATTTGAAGAGCGGCTCAACCACAAATAGCGGCATTTGTGTTCTCTCAGTATTCGGCTGCCTAACCCCCCGCTGTTAGCCCGATAACACACACATTTGCTTTCTTTTGATGTCTTTATGCAAGATGCTAAACACAGTCATGTCAGTTTACTAAACTAAAGCTTACACAGAACAAAATATAGTTTACATAGACGATAATATATTAGGGTGAGGCTTTATAGGGTTGTGTGTGTGTCAGTTATGTGGCCATGTGCACATTCACTTTTCTGTATTCTGCCAAAACAGCCATTTCTTATGCAAAAAATGCTGGAAAATTCTGTTTCCCCCCCTGCTTTTTTGGGGGAAAAAAAAAAAAAAAAAAAAGATAAAAAAACTTGCAGGAACTTGCACTTGATTTTAATGCCATAAAAAATGTAAATCTAGAAAATGTGAACTTAGTGCCAGAAAGTTTTGTAAATTACTTCTATTTAAAAAAAAAACCTTAACCCTTCCAGTACTTATCAGCTGCTGTATGTCCTACAGGAAGTGGTGTATTCTATCCAGTCTGACACAGTGCTCTCTGCTGCCACCTCTGTCCATGTCAGGAACTGTCCAGAGCAGCAGCAAATCCCCATAGAAAACCTTTCCTGCTCTAGACAGTTCCTGACATGGACAGAGGTGGCAGCAGAGAGCGCTGTGTCAGACTGGAAAGAATACACCACTTCCTGCAGGACATACAGCAGCTGGTAAGTACTGGAAGGGTTAAGGTTTTTACATAGTAAATATAAAATGTAAAAAGAAATTTACTTTATTGTTTTCTTTGAAGTATCCCTTTAAAGGATTTGTCAAGCATTCTGCTCCCTGGTGATCACTTCCTGCATTTCCATTTCTTTGAAAAAAGACTCAGTTGCTGAGTTAAAATATTGTATTACCATGTTGTTTTGATGAAACACTGCATATTGATCAATCATGGAGCATGGCTTCCTTTGTGGAATGAGCGGGATTGGCTGAGCGGGACGTCCTGCCGAAAACACCCGAAGCAAGCCAAAGTGGGGAGGAGGTGATATATTCTCTGGCCACCGGGGGTTAACTTACATACACGCAGCGGGATGTCAATTCTCATAGGGAAGCACTGACACTGGATCCCCAGCGGATTTCACAGCGAATCCGCAGCGTGAAACCCACAGCGGATCCGGTGTGTGTGAAGGCCCCCGTAAACAGATTCGGAGCTCCCATAAATGATGATGAAGTAAGATCTGAACTCCGGTCCATATCGCATCACCCGTGCATGGACCAGAATTACAGTCCATGCGAATGCATAGGTCTATATGGTGTCAAACAAGACTAGTACATAAAGGGGGACAGTTATCAATGGCTTTGCGCCTATTTTTCGGTGAATAAGTGTTGGTTGCCGCCATTTTTTTGGTCTAACCTGTATGCTAACCCATGAATAATGATTAGATGCAATTTTTTTTAATAATCTGATTTGTGTATTGACCTAATCCTGAATTTGTGCCTTATTTATCATGTGGGTAAAAATTTGCACCTACTGACGCAGGCCAATGTCTGGTCCGGAGCAGGCGAATACATTTTATTTGTTTTTTAGACAAAAATGTTGTAGACAATTTTTAAGCCTTGCACATTTTTTTTTTTTTTTTTATGACGTGAGAAATTATTAATAAATTCACCATCCACAAGGAGAAATACAAATGGCTAAAAGCAGATAGAAAAATCACAGCTATCCGGCGGAGGCAAAGGGCACCCTAGGAGTACTCAGAGTTTCTTAATTATATTAAAGACTAAAAAAATGTAACCGGCGCTGCCCGGGTATAAAGTGTCAGTGTGTTAATTTGATTTGTTCTAAGGTGCCCAGGAGGCCAAGCTAAAGGTATTGTTTCATCTGAGTTAATCAGTGGAATTAGTGTATACTTGTAGTGCATAGTTGGAGGGGTTCTGTATACCCACAATGTATAGTTTTTAGGGGTCTCGCATATCTGTAGTGCATAGTTGGGGGGGCTGTATACCTATAGTGTATAGTTGAGGGAGGTCCTGTATACCTGCAGTGTACAGTTGGTGAAGGTCCTGTATACCTGTACTGTATAGTTCGGGGGTCCTGTATACCTGTAGTATATAGTTGGTGCTGTATACCTGTAATGTATAGTTGGTGGAGGTCTTCTATACCTGTAGTTTATAGTTTGAGGGTCCTGGATACCTGTAGTGTATAATTGGTGGAGGTCTTGTATACCTGTAGTATATAGTTCGGGGGTCCTGTATACCTGTAGTAAATAGTTTGAGGGTCCTGTATAACTATAGTATAGAGTTGGTGGAGGTCCTGTATACCTGTAGTGTATAGTTTGGGGTCCTATATACCTGTAGTATATAGCTGGTGGAGTTCCTGTATACCTGTAGTATATTTGGGGTCCTGTATACTTGTAGTATAGAGTTGGTGAAGGTGCTGTATACCTGTATTATAGAGTTGGTGTAGGTCCTGTATACCTGTAGTGTATGGTTTTGAGGTCCTGTATACCTGTAGTGTGTAGTTTGGGGTCCTATATACCTGTAGTATATAGTTGGTGGAGTTCCTGTATACCTGTAGTGTATAGTTTTGGGGTCCTGTATACCTGTAGTGTATAGTTTGGGGTCCTGTATACCTGTAGTATATAGTTGGTGGAGGTCCTGTATACCTGTAGTATATAGTTTTGGGGTCCTGTAAACCTGTAGTGTAAAGTTTGGGGTCCTGTATACCTGTAGTATATAGTTTTGTGGAGGTCCCGTGCACTTGTAGTGTATAGTTTTGGGGTCCTGTATACCTGTAGTGTCCTGTATACCTGCAGGGTTGTATTTACCCGTATGGCAGTGTTATTCAGTCACAGTGTGTCGGTATTGGTCATGTCTGGTATGGGGGTGTTATCCAGTCACAGTATGGCGGTATTGGTCAGGTCTGGTGTGGCGGTGTTATCCAGTCACGGTATGGTGGTATTGGTCAGGTCTGGTATAGCGGTGTTATCCAGTCACAGTATGGCAGTATTGGTCAGGTCTAATATGATGGTGTTATCCAGTCACAGTATGGTGGTATTGGTCAGGACTGGTGTGGCGGTGTTACCCAGTCACAGTTTGCCGGTATTGGTCAGGTCTGGTATGGCAGTGTTATCCAGTCACAGTATGGCGGTATTGGTCAGGTCTTGTATGACAGTGTTATCCAGCACAGTATGGCGGTATTGGTCACGTCTGGTATGGCAGTGTTATCCAGTCACAGTATGGCGGTATTGGTCAGGTCTGGTGTGGCAGTGTTATCCAGTCACAGTATGGCGGTATTGGTCAGGTCTGGTGTGGCAGTGTTATCCAGTCACAGTATGGCGGTATTGGTCAGGTCTGGTGTGGCAGTGTTATCCAGTCACAGTATGGCGGTATTGGTCAGGTCTGGTGTGGTGGTGTTACCCAGTCACAGTATGGCGGTATTGGTCAGGTCTGGTATGGAGGTGTTATCCAGTCACAGTATGGCGGTATTGGTCAGGTCTGGTATGGAGGTGTTATCCAGTCACAGTATGGCGGTATTGGTCAGGTCTGGCAGTGTTATCCAGTCACAGTATGGCGGTATTGGTCAGGTCTGGTATGACAGTGTTATGCAGCACAGTATAGAGGTATTGGTCAGGTCTGGTGTGGCGGTGTTATCCATTCACAGTATGGCGGTATTGGTCAGGTCTGGTATGACAGTGTTATCCAGTCACAGTATGGTGGTATTGGTCAGGTCTGGTGTGGCAGTGTTATCCAGTCACAGTATGGCGGTATTGGTCAGGTCTGGTGTGGCAGTGTTATCCAGTCACAGTATGGCGGTATTGGTCAGGTCTGGTGTGGCGGTGTTATCCAGTCACAGTATGGCGGTATTGGTCAGGTCTGGTATGGAGGTGTTATCCAGTCACAGTATGGCGGTATTGGTCAGGTCTGGTATGACAGTGTTATCCAGCACAGTATAGCGGTATTGGTCAGGTCTGGTATGACAGTGTTATCCAGCACTGTATGGCGGTATTGGTCAGGTCTGGTGTAGCAGTGTTACCCAGTCACAGTTTTGTATACCTGTTGTGCCCTGTATATACATGTACTGTATGGATGGAGTAGGGGGTCCTGTATACATGTACTGTATAGATGGAGTAGGGCAGGGGTGGAGAAACTCCGGCCTGCGGATGTGGCCCGCGGCCCGCAGCTCCCCTGTGATGCGCGCCGCTCTGGAGGAGGAAGGAGCCGGCATACACAGCATCCTCCGGTGTCTGTGACAGCTGCCGGACACAGGAGGATGCTGTCTATGCCGGCTTCTTCCCCAGCAGAGCGGCGCGTGTCTTCAGTTTCCTGAAATGACGTCATCGCTCGCGCCTGCAGAAGAACAACCGGCACAGAGGACCTGGGACAGAAGAGGACCTGGGACAGAAGAGGACATGGGCAGCGTGGGAACGGAGGTAAGGTGAATGGGATGTTTATTTTTTTTATTTGGGGGTTAACTAGGCCACCAGGGACATGCCTTATGGAGGGTTAAATAGGCCACCAGGGACATGCCTGGTGGGGGTTAACTAGGCCACCAGGGACATGCCTGATGGGGGTTAACTAGGCCACCAGGGACATGCCTGATGGAGGGTTAAATAGGCCACCAGGGACATGCCTGATGGGGGTTAACTAGTCCACCAGGGACATGCCTGATGGGGGTTAACTAGGCCACCAGGGACATGCCTGGTGGGGGTTAACTAGGCCACCAGGGACATGCCTGATGGGGGTTAACTAGGCCACCAGTGACATGCCTGATGGGGGTTAACTAGGCCACCAGGGACATGCCTGATGGGGGTTAACTAGGCCACCTGGGACATGACTGATGGGGGTTAACTAGGCCACCTGGGACATGACTGATGGGGGTTAACTAGGCCACCTGGGACATGACTGATGGGGGTTAACTAGGCTACCTGGGACATGACTGATGGGGGTTAACTAGGCCTACCAGAGGCATCACTGGGGGGGTTAACTAGGCTACCAGGGACATGACTTGGGGGTTAACTAGACTACAAGGGGCATCACTGGGGGGGTTAACTACAATAGCAGGGGAACTAGGGGAACAATACTTTGCCTTGCCCTGGGTGCTGCAAACCCACGCTACTAACTGCCGCACACGGTATGCGGCCCTCGAATGATTTTATTAATGCCCGACCGGCCCTCGACATGGAAAAGGTTCCCCACCCCTGGAGTAGGTGGTCCTGTATACATGTAGTGCCCTGTATATACATGTACTGTATAGATGGAGTAGGGGGTCCTGTATATACATGTACTGTATAGATGGAGTAGGGGGTCCTGTATATACTTGTACTGTATAGATGGAGTAGGGGGTCCTGTATATACATGTACTGTATAGATGGAGTAGGGGGTCCTGTATATACATGTACTGTATAGATGGAGTAGGAGGTCCTGTATATACATGTACTGTATAGATGGAGTAGGGGGCCCTGTATACATGTACTGTATAGTTGGAGTAGGGGGTCCTGTATATACATGTACTGTATAGATGGAGTAGGGGGTGCTGTATATACATGTACTGTATAGATGGAGTAGGGGGCCCTGTATATACATGTACTGTTAGGATGGAGTAGGGGGTCCTGTATATACATGTAATGTATAGATGGAGTAGGGGGTCCGGTATATACATGTACTGTATAGATGGAGTAGGGGGTCCTGTATATACATGTACTGTATAGATGGAGTAGGGGGTCCTGTATATACATGTACTGTATAGATGGAGTAGGGGGTCCTGTATACATGTACTGTATAGATGGAGTAGGGGGTCCTGTATATACATGTACTGTATAGATGGAGTAGGGGGTCCTGTATATACATGTAATGTATAGATGGAGTAGGGGGTCCTGTAAATACATGTAATGTATAGATGGAGTAGGGGGTCCTGTATATACATGTACTGTATAGATGGAGTAGGGGGTCCTGTATATACATGTACTGTATAGATGGAGTAGGGGGTCCTGTATATACATGTACTGTATAGATGGAGTAGGGGGTCCTGTATATACATGTACTGTTAGGATGGAGTAGGGGGTCCTGTATATACATGTAATGTATAGATGGAGTAGGGGGTCCTGTATATACATGTACTGTATAGATGGAGTAGGGGGTCCTGTATATACATGTACTGTTAGGATGGAGTAGGGGGTCCTGTATATACATGTAATGTATAGATGGAGTAGGGGGTCCTGTATATACATGTACTGTATAGATGGAGTAGGGGGTCCTGTATATACATGTACTGTATAGATGGAGTAGGGGGTCCTGTATATACATGTACTGTATAGATGGAGTAGGGGGTCCTGTATATACATGTACTGTATAGATGGAGTAGGGGGTCCTGTATATACATGTACTGTATAGATGGAGTAGGAGGTCCTGTATATACATGTACTGTATAGATGGAGTAGGGGGCCCTGTATACATGTACTGTATAGTTGGAGTAGGGGGTCCTGTATATACATGTACTGTATAGATGGAGTAGGGGGTGCTGTATATACATGTACTGTATAGATGGAGTAGGGGGCCCTGTATATACATGTACTGTTAGGATGGAGTAGGGGGTCCTGTATATACATGTAATGTATAGATGGAGTAGGGGGTCCTGTATATACATGTACTGTATAGATGGAGTAGGGGGTCCTGTATATACATGTACTGTATAGATGGAGTAGGGGGTCCTGTATATACATGTACTGTATAGATGGAGTAGGGGGTCCTGTATACATGTACTGTATAGATGGAGTAGGGGGTCCTGTATATACATGTACTGTATAGATGGAGTAGGGGGTCCTGTATATACATGTAATGTATAGATGGAGTAGGGGGTCCTGTAAATACATGTAATGTATAGATGGAGTAGGGGGTCCTGTATATACATGTACTGTATAGATGGAGTAGGGGGTCCTGTATATACATGTACTGTATAGATGGAGTAGGGGGTCCTGTATATACATGTACTGTATAGATGGAGTAGGGGGTCCTGTATATACATGTACTGTTAGGATGGAGTAGGGGGTCCTGTATATACATGTAATGTATAGATGGAGTAGGGGGTCCTGTATATACATGTACTGTATAGATGGAGCAGGGGGTCCTGTATATACATGTACTGTTAGGATGGAGTAGGGGGTCCTGTATATACATGTAATGTATAGATGGAGTAGGGGGTCCTGTATATACATGTACTGTATAGATGGAGTAGGGGATCCTGTATATACATGTACTGTATAGATGGAGTAGGGGGTCCTGTATATACATGTACTGTATAGATGGAGTAGGGGGTCCTGTATATACATGTACTGTATAGATGGAGTAGGGGGTCCTGTATACATGTACTGTATAGATGGAGTAGGGGGTCCTGTATATACATGTACTGTATAGATGGAGTAGGGGTCCTGTATATACATGTACTGTATAGATGGAGTAGGGGGTCCTGTATACATGTACTGTATAGATGGAGTAGGGGGTGCTGTATATACATGTACTGTATAGATGGAGTAGGGGGTCCTGTATATACATATACTGTATAGATGGAGTAGGGGGTCCTGTATATACATGTACTGTATAGATGGAGAAGGGGGTCCTGTATATACATGTACTGTATAGATGGAGTAGGGGGTCCTGTATATACATGTACTGTATAGATGGAGTAGGGGGTCCTGTATATACATGTACTGTATAGATGGAGTAGGGGGTCCTGTATATACATATACTGTATAGATGGAGTAGGGGGTCCTGTATACATGTACTGTATAGATGGAGTAGGGGGTCCTGTATATACATGTACTGTATAGATGGAGTAGGGGGTCCTGTATACATGTACTGTATAGATGGAGTAGGGGGTCCTGTATATACATGTAATGTATAGATGGAGTAGGGGGTCCTGTATATACATGTACTGTATAGATGGAGTAGGGGGTCCTGTATATACATGTCCTGTATAGATGGAGTAGGGGGCCCTGTATATACATGTACTGTATAGATGGAGTAGGAGGTTCTGTATATACATGTACTGTATAGATGGAGTAGGGGGTCCTGTATATACATGTACTGTATAGATGGAGTAAGGGGTCCTGTATATACATGTACTGTATAGATGGAGTAGGGGGTCCTGTATACATGTACTGTATAGATGGAGTAGGGGTCTACCAGTTATTACTGTGGATGTTGTGAGGCAGCTTCCCTAGCAACCATTGCTCCCTGTGAAAATGAAAGCAGTAATCCTATTGGTTGCTAAGGCTCCAACTGCCGTGTCTGCTGCATCTAATTATATCACCTGTGTTTGCAGTGAGGAGATTTTCCCATTCATCTCTATGGGGCGCCGCTCTTCCCCCTCCCCCTTCCCTCCTGTACATCTGGCGGGGACAGGACCTTTGCAATAACCTTCCCGGGCACCAATGTATCTGTGTGCCAAATTTGGGGTCAAACGGTTCAGGCGTTTGGAAGTCTATAGAGGACAGACAGAAGGACAGACAGAAGGACAGACAGACTTTGATTTTTATGATATAGATAGAGATTCTTTATCTATATTTCTTTCTATCCTGTAGAGCACTAATTTTTGTTCTTAAGATTCTATTGTTCTTTATAGCAAAATTGTTTTCAAACTTACTTTATTGTATCCTATTTATTTCTTCCTTTGATATGTAACTGTATTATTATTGATAAAATTAGAAAAATCCAATAAAAATATTAGGGAAAAAAAAAAAATCACAGCTATCAGGCTCAACAATAAATACCCCTCAGGGTGCCTTTACACGTACCGTATCACTCCGTTTTTAACGCTGCGTTTTTTACATGCGCGTTTTGATTTTCACATGATTTTCATGTGAAAATCAAAATTCGCATGTAAAAATCGCACCAAAACTCACGTATAATAATGACAACCACATAATGTTTTTTTCTTGTATTGGTAAAAATATTGTGCTATAACTCGTTGCTTCTGGTTTGGCTATAATGAAGTATGGTCGATCAGTGCATGCACTCACTCAGACAATAAAAACCGAAAGACAAAGGCCACATTGTGAGTATAAGCAGGCGTCACATGCATACCGGCTAGTTCCAGACCCAGAGAGCTTTATGGCAGTTTCATGGTTGGCGTGTTTGATGTGGTTACGTTCCTGAGCTATGTTGCTGTTTACAGCGAATTAAACACATGTAATACTAATAAAAGCATCTACCCATAAGGAGAATATGCAGCGTTACAGCGAGGTTCATTCCTTTCAAAGTAGGTTTAAGAATTTATTTGATCTACTTTGTGTTTATCCCAAACAACAGTAGTTGGGGCATATGGAGGGGCAGATTAAATGTACCTTGGGTCCCCTATAGTAAATGGCCCCCTTTGTAGGTCCTCCTATAATAGATAGCCACTGTGTAGGCCCTTCTATAGTAGACAGCCTTTGTGTAGTTCCCCTATAGTAGGGGCCCCCTGTGTAGACTCCTATAGTAGATGCCCCTGTGTATGTCCTCCTATAGTAGATAGCCCCTTGTGTAGAGACTCAATAGTAGGTCCCTCTATAGTAGATGACCCCCTCCTGTAGTAGATGCCACCATTTATAGGTCCTTCCTATAGTAGATGGCCCCCTGTGTAGAGACTACTATAGTAGATGCCCACCTGTATAGGTCCCCCTATAGTAGATGGCCCTAGTGTAATCCTCCTTTCAGTACATGGCCCCTAGTGTATTCTCCCCTTCAGTAGATGATCACCAGTATAGTCCCCCCTTTAGTAGATGGCTCCCTCCTGTGTAGTTCCCACTGTGGTAGATGGCTCCAGTGTTATTCCCCCTATAGTAGATGGCCCCAGTGTAGGTCCTCCCATAGTAGATGCCCCCTGTATAGGTCCCCCAATAATATATGGCCCCCTTCTGTGTAGTCCCCCCTTTGGTAAATGGCCTCAGTGTAGTCCCTCTTTAAGAAGATGACTCCCAGTATAGTCTCCCTTAAGGAGCTGGCCCCATCCTGTGTGGTCTACCTTTGGTAGATGGCCCCAGTATAGTAGTATAGCTTGGCACCACTTCTCCAACTCTCTGGAGGCGTTATAAGTGTATAAGGCTCTAACTGCTTACGTTGTATGAAGCTGCAAAATCTCTCTATCAAAGACAAACTCATCTCGGGAGTGACACCGTACTGCCCAACTTTATAGACTGTAATGTAGCAAAGGGTTAGAGTCAGATTTGATTGACAGTGAAGGAGAGACGAGCCGTGCACTTCCAGACATCGGTACTTTGCTTTAGAACGATCGCCATTCTGTATGATCAGCAGTAGTGGTGTGCAGGCTGCCTCCCCCTTGGTGGCTACATATTCTGCTAACCTCTTGTCTTAGGGCCCTAATACATGGAACGATTATCGGCCGTATTTGGCAGATATCAGCCAATAATCGTCACGTGTAATAGAAGGCAACAACAAGCAGACATAAACGATGTCGGCTGATCGTTGTGGTCGTTTATATCTTTCAACATGTTGAAAGACAAACGACTTACATAGCAGCGGTCTGCAACCGTTGCTCCGTGGAATAGGAGGCAGCAGACTGCTGCTATCCTCTATGGGCTGCCCGGGCGATCTAGCAATCACCTAGGCAACCCCCCGCACCTCCCCGTGCCCCCCCCCCCCCCCTGCGCTTACCCGCTCGCTGCCATCGCGCTCCAGTAATATGGTGAATGTCTGAACAAACTCCTAAAGAAACCTACAGTAACCATCTTTACAGGATACATACTGTTCTATTGAGAAGTTTTGAGAAGTAAATTATAATTATGTTTAATAAGCGAGTAGCGGAATAGCGGCTAATCTGCAGGGCTGGTTGGTTTGTCCATTCTGCCTCTTTGATTTATTTTCTTTTCATTTCTACCACATGCAGTTTCCAAAAGTCACATCACTTTTATTCCTCACTGTTTTTTGTTTTTTACCATTCATTTCTATAAACTTTTGTGCAGTTTTGTCTTGAATTTTACATAAATGATGTCAAACTTTTTTTTTCTGTTCTTCCCTGCCAGGCCTAACTTTTGATTTTTTTTCTTTCAGATCAACTGGTGTCAGAAAATTACACAGATTTTTACATTTCTTCTAATAAAAGTTTTTCCAGTCTTCCAGTACTTATCAGCTGCTGTATGTCCTGCAGGAAGTGGTGTATTCTCTCCAGTCTGACACAGTGCTCTCTGCTGCCACCTCTGTCCATGTCAGGAACTATCCAGAGTAGTAGCAAAATCCCCAAAGAAAACCTCTATAACTTACGCAGGAGAGGGGCGGTAAATGATATGATCAGCAAACCGCAGATCCACAGCAGATTTGATGCTGTGTTCATTTATTTAGTCAAATCTGCTGCAGATCTGCAGCAGAAAATCAGCTGTGATACGGTACGTGTGAAGCTACCCTAAAAGATTCATAAGAAAGGTTTTCGTTATTTCACCCATTGCTCCCACATTGGTATTATTAAGTATTGATCATGGCGGTCATTTCACTAGACTTTTTGTTGCTAACCCTGTTAGTTGGAACGCTATGGTAAGCCTTATATCAGCACTAGCTGCACATAGGCGAAGGCTGGGCCCCCACATGTACCACCCAGGCTCATGGCATATACCTTCTAGGTTGAACAACTATGCTTTAAAGGGGAACTATCAGCAGTTTAGACGACTGTAACCCACTCTTATCTCCCTATAGTGTGTGGGACGCCGAGGATGAAGGTATGTGTGTTACCTTCATCCTCAGCACTGTTCCTGTGCAATTTGTAGTGTAATCCTATGTTCGGTAAGGCCGTTTTGGGTGCTGGGGGCGGGGCTTCTGCCCCTAGAGTACTGAATCGGCCCACTCTACTGATAATTATTAGAAGTGGTGGGCCGTCTTGGCATGGATTGGTGCTCTGGAGGTGGGTGGGAACGGGAACAATGCCGAGGATGAAGGTAAGAGACATACTATAAAGAGACACACCATCATCCTCGGTGCTCCGTGCACAATAAGAACATATCAGCAGGTTAGCGTTGTCTAACCTGCTGAGAGTTCCCCTTTAAGAGGTCTTCTGCACAATGGTCATGGGAGCTACCAAATCCCAGACTTGTAAATAATAATAACTCTACCGTTGAGCAGGGAACATCATACTTTTGCCTGCTCTTCTACAGGACGCAGATTTTACTCCAGAACAAATAATCTGACAACAATGCAAAAGAGAAAAGCAGATGAGCACAATTTATAAGACCCCATTAAGGCCGTGAATTCCCACAGTCTGGAAGATTTAGTGTATAAGAAGCATCTGCAGTACAGATACACTCAGCACCATCAGCCCACCCTGCTGTCTGGGCTACAAATGTTTTTTCAAATGTTAAAAATAAAAGTGAAATATGAACCTGTCCGGAGTGCCGCCATTTATCAGGACTCCAGGTGATTTACAGACGGAGATGACACAGACCCTCCCGCAGCAGGTAGACACACTATGATGCACTGGGAGAGATATGAGCAGCGACTGATGGTCTCTCCAGACTGCGGGATGAGGCAGCGGTAAGGAATGTAAATGGATGGAGGGCCAGGTGTCTATCACAGAAGGGAGGACAAGTTCATTAACGTACCTCTTCCCTCTGTGGGATTTCCCTGACTGTGCGGAGGTGCAGGCGCGTTCCTTCAAAGACGATCACACAGTTTGGGTCACAGCAGTGATTTAAAAGGGACATGCTGAAAATAGGAAAGATTAACAATTTGTTACCTGATTATATCTATAGAGTTTCCTGTGAAATAATCTGATTAATATTGTTGCTGGAAATGGGGAATGGCTAACTGATCAATGGTGTTAAAGGGGAACTCCGGCAAAATTATTTTTTCTTACAAACTAACTGGAGTCTGAAAGTTATATAGATTTGTAAATTACTTCTATTTAAAAATCTCCAGTCTTCCGGTACTTATCAGATGCTGTATGTCCTGCAGGAAGTGGTGTATTCTTTCCTGTCTAACACAGTGCTCTCTGCTGCCACCTCTGTCCATGTCAGGAACTGTCCAGAGCAGCAGAAAATCCCCATAGAAAACCTTCCAGCTCTGGACAGTTCCTGACATGGACAGAGGTGGCAGCGGAGAGCACTGTGTCAGACTGCAAAGAATACACCACTTCCTGCGGAACATACAGCAGCTGATAAGTACTGGAAGACTGGAAATTTTTAAATACCTTAATACTTTAATGACTGCGCTCAGTTTTCCAAATCTGTCTCACTGTCTCCGTGATGCCTTAACATATACTAGCGATTTTGAGAATGTTTTTTCGTGACATATTGTACTTTATTGTGACGTATGGTACCTCCGACCCCCCCCCCCTTCACCTTCCCAGAGCCGCAAGACTGTTCTGTCACTCCTTCCCACCCTCCCCACCATCATTAGGAATGCCCCAGGCAAGATTTTTCCTATTCATCACCTGTGTGAACACGGTACATGTGTTGGATCATTAAGGTACCTGGGCAGTCCTCACAAAAGTGATGAATAGGAAAAATCCTGCCTAGGGGATTCCTAATGACAGAGAGGCGGTGCAAGGTTTGGGCACACACACTTTAGGCGACGCCAATTTGACCCAGGGCTGCAAGTTTAAAAGGTTGTTTTTTAGGGCAATAACGGCATCACCTACCGAACAAACCCCAGGACAGATCTTGGATTAAAAGCAGCTATCTGAAGGTACAAGTGGTTTGGGGGTAGAGTGTCGCTTTAAATCTGAACGATTTTTTTTTTTGCACAATAGTCAACCCGCGTAAAAGGCCCTTTATAATGATCATGATCATTATTAACAGCTGTCTACAGTCATGGCCAAAAGTTTTGAGAATGATACAAATATAAATTTTTACAAAGTCTACTGCTTCAGTTTTTAAAATGGCAATTTGCATATACTCCAGGATGTTATAAAGAGTGATCAGCTTAACAGCAATTAATTGCAAAGTCCATATTTGCCTAGAAAATAAACTTTATCCCCCAAAACACATTTCAACATCATTGCAGCCCTGCCTTACAAGGACCAGCTAACATTGTTTCAGTGATTGCTCCATTAACACAGGTGTGGGTGTTGATGCGGACAGGGATGGAGATCAATCTGTCATGATTAAATAAGAACGACACCACTGGACACTTTAAAAGGAGGCTGGTGCTTGGCATCATTGTTTCTTTTCTGTTAACCACGGTTATCTCTAAAGAAACACGTGCAGTCATCATTGCACTGCACAAAAATATCCTGACAGGGAAGAGTATCGCAGCTAGAAAGATTGCACCTCAGTCATTAATCTATCGCATCATCAAGAACTTCAAGGAGAGAGGTTCCATTGTTGCCAAAAAGGCTCCAGGGCGCCCAAGAAAGACCGGCAAGCGCCAGGACAGTCTCTTAAAAGTGTTTCAGCTGCAGGATGGGGCTACCAGCAGTGCAGAGCTTGCTCAGGAATGGCAGCAGGCAGGTGTGAGGGCATATGTACTGTGCACTGTGAGACTGCGGAGACTCTTGGAGCAAGGCCTGGTCTCAAGGAGGACAGCAAAGAAGCCACTTCTCTCCAGAAAAAAGGGACAGACTGATATTCTGTAAAAGGTAAAGGGAGTAGACTGCTGAGGACTGGGGGAAAGTCATTGTCTCTGATGAATCCCCTTTCCGATTGTTTGGGACATCTGGAAAACAGCTTATTGGGAGAAGACAAGGTGAGCGCTACCACCAGTCTTGTCTCATGCCAACTGTGACCGGCAAAGGAATTGGCTCTCTCACAGTCTTGCCTAAAAACACTGCCATGAATAAAGAATGGGACCAGAATGTCCTCCAAGAGCAACTTCTCCCAACCGTCCGAGAGCAGTTTGACCACCAACAATGCCTTTTCCAGCATGATGGAGCATCTTGCCATAAAGCAAAGGTGATAACTAAATGGCTCAGGGAATAAAACATAGAGATTTTGGGTACATGGACGGGAAACTCCCCAGATATTAATCCCATTTTGAACTTGTGGTCAATAATCAAGAGACGGGTGGACAAACAAAAACCAACAAATTCTGACAAAATGCAAGCAGTGATTGTGCAAGAATGGACGGCTATCAGTCAGGATTTGGTCATGAAGGTGTGTGAGAGCAGCCGGGGAGAATTGCAGAGGTCCTGAAGAAGGGACAACAATGCAAATATTATAGACTTGCTGCAGTAACTCATCTAACTGTCAGTATAAGCTTCTGTTACTCATAATATGATTGCAATTATATTTCTGTATGTGATAAAAACATCTGACAAACACAGAAAAACCAGAGGGCAGCAGATCATGGGAAAATATAAGATTTGTGTCATTCCCAAAACTTTTGGCCATGATTGTATGTTACCAGATGGCCACATTCCCTGATACGTTCCCAGGCTGCGTTCACACTACGTATATTTCAGTCAGTATATGTATATTTCAGTCAGTATTGCAACCAAAACCAGGAGTGGTTTAAAAACACAGAAAGGATCTGTTCACACAATGATAAAATTGAGTGGATGGCCGCCATTTAATGGCAAATATTTGCTGTTATTTTAGAACAATGGCTGTTATATTGAAATAATGGCCGTTATTTACTGGTATATGGCGGCCATCCACTCAATTTCAACATTGCGTGAACAGAGCCTTTCTGTGTTTTTAATCCACTCCTGGTTTTGGTTGCAATACTGACTGAAATATACGTAGTGTGACCGCAGCCCCAAAGCGGAAACATAGCCTGTCTGTGTTTTAAACTTAGTCTTGGTTTTGGTTGCAAAATACTGACCAAAAATACTGTGTGTAAACACACATCCGTTAGACAGAAAAAAACGCAGTGTGAACCCAGCCTTACCATTTTGACACTCAGCATTACTGGCCATGTAAGTGAGTCGTAGGAACAATTGAATCAAAATTCCCGCTGTGAAAAATTTTAGAATAGAATTTAGTTCTAATGAAAATCTCTTTCTCGGTTGCACGGCTTAGATTACTGCAGGACTAGGCCGCATGAAATATAAACGAGGCCTCCTAGTCTTCCCTTCAACTTCTCTCTATCCTTAGTGAGAACCACATGGTAAACTCAAACAAAAAGCCATCAGTTTGAGACTACATAAATAATTTCTGCAGCTGGTAATGAGGCATTCAAAAAACAAATGAGAAAAAAATAAAAATTAAAAAAATTCTTGTTTCCTTCTACTTTAACAGTGGAAGTCGTTTAGTTCTGATAAACCCTGCTAAAAAATTAAAATAATAATTTAGTCACTATGAATAAGGCAGTCTATGCATTACCTGGGATAGAGGCCAACACCAACGTCCTGCATCTCTCCGTCGCTGATGGTAAAGCTGTTACAGGTCAGCTGTAAAAACAAGCAAAGCAAATCTGGGATTAGTGGGTTTTGACCTGAAGGAAAAGAAACATTCAATAAATAAAGTCTATAGCGTTCAGCAAATTGCTGCAGAAGATCATAAAACACCCAGTGCCAGCAGCGGAAAAGGAGCCAAGTATCACACGTGGCTCACAGTCTCCTGCAATTTTTCAGGCCTTTCTCAGTGTGTATACTGGCTCCATTCAGCAAGGAGAGGACGGACAGAAGGTTTTCTTAATTAGCGCAGAGAAAGGGGACCTGTTCAATGGGGGCAACCAAGTTCCTCTAGGTTTACAGACTGGAGCTTGTTAAGAAGATGCCGTAAAGCCGAGTGGCCTGGTCAAGCTTAGAGCCAGAGATTTATTAATTGGCACATTTAGTGACTAGCTCCATTAACAGCAGCTAATGATTTTTAAATGTTTAGAAAGAAAATATACCCACACAATATAAATGCTACTGTGGAGTTGTAAATGAAACATTGTTCCCTGTTCCTGAAACACATTAAAGTTTTTTTTGTTTTTTTTTTAATCTACTGGTGCAAGAAAGTGCTGGAGATTTGTAATTTACTTCTATTAAAAAATCTCCAGTCTTCCAGTACTCATCAGCTGCTGTATGTACTGCAGGAAGAGGTGTATTCTTTCCAGTGTGACACAGCGCTCTCTGCTGCCACCTCTGTCCGTGTCAGGAACTGTCCAGAGCAGCAGCAAATCCCCATAGAAAACCTCTCCTGCTCTGGACAGTTCCTGACATGGACAGAGGTGGCAGCAGAGAGCACTGTGTCAGACTGGAGAGAATACACCACTTCCTGCAGGACATAAGCAGGTGATAAGTACTGGAAGACTTGAGGTATTTAAATAGAAGTAAATTACAAATTTCTGGCACCAGTTGATTTAAAACATTTTTGTGTGAATTACCCCTTTAACACCTATGAGATAATAATATAATTATATATATATATATATATATATATATATATATATATATATATACACACACATGTAAATTTTTTTTAATTAAAAAAAATCAATTATAATTTATTTATTTTTTATTCAAATTTATATTGATTAGATCTGTTTGCCAAAAGTTGTGAAATTTGTCCTTGCAACTAAGGGTTAATATATGCATTATTTTCAAAAAATGTCAAAATTTTCACAGTTTAATTTTAAATACAAACACAATGAAAAAGTTTGGTTCCTTTTAAGATTACAAGATCCTATTTTCATACTGTACAATGAATTTTTTATAATTCTTAGTTTCTTGATGCCATTTAAGGCCACAACACCCTCAAATCTCAATGTAATAGATAAAACCCCATTCTAAGTGCACACAGATACATCCTGCAGCGGCAGCTACGGACTGAATCATACGTTTGCTTGACCTTAGCAATGTTAGAATGGATTGCCTCACCGCTGAGACATCTTATGTTCCTGTGAATGTTTATGTAGTGTTTGTAACCAGGCAATGTGGCACCTAAACAGTATGTTCCAGATCTAATGTCTTAACACAAAAGAAGAAGAACAGACCCATTAAGGGCAACTTAAGACGAAGAACAGGGGTAATGTGGTTGGACGGCATTTTAAATCATTATAGACGGGTTTACACTGGGGGTTTTTTTTAGTTTTTTTTTTTTTAAATCGATAGAAAAACAGCTGCATTTCTGTGTCTGTTTTGAGCTGTTTTTCCATTGATTTATAAAAAAGAAAAAAACAGCCACGACCGCGACTACTAGCGCCCCCACCACCCCACCCCTGCGCAACGCGATCACAGAGGGGCAATCCCCGCACCTGAAGCCGGCTGGGGTCAGTGCTGTAAAAAAAAAATCAAAAAGTGCAAAATTGCGCATTTTTGCTCTCATCAGATCTAGAAAAATTGTATTAAAAAGTGATTAAACTATACGCAAAGAAGGCACCTCACACAGACCCATAGACCAAAGGAGCTATAAGCCTGGGAATACAGCAATTTTAAGGAACATATATATTTTTATTAAAAGGTTTAAATTTTTAAAAACCCTCAAATAAAATAAAAGTTATACACGTTACATATCATTGTAATCGTAACAACTTGAGTAACATGTATAACAAGTCAGTTTTACCCTAGAGTGAATGGCGTAAAAACAAATTCCCCCCCAAAATAAAAAAATTGTTTGTTTATTTTTTCCAATTTCACCACACATATAATTTTTTTCTGGTTTTACACAGCATATTTTAGGCCATTGCCATCTGCCATTGCAAAGTACAATTAAGTGGTGCAAATCAGGGCTCATCTGGGTCTCTAGGTGGAAAATGCAAGCGCTATGGCCTTATATACATGAAAAAACGAAAGCGCAAAAATGAAAACTGTCTGTGTCCCCTAAGTGTAAATGTAGACACATATGTGATCGACCCAGATTTTGTGCGTTTTAATCCTTTTTTCATAATGGAAGTCAATGGAAAAACTGCTCAAAACAGACGCACACAAAAAATGCATCCGTCTTTTCCATCCATTTTTTTTATTTTTTTTGCAAAAATTGATTTAAAAACGTAGTGTGAACCCAGCCTGACATTGAAAAAATACGGTAGTTCAAGGCAGCACAAATTGTATACATCCTCATGATATAAACAGCTTAAAAGTGGAGGAAATTATTTTACCTACGTTAAAAAGAATTTCCAGGCTATAATAATAATTGTTATTACAACAAGCTGAGAGAACGCGAGAAAGTCGAGTATGCCAAAAAGAAAAATAGTCGGAGGGGATTAGCGATTTTAGAGAGATTAGAGACACTGGAGTTACACCTTGGGAAATCAAAAATTAATCTTACAGTGAACGGCGATGTGAACGGACAAATCACGCGTCCATTTCAGGGCAATGAAACGGCTTTTGCCAGCAAGTTGAGAAAGCAAAACAGACAGACCATTCATAGCAGGAAACTAAGGCGGCCATTTATAGACTAAAAACTGAAAAGAGTCAATATCAGGATTTCTGCAGAAGTCATACAGAGCGAAGGAGGAACCGGGGAAGTCTCTGGGGAATGTGATGGGTAATAGAAAGTTCTCTCTTAGGAAACCTGGCAACATAAAAAGGATCTGTTTTTGCCTTTGGAATGATATTTTCTTATCAGTTTCTTTGTCTATCTTTGTCTTCACACCGTGTCCTAATGAACCCCTAAGGCTGCCCTCCCACACACTTTTTGTTTGTTTTTCAGGCAAATAAAACCCCAAACAAACAAAAACACCAGAAAAAAAACCCACCAATGTGGCGCATGGTGTATGGTTTTTTTTTTTGTGCATGTACGATTTTTTGGCCATTTTTTTTCATTGTTTTTTTTTAACTTTGTGTGAATGATCTTTTTGTGGTTTAGGTGTTTGTGTGCTGAACTTTTTTCCCTCTGCCATCACATGACCTAGCTGCTGAACCACAAAAGGTGGCAAAAACGCCAGAAAAGAAAATGCCATACACACAGCAATGGCGTTGTTGAGACAACCAGAACAATCCTATTCAAGTCTATGAGAGAAAAATGCCACGCATTTTGGAAAAACCGCCAAAAAAACTCACAAACGCCGTAGAGGAGAGAAAAACCCGTGTGTAAGGCCGATCATAAACTTCCATTGACTTCTAGGTAACATCTGGCCGCTGGTGTTTTTATTGGCATTTTTCCAGGATTTTATGCCAGTGTGAGGCCACCCTAAGGATAGTATAACTCTAACAGGTCAGTAACCTTCATTTCTGCTCATTAGGAGGTGTGTGTACAGAGGGAGTGTCCCTTGCAATAGAGAGGCTGCTGCGTTGGGCTACAGGGTTGGACAACCCCCCCCCCCACACACACACATAAATGTTGGTGGCAGCAAAGAGGGGCAAGGTGGCATTTGTCTCCTGCTTGGCGCAGTACAGAACTGGCCTGCTCAAGACCAAGATATTTTTGTTTTTGAGTGGAAAATACAAATCAGAATGGTGACTCCTGTCATTACGACAGGAGTCCCGGCTCCTGTAAATAGAGGTGCCGATACAACCAAGTGCCCATAATAATAAAAACATATAGTTATACAAAGAACAAAAAAAAATATTCCACTAAGGTTATTTCCACCTGTGGATAGTTCAGATTGGCACTGCTGTGTCCTGGGTCACTTCCGGGTTTAGCTTGACTCTGCTGTGTCTCCCACTAGGGTTATACATTTCTTCAGGGACAATTTAAGCCCTAGAGACATGTGAGACCTCAGTAGGAGACTAGAGAGGGGAGTAAATCCATGCTTTAATCTCCCCGAGGTCCCAACCACCTGTCTGGCCTCTCAGCCCGGCCACTGCTCTAATATTTGAGAGCGGAGGTCAGGAATCTAGGCAACAAGCTATGGAGGAAGAAAGAGGCTAAAATTAAAGCGAATGTAAAACTAGGTAGATCAAGCATGAACAGACTGGCGTTGGTGCGGGATGTCTGTGGCCAGTTCCCATGCACGGTTCCAGTCAGTTCCGGAGCCAGCCTGCAATGAATATTCAGGTGAAGCTGGGAGGAGGAAGTAGTTGGGAGGCGGGATGAAGTGCGGCACGAACGCGGCACCATGACACTTGTGCCGCAAGTTACGGATCAGATTGTGGAAAAAGTACAGCAGCTACCAGAAGAATAAAGGTAACACAAATACTAACACACACACCTTCCTCACAATGTCAGCACCCCAGAAGCAGGAAAAGTGCTGACAGAAATTGTTAAATGCGGTACATGGGGAGACCATGCCAACTGCGTGTGCGGCCGCACCCTTCAATCCGCCCGCTCCCTGCATCACTGGTACAAGAGCATTTGTTATGGACCCTCTGCGCCATATGGTAAATGTTCCCCTATGAGTGTTATTTGTGTTCATGAGCCTTAGTAATAATCATATACGCATTGGGGCAGAATCCGAGTTGGTCCATTACTCCTAGACACATGATGTCATATATATTCAACCATCTCATAAATGGCCACAAAACCAATGGGGCACTATGTAATATATCACTAACTATTGTCCGTAAGGCAGGGTGTCCGCACACTATTACCGATATAGTGCACGTATCCCAGATCTGGTACAGTCCTACACCGCTCAGGATTGATGACATCCTTGTATTGCTTTAATAGGCTGTTCTCGCTATTCCAAATATAACAGTCATTAATCTGGATTGTCTACATAGCGGCTTAATCTGCTGTATATATCCCTGTGTTGTATCTAGGGAACGTCCAATATTCAGCATATACGGGGTATATGGAACACCAAGCAGAAGGTCGTCCCAGTGGGAATAATAATCGGAGCTTACAGTCACAATCCATACACTTCCCTATGACCTTTGCTCAGAAGAGGCCGGGACGTCGTGGCGTGCGCTGTATATACAATTCTGTAGCTCTCATTTTCCTTCATTATTAATGGAATCTTGTAGAACAGATGACGTGCACTCTAACTTGACAGGTCGCTAACTATATTTTCATAGCTTTCCATGTAATTTATTCATGTGACATTTACATAACAGAAAAGGGCACATAAAGGCTAATACAATCTCTATTGATTTCCTGATTCCCCCATCCACAATCAGTATTGATTTTGTCTTCATTCAAAGCTGGATAAAAATGTGGTGGTGCCCATTGAGGGAGGTGGGAGCCCCGGTGATGGGTGGTAACCAGCAGTCACAATCTCACAAAGATGACATCACAGTCGCTATGGTGTTTGTAAACAATGGAATAAGTAAAAGAAACAATATAACTATTCATCTAGATAATGGTGTCTGCTCTGGTCAAAAATTTAGGCTATGTTCACACAACATATATTTTAAATTAATCACGGCCAATGTTGCAAATTCCAAATAACACAGTATACATTACATTCATTTCAATGGAACCCCAGCTGGAGTGTATAAACATAGTATACACTCCAGCCAGGATTGTCTGACTGCGTAGGCAATGTAAAGTGCAGCTCTGGCCGAACTTTATATTGTGTGCAATGGTGAACTGGGATGTGGGCGCACCCGACTTTACACCCAAAGAAGCCCACATCCTAATTCAACAGAAATGAAGTTCATCTGGCCGGTACTGCAGTACCGTCTGTGTCACAGAATGGCTGGTGGCATAATGTGTGCTAACCAAGCCTTAAAGTTTAACTGTAATTTAAATGTCATTTTTCAGAAATAAATAGTACAAGCAATTTCAAGAAACTCTAATAGGTTTTATTAAGCAGAAGAGTTTCCTTCTGTACTGACAAGGCTGTTTTCCTACCTCCCCCCTCACTTCAGTAGAAGCAGGATTTCTGTGTCCATTATGGTCTATGGAGAAAGGAGGGGCCGAGGGAGATGAGGGAGCACAGAGAGGAGAAAAGGCAGCCCACACAGCACAACGTCCTGCAATCTTCTCTCCCCAAGCTCCCAGATAAGCACTGACCTTTCTGACCTGTGAATCCAGTGATTTATGTGCCCAGTCTCCAAACTGTACAGCTGCTTCTCTGCTCTCCCAGCTCACTCATCCCCCTTGCCCCCACCCCCATAGGTTATAATGGACTCAGCAAACCCGTATTCACTTTGTCCCTTTGTAATAAAGACTTTGCCTGATAATGAGCAGATAAGAAGGGGGGGGGGGGGGTAGAAAAACAGTTTTTCCAATACAGGCTTTTGCCTAATAAAACCAACTACAGAGTTTCTGAAAAACACTTGAACTGTTGATTTCTGCAAAAATGTTTTAAATGTCAGCTACAATTTAAAGCAAGTGTACCACTTCAAGCAAAGTATAACTATTTTCAGATGACCTGATGGATGCTGACACAGATTCCGGTGGTGCGGTTTAGTTTATAAACCACCACTCGGGTCTCGATATCTGCTTCCTTTTCTAAATATGCAAGTTAAGTCTGTTGGTGCACTGGAGGCGGGCCCAGTGCCCTCCGTGCACCAATGTCTCCTCCCCTGGGGGACATGCGTATTCGGTTTTCTCTTCTGTATGAAGTCCAGCTTTGCCTTGCCTTTGAACTTGCTGCTAGAGATGAGCGAACTGTTTGGACTTTTGGTCTTAAAGCAGTTCGCTCTCTCGTCGTGCCTGTGATCCCGATCGCGTAGTTGCGCTTCCGGGAATATGCGGCCAGGATATTCCAGGGAATCGATGTTGAAATCCCTGGAATATCCTGGCTGCATATTCGCGGGAGCGCAACTACGCAGCCGGGATCACAGGCATGACGAGAGAGTGCCGATGCCGTCAGACCAAAAAAGTCAGACGGTTCGCTCATCTCTACTTGCCGCATCCATACCAGTACCAGATCATACAGTAAGATTGTTTCTTTTACTTATTCCAATGTTTTTATCACTATAGAAACCGACTATGATCTCATCTTTGTGAGATTGTGACTGCTGGTTACACGACTGGGGCTCAGGTTGAAGCAGACCCTTTTTTAGGTATAAAATGTATTTCTCAACATGCTTTTAACAAATATATAGGTCCAAGGTAATAAATCAAGAAGCACAATCTTATGTTAGAGCAATAAATCATAAAGCACAGTCTATGCAGATGCTGACATACTTAGTGATCATAGTACAAGAGGCGTTCACTCCCAGACACAAATCACCACTACTGTGGCCCAACGAGATAAAATTCCCAAACATGCAAAAAAAAACAAAAAAAAAAAAAACTAACCATACATTAGCGGAGATAAGTGCTGCCGTTCTTGTATTGGGCACCATGGTCACTATATACATCAGACAGCTGCATACAGTTCTCTAACACCAGATTGGGCTTCATTATTTATTACCTTGGATCTTTCTATTTGTTCAAAGCATTTTAAAGATGTTATCCAGCGCTACAAAAACATGGCCACTTTTCCCCCTACTGTTGTCTCCAGTTTGGGTGGGTTTTTGAAATTCGGTTCCATTGAAGTAAATGGAGCTTAATTGCAAACCGCACCTGAACTGGAGACAACAGTAGGGGGAAAAGTGGCCATGTTTTTGTAGCGCTGGATAACCTCTTTAATTTAGACCTAATAAAAGTTATGTTTTAAGGTGAGCTACGGTACTATCATTGTTGCTTCATTGTGCTCCTTGGTTACATTTATCTTCTTTTGCTACCTCAGTGATGTGCAGCGATGAGCAAACCTTGAGCACACCTGGGAACCCAAAAATTTAGCATGCGATAACTGGTAGCCAAAGAAGTTATATGCTTTAAAGGAGAAGTCCAGCGAAAATTTTTATTTAAGTTTTGTATTGCCCCCAAAAGTTATACAAATCACCAATATGCACTTATTATGGGAAATGCACATAAAGTCCTTTTTTCCCTGCACTTACTACTGCATCAAGACCTCACTTCCTGGATAACATGGTGATGTCACTTCCTGGATAACATGGTGAGGTCATTTCCTGGATAACATGGTGATGTCACTTCCTGGATAACATGGGGATGTCACTTCCTGGATAACATGGTGATGTCACTTTCTGGACAACATGGTGATGTCACTTCCTGGACAACATGGTGATGTCACTTCCTGGATAACATGGTAATGTCACAACCTGACTTCCAGAGCTGTGTGGGCTGTGGCTGCTGGAGAGGATGATGGCAAAGCGATGCTCAGTGTCCCTCCAGTGCCCGGTGTCCCTCAGTGTCCCCCTGCCATCATCCTCTCCAGCAGCCACAGCCCGCACAGCTCTGGGAGTCAGGTTGTGACATCACCATGTTATCCAGGAAGTGACATCACCATGTTATCAAGGAAGTGACATCACCATGTTATCAAGGAAGTGAAGCCTTGATGCAGTAGTAAGTGCAGAAAAAGGACTTTATGTGCATTTCCCATAATAAGTGTATATTGTAATTTGTATTACTTTTAAGGGTCAATACAATACTGTAATAAAAATTTTCACCAGACTTCTCCTTTAAGAATGCATCCAAGCCCATCAGCCACCGGTATCCAAATGTGAAGTGTTTGGATGAACCCGAGCATGCTCAAGGTTTGCTGATGTCTAGTGATGTGGCTATTTAAGTAGCAAACACTTTCAGACACGATTGCATCATAAAAGAAGTATATACTAAGAAGCTCAGACCAGGAATCATCGTAAATATTATAACAGTAAGAAGGACACTTAAATAACTTTGCGATGATGCGTAAATCTTACCACAATATAGCAAAAAATAACTCACAGACCACAAAGTGATGCATCTTGTCTTCAGAATTTTTTGTGCTGGTAATTTCTTTACATTTTATGATATTCCATAACATCTCAATCATAAAAAGCCAGATCTTCCTATACATAACTCAGCACATCCATGGCTGTCCAATGACACAAACATTTTATATACTTATTTAACCTACATATATTTTCCGATGGTGGGAAAGAAAGGCTTTGTAAATTCCTCTACAGCAATAGGAAAAAAGAATCACTGGTAAATGGAGCTTTGTGGACTTACATTTAAAGGGGAACTATCAGCAGCTTAGACTAATCTACCCTGCTGATATGTCCCTATTGCACAGGAGACGCTGAGGAGGAAGCTATGTGTCTTATAGTATGTCTCTTATAGTGTGTCCCTTATAGTATGTGCCTTATAGTGTGTCTCTTATAGTGTGTCCCTTATAGTGCGTCTCTTATAGTGTGTCTCTTATAGTGTGTCCCTTATAGTGTGTCCCTTATAGCGTGTCCCTTATAGCGTGTCCCTTATAGTATGTGCCTTATAGTGTGTCTCTTATAGTATGTCCCTTATAGTATGTGCCTTATAGTGTGTCTCTTATAGCGTGTCTCTATGTGTCCCTTATAGCGTGTCTCTTATAGCATGTCCCTTATAGTGTGTCCCTTATAGTGTGTCCCTTATAGTGTGTCCCTTATAGTGTGTCTCTTATAGTGCGTCTCTTATAGCGTGTCCCTTATAGTATGTCCCTTATAGTGTGTCTCTTATAGTGTGTCTCTTATAGCGTGTCCCTTATAGTATGTGCCTTATAGTATGTCCCTTATAGTATGTCTCTTATAGTGTGTCTCTTATAGTGTGTCCCTTATAGCGTGTCTCTTATAGCGTGTCTCTTATAGCGTGTCTCTTATAGCGTGTCTCTTATAGCGTGTCTCTTATAGCGTGTCCCTTATAGCGTGTCCCTTATAGTGTGTCTCTTATAGCGTGTCTCTTATAGCGTGTCCCTTATAGCGTGTCCCTTATAGCGTGTCCCTTATAGCGTGTCCCTTATAGCGTGTCTCTTATAGCGTGTGCCTTATAGTGTGTCCCTTATAGCGTGTCCCTTATAGCGTGTCTCTTATAGCATGTGCCTTATAGTGTGTCTCTTATAGCGTGTCTCTTATAGTGTGTCTCTTATAGCGTGTCCCTTATAGTATATCTCTTATAGTGTGTCCCTTATAGCGTGTCCCTTATAGTGTGTCCCTTATAGTGTGTCTCTTATAGTGTGTCTCTTATAGCGTGTCCCTTATAGTATATCTCTTATAGTGTGTCCCTTATAGTGTGTCCCTTATAGCGTGTCTCTTATAGCGTGTCCCTTATAGCGTGTCTCTTATAGCGTGTCCCTTACAGCGTGTCCCTTACAGCGTGTCTCTTATAGCGTGTCCCTTATAGCGTGTCCCTTATAGTATGTCCCTTATAGTATGTCCCTTATAGTATATCTCTTATAGTGTGTCCCTTATAGCGTGTCCCTTATAGCGTGTCTCTTATAGCGTGTCCCTTACAGCGTGTCTCTTATAGTATATCTCTTAACTTCCTCCATGATCCGCTGAGACCGTTTGGAGTACTGCCCATCCAATAGCGCCGATCCGTCCCTGGCCAGCCTGTCCCTTTCTAATGATATTGAATGGAGCAGGCCGGCCGGGAGCGGGCAGTGCTTCTAACAGTCTCATTGGACCATGGACCAAAGACTAACTGCACCGTAACAGTGCCAAGGAGGAAGTTAAGACACATACTATAAGAGACATCCCTTCCTCCTCAGAGTCTCCTGTGCAATAGGGACATATCAGCAGGTTGGATTTGCGGATAATTCCCTTTTAGGGTACATTCACACGTACCGGATCCGCAGTGGATTTCACGCTGTGAGTTTGCAGCGGATTCAGTAGTGTGAAGGTGAATGGGTCCCATACACGTGTATAGGACCTGTCCTCTTTAATCCCCTGCATCCCGCCGGCCGCCCACAGCCCGGCACCGAGCATACATTACCTGCTCGGCACCACGGCTGTGTGAGGCTCCTGGCTCCCCTGGCTCCTCTTCAGCCAATCAGGGCTGCCGTGCATTGATTGGCTGAAGAGGAGCGAGGGGAGCCAGGAGCTTCACACAGCCGCGGCGCCGAGCAGGTAATGTATGTTCGGGGCTGCGGGTTGGCTGCGGAGTTAAAGGGAACCATTCACCTTCACACCGTGGATCCAGTATGTGTGAACGTACCCATAAGGTTATGTTCCCACTTCAGGAACATATTAAGGAAATTCGGACATCTTGTTATATAGACAGCCGCTAATAAAGATCACAATAATTTTTAGGGGCCCTCTATATAATGAGACAGCCGCCCTTGCCCGATATGTTCCCGAAGCGGGTACATAACCTAAGCAAAACTTTGAACCTGACATAGAACATTATATGTTTTAATTGAATTGTTGACCTTCTTATGTAGGAAAAGAAACTTTATCTACTTAATGAATGTGAAACTGACAAACAAGTCGGCACTAGGGGAGTAAAGGTTGGACGTCTGTAAAGAAAAGACCTGAAAATGCTCACGTTAGACCAGAGCTTTTATTAGTCTGCTGGGATATTAGTATATTGAAATATTCTAATAATGTAAACCATAAGCCGCTGGCTATATTCAAAATATATCTTAATGGATTATGCAGATCAGGCAGTAAACATCACATGCTGGTGAAACTGTTTGATATGCTAAAATACCACCATGTATCACTGAATAAATGAAGCAGATGTCTGCTGAGATTTAACAAACTGCTCTGCATTCACCACCGCATACGGCAAAGATCACAAACTAGTACCGTAAATGATTATTTTTATACAATAATCCCTTAGATGATTCGGCCTAAGTGCTAGAAATGTAAAAATGGCTAAACAAGTAGGTGAGTAATTACATCCAAAGACACTTCAAGGGGAACTCGGGACGTGTGTGGCAGAGTTACTAGGGCTTTGCTTCTGCTGGTTTAGATGCTTAATTACTTCATCCTCGCTGCAGTGTAAAGTCTTACAGAGAGCCGTGATTTCTTCCTGGACTCGCCTGAGGTGATGGGAGGCGATGGAACGCGGGCGTATAGTCTAAGCAAGCAGAACTGCAGTGTCTTTCATATTGTGAAACATCATAATAAATTAGATAGAAATCACTTCATACAGTAGGTCTATGTGAAGCTCTATAGCTGGACTGGCCCACCAGTGCTAAGTACCAGAGGTGGGCGCTTAAAGGGAAACTCCAGTGATGCCATAAAAAATGCACAAAAAGCATATAGGTGCACTCACTGATCTCCGACACCTTCCCCACATGTCTACGCTGCTCCTAGCTTCATATTAACACTTGAATGATCCTAGTTTTAAAACATGGCACCTGGCCGGGAAAATACATCTCACAGCATGCAGTGCATATCTCTGACACCACTGACTTAATATCCTTCTATCCTAATATCCTTCTGCACAGTAAACACATTATCTATCTATCTAAATAAATAAATAGATAGATGAGAGAGAGAGAGAGAGAGAGAGAGAGAGAGAGAGTGAAACAACAGTGTTTCCTCTCCCCTATACTACTCAGGAGAGGCTGTTGTTCTCTGCCCTTGGCCAGGTGATCACTGAGTGAGGATAGTGGTGGGCGGGGTTACAGATGAAGCGTTATAGCTTGCTCTGTAGCAGAAGAGACAGATCATGTGACCTCTGTCTCAGAAGGGAGGGGAGGACAGAGGAGTGGAGACAGAGTGGAGCAGGCAGTGAGGATAGTAAGGATTTTCAGAAGGACACAGAGACTTAAAGGGATTCTGTCACCTATAGCCCACCCTTCTCAAAACCCTAAACTAAAGCCATCTGTAAGTAGGATAAACAATGCCGATTCAAAATCTGTAACGTGCAGCTTTCTCCTCCTTTGTATTTCTCCGCTGTAAGCAACAAACTGGGCATGTTGCAGCATAGAGAGGACGACTTAGACTCCTTCATGTGTGGCGTATAGAAAAGGAACGCAAGAACATAGAAAGATACAAATTACAGATATAGAATCAGCGTTGTATACTCTACAGTCTAATCTACTGATAACTTAAGTTTAGTGGGCGTTTTGGAGGTGACAGAGTCCCTTTAATGAGAGAGTGGCACCTGGGTGATCTGCAGGCAGCAGCTGGCATCCGCTGGGTATGGTACAGGCTCGACTTCTGAGTCTTTTATGGGATGTCCTGGGTCAGTAAGGGGTTAACGATACTCAGACATTTTTACTTAGCTCCGTTCGCTGCATTTCTGTTTGTTTGGTGATCGCAGCTTTTCGATATTCCTATAAAATGACGGTATGAAATGGCAGAATGTTTATTTGAGAACAGATTGTTTATCTTTAGAGAAATCCTTCAACAGACTGTTTCATTTTTCAGAGCGGCATCCAGGGCCCGTCTACAAACACAACAAACCTGTGCGTCCCCTTATACTAAGTCAGCTACAGCAGCCGATGCGTCGGCTCCGCCATCGGCTTTTAAGGACACGTGAACAGATATTTTTTATATTATTATATTTATTTATCACATTCAGGAAGAACGAACCCTCCCGTCACACAACAGCAATATGTTTGTTTCTGCAGAACATTTGTTTACAATCATATCAAAAAACATTATGGTCTCCTATGATATGTAATATGAATAGGTTTGTCAGTCTAAAACTGCTCATAGAAACTGCTGGTGAAATATTAAAAAGGGTCTCTCCAAGAGTTACAACTTAGGGCCATGTTCACATGGTGTAAGACACCGGCTGGGTCACGGAACGATCATACTGGCCATACTGCCTCTGAATTCGGATGCATCAGTGTGCGCTCGCGTCCAAATTCCCCGCTGAATTACACATAGAACCAGTTAGAAACTGGACTAATAAGACTCTAAATTTACCCAGAACCTAATGAAATTATATATAATAAAAATACCTTTATTAGTAATGGATATATATCATAATGCAAAGTATAAGTTTAAAAATACAAGTTTAAAAATATTATACAATATAATACAAGTTTAAAAAGTATTTTTAAACTTGTATTTTTAAACTTATACTTTGCATTATGAATACCCCTTTAATAGCACAGTAAGGTAGACCCTATACACATTAAAGGTATCTAATGTGTATAATTTAACAGTACAACAGAGTACATTAATACCAGTGAGAACAGAGTCATATATCATGAGTTGGTGAAGCAATGCAGGGGAGTCGTAAAATTACTGTCAGTCTGATATTTTATATATATATATATATATATATATATATATATATATATATATATATATATATATAGATCACAGATGATCACAGTAGAAGATGATAGAAGCCTTAAGCTCCATGGTGCCCACTCCATGTGATTCACTTATTCCCGAAACGTGGAGGGGGTAGGTGCATATATTGATCATTGTGGGGGATGAAACCACGTGTGTGTACAAAAACTGTACAATGTGGATGACGTTGAGGCAACATCATGCAGCTATTGGACATCGTATACTTCCAAAATGTGGAATTGCTGAAGTGAATGTAGGGGGGCTGAAAGCTTTAAAAGGAGAAGTCCTGCCAATTTTAAAATTTGGCTGCAGGCAGGGGGAACATAATAAAGAAGCTCTACTTACCGATCCCCGTGCCCCCGCAGCGCTACCTTGATGCTCCTAGACCCCCACGGCCTTCTGGATCTCCTGTTCCAACTACGTCATGACCTGGATAATGGATTGCCCGCTCAGCTAGTCAGTGACTGGGGCGGGACACCCAAGAACACATTTCCCCTGGGGTTCCGTTGTTGTCACATCTCGGGGAGGATGTGTTCCGGTGGTCGATAAGCCTTTAACACGTCGCTGTGGCGGCACAGGGACAGGCAAGTACAGTTTCTGTCTTGTGTTCCCTCCTGCCTGCAGCCAAATTTTTATTTTGGCTGGAGTTCCCCTTTAAGTTGCTACTTATCATTGTGGGAAATATCTAGATTGGTCAAAGAAAAAAAAAATATGTTCAACTAGAAATTAAGTTGTTGGAATAAAACCCCATAAAATATGTTTCAGCAATTAAACAACCGTAACGCAAATATAACGACAATATAATATACAATAATAGAAAGCCTATACCAGGTAACCTATATGTCGCAGTGACACATGCCGATAATAAGGTGATTCATACAACCGAGGAAATGGCAGCCGCCGTAATAAATTATGCTTGTTAGGTTATTTTCAGGAATGTTCACTTGTTGCTTAAAAGCTATAAATCCCCATGAAACCAATAGTTTCTGTAGCATGAGCAATAATCTCCTAAGGGAAGCAAAAAGTTGTTAACAACTAGTAATGACAGATTTCAAAAGGAATTCTTGCCTAATTATATTATGTGACATGCCCGGTAATGATAAGATAGCAGCTCTGGAACTGGAGCACGTGTTCTTGGGAAAATTATTTTCTGAATGCTTACATAAGCAGTTTTCAGAAGTTTTTAGCTATAGGCAAAGATTATACCTGAAATGTCTTAGTGCTGGAGTTACGGCTACCAATTATGTGTTAGGCCTTCACTTCAATCACTGGAAAGCTATTGCTACATTCTGTGCATGATTATGGAGTCATTGATATTACAGGAACGTTAAAGGGAACCTGGCAACCCCCGCACCCGGGATCGAACCCACCCGACTCCCCGACAGAGCTCCCTATACTTACCCCCTCCTGCCATGGAGAAATTGTCACCCGCTCGTCTGCGTGCCCAATATGAAAATTAGAAGAGATGAGTCCGATGTCCATAGGAAATTACTGGAGCACTGATTTCCTATGGACATCGGACTCACTTCTTCTCATTTGCATATTGGGCACACAGACAAGAGGGCGGTGATTTCTCCGCGGCAGAACCAGCATGAGCGGGGAAGGATGGGGGCTCTGTCGGGGGATTGGGTGGGTTCCATTCAAGGTGCGGGGGTTGACAGGTTCCCTTTAACAGCATTCAAAGAAATTCTATACATTCTGTATGGACTTTTATGGACCAATTGTGCAGAGGTCGCTACACTGGTAGGAAAAGAGATGTCCTGATCACTATTGCGATTATGTATTATATATAGGTATTACATTTTACTATAATGAATGGGAAAAAAAAGCACTTGGCATCACTCATCTATACAATCCACCATTTTATTATCATTTTATCGGTGATCATCATTAAATGACTGCTGAGCAGTGATCTCTACAGGAAAGAAATTGTGGGCTTAGGCCCCCTTCACACTTCTATCCAAATTTTTAATAAGAAAATCTGAATAGATTTCAACACTCATAGTGTTCTATTTGGCATGAATACCCTCCAGGATTTTTCTGCATCTTTACTGGAAAATAGACCCGGAGTTTATAGGACCCCATAGGGCAATCCAGAATGCTGGACAGCTCCGAATGCGCATCTGGAAACATTCTGGAATTTTGGATGCACTGCTTGGCAGCCCAGTCCTGAGCCAGCACCCAGGCAAGTGCCACCAGGTGGTGACGCTGGCCCTTTAATTGTATGTGCTCCTTATCAGGAGTGCATACAGTTAAAGGGGTTCTCCAGTGCGGGGGCACTTTTGTGCTGGGACCCGGGAGGAGGTGGCTTAGGGAAAAGACGTCCACTCACCTCCCCGGTTCCAGCGGTGGGTCCCGCATCGCGACGCTCCGGTGCCCGGCCGCCTGACGTGGGTCCGAGACGTGACGTCTCAGGTCCGCTCAGCCACTCAGTTAAGGAGGCGGGATCCGTTTCAACGTCTCGAGCCCGCATCAGACACTCGAAAGCAGCCGGGAACCGGGCACCGGAGCGCCGCGATGCGGGACCCGCCGCTGAAACCGGGAAGGTGAGTGGACGTCTTTTCCCACGGCCACCTCCTCCCCGGTCCCAACACAAAAGTGCGCCCCCCCCCCCCGCTGGAGTACCCCTTTAAATTCGCCGTTGTGTTTGACAGGGACAGGAGTTATTGGCTCCCAGCTCTCCATCAACCACTGTTCTGGCTGGAGGCTGTTCTCTGCCCCAAGAGCTGCGGCACACGCATGACGTCACTCGTGTGCTCGCAGGGCCAAAAGACAGAGGGAGAAACCTTCCGAGAATATTGCTGCAGCCGTACAGCAGGTGAATACCTTTCTTTTTAAATTTGTTTTCAACTCATTTTTACGGTCAGAAAACACTGATGGTTTCCTGAAGGTTGACCGTAAAAATGTTCATGGACGTGCAAAGTGACAACTACAAGATTCTACAATTATTTTTACACATCGAGAATTAGAAACGACACCAAGAACGGTAAAAGAATATGTTTAAAATAAAATAAAAAACTGAATGTAAACAACCGGACATTTTCGTATTATATATTTACATAAAGGACGGTTGAAATATTGGCACTTAAGATAAACATTTGTACGTCTAGGGCCGATCCTGTGATCGGGTTAAAATAGGCAGCATTGAGAAAATCTACACTTCCAGCAAGAAATGTGTCAGATTCTCCCTTTCTCCTTTTCGATAAAAGCCTAATTTTAATACTTGAATACATATATAAGCTTATGATGTTTACGCCTGGAGCTTTACCTTCTTGAGATGCAGGTCTGTTCTCGACTTCGACTTTTAAGTCTCTAATGACTGAAGTCATCCTTTGAAAACGCAGTCAAAAGCAAAGTCTACTGTATAATACTTATGGGATATCATAGCTGCCACTCTCTTTAAAGACACCAGTTGACAATGTTCCCATATTTAGCCTCAGATAAACTAAACCTTCAAACCTAGATAAACAAAAAAGACGCAGATCCAAGAAATGTGTGCCTAGAGATGGATTGATTTCTTACCATCCGTTGATTTCAAATGTGTGTAATGTTTTGAGCTGCAATCATATTATCAATAGCAGAGCAAAGAACGGCCTATATGTTATACGTCATCTGCCGTCAGCTCAAATTTAAGTCTTGTACCTTCGGATAGCTGCTTTTAATCCAAGATCTGTCCTGGGGTCCGTTCGGCAGGGGATGCAGTTATTGTCATAAAAACAATTTTTAATCCAGCAGCGCTGTGTCTAACGGCCGGGGATTACATTTATATATGCATTAGGCTGGCACCACATATCTCCTTCCTCCCCCCTTCCCCCTCCTCATTATTAGGAATGATCCAGGAACATTTACTGCTGTTGGAGCTTTGAACAGGTGTATTAACGATCCAGTCCATGTGCCGGGCTGCCGCAGGTGGGGAATAGGAAGTAGGGATGGTCCAAACCTGCTGAGGTTCGGGTTCGTATGAACCCGAACGCTCGGCAGCAGATTCCCGCTGTCTGCCCGCTTCGTGGCTGTATCCCAGTTTTCCAGGCGGTCCTCCCCATACAGACAGCGGGAATCATTACCGAGGTTCGGACCATCCCTAATAGGAAGCAATCTGCCTGGAGCATTCCTAATGATGAGGAGGGTGGGGAGGAAGGACAAAGAGGGTGTGCCAGCCTAATGCATATACAAATGTAAGCCCCGGCCGTTAGACACAGCGCTGCTGGATTAAAAGTTGTTTTTATCACTATAACTGCATTCCCTGCCGAACGGACCCCAGGACAGATCTTGGATTAAAAGCAGCTATCTGAAGGTACAAGTGGTTTGGGGGGGTCAGATTGTGGGTACGGAGTCTCTTTAATGCAATTTTGCCATTTCGCTAAAAGTGGTGCAATTCTAAAATTGTGCCATTTGTACAGCAAATTTGCAGTAAAAAAAAAAAAAAAAATGCTTTTTTGGGGATTCTCTTAAAATTTGTACAATTATTTACAGTAAAAAATTATGCAATTTCCCCCCTCCCCCGCAATTTTTCAGCAAATCCAGCTGAAAAAGCACACTTAACGCAAATTCATGGTAGAAAATTGTGCAATTTTATATTGTTTAAACTATTGCAACATTTTTTGAATGCAAATTCGGAAATCTTTACAGCAAGTTAGAAAAATGCGCACCAATCACAGAATAATTTCATTTTTTAAGTGCAAATTTGTGGTAAAAAAATTTATAAGTAATTTGATATAATTATTGATGTTCATTCATTGACAACAAGCAGTGGAGCTCAAAATAGTGATACCTATTGGCTTATGTTACAACTTTAAAATTTCACAAAGAAAATTACATATTTTTTAAAATGAAGTGAATTACATATATGCAAGATATTGATGCCTTTGTCCGAATATGTAAAGTTGTTTTTAACCACAGTGCCCATTTAAGGGTATGTTCACACATAGTCTTTTCTTGGCTGTTTGATGGCGATGACTATACAAATAACACCCAAAAGTCGGTCATTAAATGGCCAGAGAAAAGGACGGTTAGTGAACATAACCAAACGTATTCTTGTCATAGCTAATGCTTCAGTCTAGGAACTTTATATTTTATAATACACACATCATATGTGTTATAAATGACACTACTTACTGTGGCTGTAAATCATAAGAGCGTGTCTGCAATAAGGTTATAAAACATGTCACACTGAAATTAACTTCAATTTCTTTCAGCAGAGGGTTAGTCAAGCATGCATGGCCACCTCTCAAAAGAAAATTGATGATTATTCTATCAGCCAGACCAATATACTCTGAGTGACAAAAAAATATTGCACAGAAGTTGTTGAAATCGAATAAAACTTCACATGTTTAAATGTAATGATGATGTATGGAAGTGCCGAATATATTAAAAAGAAAGATTCAGTTTATTCAGGAAAACTGTTCAATTGAAAGGATGATCTAGTACCCTGCTGGGCCACCTCTAGCCTGGATGCAGGATGACACAGGTTGGCCATTAAAGAGGTTGCCCAGGCAAAACTAACTTGTCCACATGGACAGGATTTATGGTTGTTAGGTTTGGGGACAGAATGACACAAGACAGGTGAGGCCCTTGTGCTGGCACCTGCCCCACTGTCCCTCCCTACTTACCGCAACTGCCCTAGACTGCAACAGACAACTGGACGACAGTCCCTAACCTGTTAGACTGTAACGCAGACAAGACAAATGAACACAATAGTTTTGGTGTAAACAAGCCCAGTCAGTAACAATTGGTCGGTGCGGTACAAAATCAGGAGAATAGCCACCGAATAGTCTAGAAATCAGGAAAACCAGGGAATACAAATCAGGATACAAACGCTAGCTTAGTTACTCTTACAAGGATGCTCTATCTCAGCCAAGGGGGATGATGAGGGGAGTAGTTTTATGGACGCTGGAATCCCAGCTCAAGATGTGATTGGAGACGGAGACTCCAGCCCCACAGCCCAGCACATAATCATAGAAGGCAGCTGAGCCGGTCGAAGGGCGGAGAGGCTCCAACTGTGGTGCACAGTAACTATGGAAGCCACTAACTCACTAAATTGAAATTAAGTTAACACTTATATTGGTGGCAATTCAATTAACGGAGAATACGAAGGATGCCACCCAAAGGGAGGTGAACGGGTACTTGAAGAGTCACTGGAATATGTTAAATAGTTTTTAGATTTAGTTTTTAGATTAGTAAAGTGTTTAGATTTTATGCTGCTGGTCCCCTAATGTCCACACTATCCTGGGAGAAAATTTAATGATCGGCTGAAGAATTTGGGATTTTCCAATTTTTGACAATGTCACAGCAAATAGCTGTTGTTCAAACCGATACTCTATAATAGCCCCGCTATTGTAGCTACAATGGGTTAACGGTTTTATTGCGATTAAATAGCATGTGATTAGTAAATATTTGCAAATTTGAGTGAAAATTAGCTCATCTCGTGAAACAAATTATTGACCGATTTGCGCAACTCTAGTTACTATTCCTTAAAATTACTGCATAGTAGGTTTGCAATCCGCAAAAAAAACAAAAAAGAAAGTCTGTAGTGCACCCGTAATCTGTATTTTTTACACAAAAAAATGGGTAGGTGTTGGTTAAATTGAGATGACCCGCATCTTTTGCTGACATTATAGACATTTATTCTGCAAAGATTACGGACTGTCCCACATACTTCTAAGGTGGAATCTGTGCCGCAATTAGGCTATGTGCATATGCTGTAAAATAACGGCCACTGTTTTACATGTTTCTGAGGCTCATACTGCCATATCCTGCCATGAACATTATTTAATTTCTATTTGGATTGCGGGCACCTTTGAGTGTGCCTGCAATCCAACTAGCCATAGACCTCTGTGCAATGAACGGCCAGCAGCATGACCAAACATTGTGCACACAGAGAGTAAACTACAGTTGCTGTTTGCCAAACTGTTCCCAAAGAAAATAGACAAGTAAAAAAATTTTTCTATGGTTGTATTGACAGCTGTGTTTGCTGCAGCCTCGGAAAACTACAGACGTTGTTTTAAAGGGAAAACTACGTCCGTATCGGTCTGATTTTTATACGCTGTGTGAACATAGCCTCATCCACAAATGTGGATACATTAACCAGCGTGTAAATAAGCCCTAAATCAGCAGCTTAAATTAAACCATAAAACTATCACAGACTTGAGTTTTTCTGATTTCGCACCATACAGTTTCATCACATCATGCCCGTTATTCGGTTATAATAATCAAATGCTTAAATTCCATAAAATAATACGCTGCCGGTAAATACATAACCCTGGATAGTCAGTAAGCTGCTTATAAATATTTAATTGGCTTTAATGATTGAGCAGACAGTAGCCCTGATGAATGGCGAAGACCCAGAATTACAGGTTTTTGAGAACGCTTTCTTTAAGCTACTAAAAGCCACAAGGAACACCAGAAATGTAAAAAATAAATAAATAAATTATATATATATATATATATATATATATATATATATATATATTTTTTTTTTTTTATTTATTGTTTTTTACATAGAATAACATTCCCACGGGAAGGAGGATCATAACATGTCAGCCATTTCAGACAGCATCAATAAATAATATGTATTTTCCATGCTTGCAGAAAAAGGAAAAATGTGAGAAGCCGGGCCGTTTTCTTCCATAGCGGCAATTTCTGCGACAGTCAAGATTCCGTTAAAGAGAATGACACTTTAAATAAATGTTATTGTTAGAAGACAAATGGTAGTGTTCACAGCGTGACGGATTTATATCCTATCACTGTAATCTAGCCCAGACGTGCGGTAGACTCGCTAACCTGATTATTATGCAATCATTACCTAACTTTTAAAAATTTGCCTTCTTAAATGAATCCATTGTTTCCATTTATGCTGCCATTGTATTATCCCCCGAATTCTGAAATCTAAATTTCAATTGCTCCTGATTTTATCATTTTAGATGTAATCTACAATGGAAATTTATTTTATGCCCTTGAAGTAAAAATACATATTAGATAGACGTTCACACTTTCGGTGATTACGGTCTGTGCACGGACGATGTGCTACACACCGGAATGCAGAACTCCCGGCATCATTATTCATTATGATGCCAGGAGCTCTGAAACAATTAAAAACAGAAGCTTCTCTCTACTGTACTGATGAAGCGCGTCCCAGGAGTTCTGGATACCGGTTAGTAGCACATCTTCCATGCACGGACTGTAATTACAGAATGTGGGAATGTGGCCCCCTAAGACCATGTTTATACACCATTTTTTAAATAAAGAAAAAAAACTTTTTTCTGGTTATTATGGCCATAAAATTTATCATTATCATTATTTTGTACACAGCTTTTGCATACACATGCGGGCATGGTTTACCCACACACGATGATCAGGATATGCATGTCCTTATAAAAAAAATGGCTGTTTTTTTTCCATAATAAAAACAGTGTGTGAGGATAACCTAAACATGTACTTGGATTTTTTTTTCACTATGATATCTAGCTGGACAGGTGCTCTAATATATGGTAATTTCCAATAAATATTTTCTTAACTCCCTCCGGTCCCCTCACATACCCGTACGTTCTACAGCAGGAAGGAGTGGGCTTATCGGCACCATCAGCTAATTAACCATAAAAACAGCCAGCAGCATTTAAATGGCTTAAAACCCCCTCACCTGGTCTAGTGGCACATTCACCCTCCCCTGCGATGCGTTGGTGGAGGTATGATCCCTGGTTCTGGCTGGGCTGAGCCTTAGTGCTGCAATGACACTGATCCTGGCTCAGCAATTGTTTACTATGGGCTCCAGTAGCCCATAGTAATGAAGCACTGATTTAATAAATCAATGCTGTACATATGTAGTGCATTGATCAGTGCAGTGACCATAGAAGTCCCCCAGGGAGACTACAAGTTACCGTAAAAAAAAAATGTAAATTAATAAAAAATCCTATGCCATAATAAAGGTTTAAATAATCCTCCTTTTCCCATTTTATAAAAAATATATATATAAATATATAAATCCTATTTGGTATCGCCCCATATGCCCAAAGTATTAAATTATCACATTCCTGATCTTGCATGGTAAACGGCGTACGAATAAAAAAACACTCCAAAGTGAAATAATTACTGATTTTTCGTCACATCAATTCCAGAAAATAGCGTATTAAAAAGTGATCAAAAAGTCACATATATGCAAACAAAAGTACAGATCATGGTGCAAAAAAATGTCGCCTCACACCCCCATAGACCAAAAAATAAATGTGTTATAATGATGGTAATTTTAAACACATTTAGTTTTTTTAAAAAATGTTTGAATTTTTTTAAAGCAGTCAAGTAAAATATTATTCTAGGGATTTGGTTCCCCCCTCTAGTACTCAGCTCCAGCACTACTATTGTAAAAAAACAGCATCTGCTTATGGTAACAGCTGAGAGTTCCATGCAGAGGAACCGCATCTACCATATGAAATTTCGTGGCTGTGTGGAGGAAAGTTTAACAGTTTATTAAAAGTTACCATCACAACAATAAAACTGTTTAATAAGACAAATATAAAACAATTGCTTTACCATGCCAAACACTTAGTACTGTAGATTCAACTTCTGTTTGAATGCGCCTTTCATGCAACCATTTCTTTCTGTACTAATGTTGGATGTATAGCAAGAAAAATAATTCAGTGTGATAAGGGTTAAAGGGGGGGGGGGAGGGCGGGGAGAAAAATAAACTAAGTAAACATAGCCGGCTCTTCCAGCTACAATTTCCTGCCCAGTGTCCCACCGGAGTCACTGATTGGCTGAGCGAGCAATCACTCAGGCGGGCACATGAAGCCCCAGTCACTAATTGGCTGCGCAGGCAATCACTCAGCCAGGTACATAACGTTGCAGCTAGTAGAGCTGCAGGACACCAGTGGCTGTCAGATGGTCTTGAGATCAGCGATACAGGGCCCCAGGACTGGCAAGTTTACTTTGTTTATTATTTTACTGCACCCCCTGCCTTCCTCTCTTTTTTGAATTTTTGCCGACTGTCTCCTTGACAGCTTTTTATTGAGCTGACTTTCGTGTAGTACTACGATAGTCAGGGGCCACAGTGTGGGATACTACGAATCAGGGGCCACAGTGATTTATTTTACTATTAGTATAGGAATAACTTTCGGTGACCACTACTATGAAGCTTTCCTGTAAATCTGAATCCCACTCCTGACCAGAATTATAAAGCTTTCCTCTCCCATCAGTCATCTGTTTATGAACACATGATAACTAAACTTTGCACGAGTGAATGTAATTTCAACAACCTAAATAAATCCCAACTGTGTAGATCAATAAACCCCAAAGCATACTAAAGTGGCAGCATGCTGTCCGTGTTGCAGCCTATATCCTGAAGCTTAGGTTTTTTTTCGCACAGTACAGGTTCCATACACATCATATTAAAACCTGATATTTAAAATACATCCAATTACACTATTCTGAAAATTCTTTCTTATATACTATCTTATAAACTACCGTATTTTTCGCTTTATAAGATGCACCTGTCTATAAGACGCACCCTTGATTTGGACCACTGAAAACAGGTAAAAAATATTTTATGCTAATTAAACTTTCCCTGGTGGTCTAAGGTCATGAAGAGGATAATGCAGTGAAGGGGTCAAAGTTTATTCAAATGACAGTGCCTTGTACCTACACATACACAGCTGCTGCATGCACAACACACACTCAGCTCTGCTACACCATACACTCTCAGCTCAGCTGTATCACACACACTCAGCTGTACAAACATATCCACAAGCACACACAATGTTATACCAACACACACACACACCTCTGCTGCTCTGTACTTAGACACGACAATTTAATGTAGGACCTGCGGGAATGTGAGTTGAAGGACCTTCGCTGATGTCACAGTCAGCTTCCGAAGGTCCTTCGGCAGGTTGCCGTGTATATCCCTTCCCGATTTCTCTCCTGCCGGGCACTGATCTCACTGATCAGTACCGACAGGAGAAGGGAGAAGACTGCACAGCTGATGCAGCCTTCCGGACCATCAGGGAAGGTGTCAGGGTGGTCTGACTGTGTCAGGCTAACATGTCTCCTGTATATAAGACGCAGGCACTTTTTAGCAAGATATTTTCTTGCTCAAAAGTGCGTCTTATAAAATGAAAAATATGTTCTTTATATTCAGTGAGAACATACCAGTTTCCCTGCAAATGAGACAGTGTCATATAACTTTTTGCTCCCAAAGATGCGCTAGGTCTTTATTTCAGGGGAGGACTTATTTTTCCATGAAGAAGTATTCACATTTATTGCTGAAGAAAAAACCTGATTATATACTGTACAGTCTGGAGACTAATAATCTCCTACAGCAGTTCCTGGACCACTTGCACAGTAAGGACGGTATTCCAGCCATTAAGGGGAGCTCACCACAGTACACCAGTACAGAACAGCAGGGAAAGCGTACAGTATTGCAGCTTCTGGCGCCAGGGGGAGCACAGCTTACTTGTACAGAACAGCAGGGACAGCTTATGGTAAGGCAGCAGGGGACGGAATAACAGCAGACTGAGTGCAGCTTTACAACTAGCAGTAGGGGACAACAGGGATGGCATCAGACGATGGGCCTTTTAATACCTCCCCTGCACGTTTACAAGTGACGGCCGCGGAAGGGAACATTGGGGGTTAGTGGCGGGTGTCTTCATGTCCTGCAAGCAGCTGCTCTGCAAGGTCTTATTTTCGGGAGATGTCTTATACTCATGGAAACAGGTTAAAAGAACTTAGAATATCTTAGTCCACACACATACACAGATTGCAGTAGCTATATTAAGTTCTTTCAGGGGGAGAGGGTACTTAGGGGGACATTTTTCAAGAGTGGTGGTGTACTTGTAATGCAAAATGTGCCGCTAGAGTACATACAGTATCTAGCCTTTTCCTAGCATCTCCTCCCTCCCATCCTTTCAATGCTTCCTCTACTCCCTGAAATTTTAATCCAATGAAAATTTACTATAATGAAGGGGTTCAGGAAAGCCATGCGGATTATTTGCCAGATGCATTGGAATCTCTCTATGGTTCATGCTGGTTTCACACATGGCAGCCAAAAGGGGATCCAGCAGAAAAGTCCTCCCTGTATATTCTCCTTCCCTTTGAATCCATTTGTGGTTTTGGCACAAAAACTGCAGTGTGTGAAACCAGCATCACTCAGAGGTTGTTTTTTTTGTATTACTGCGGGGGTCTCAATCGTTTTAATTGACTGACAGAGGTCTCCGGCTTATCTATGTGCAGTCAGCTCAGCCATCTTCTAATAAGAGCCTGCCACAGGCAGGCAACGCAGTGTGAACGTTTCTTTAAAAAAAGCAACACCAACACAAAGTTACAATAGCTGGAGGTAAATGCAGACGTTATTGTATCATGTCCATGACCATATTATTTTCCTTCCCGCTCTCCCGTCCTGCTCTCTGGCCACCGCCCCGTCAGCAGTCGATCATTGTGGAGGAGGCAGCGGCCTAAAGACCTCACCTCTGTTTCATACAGCAGCATAGGTATACATATTTTTTTTCTGTTAGATTCCGTAAGCAACGCACTGTTGTCCATTTATGTTTTGGTTTTGTAGTCGGTAATAATTGCATTTTTGGTTTTCCTACTTTTCTCGATTCCCAAATGTTCATTAATCATTATTTATTGCACTATTCTATGTTGCGAACAAGAATACAAACATTACAATTATTAACAAAACACAAAGACACCGGTCACAGGGCCGGAGGCAAAAAAAAAAATTGGAAAACTTTGAGATAATTAAAACATAACACAAATATCAACTTGTAGGTGGTTTTATATATTTTGACCTTCTCTGATCTTCTGAGAATACTAACAGCGTCTCCAGTCTCCAGCACATCACATCCATTGATGTTTCTGCCAAAAGCCCAAATCCCATGGAGCAGTGAACCTCAGACCCGAACCTCATAACAAAGAAGGCCATTTATTTACAGATAAAGCATCGTAATGTAGAACGTCCGAGGTTATTACTTGTTGTTATGAAATTGTGAAAACATTTTCTTCTTTCTGAAGGTCCTAACATTGCTGGGAAAAGATGATGAAACTGCAGGTTTCAAATAAAAAGGAAAGGAAAAATATTGTTTTTAACCACTTAATCTAAGGAGACCCAGGGGGACAGCAAAGCAGAAGTGAGATTGTGCCTAAAGGCCATAAAGGCCTGAAACGTGTTCCTTGACCTGCCATTCCCTTTGCATTCATATTGTATTTCATGGTGCTGTTTTCCAGATGACTGTACCCCTTTTTATTATGCTTATTAATGACCTTGCAGAAGGGCTAGAGAGCAGAATCTGCATTTTTGCAGATGACACTAAACTGGATAAAGTAATCAACACAGAGGAGGATAATACATTACAGAGGGATTTGGAGAAGCTGGAGGCTTGGGCAGATAAATGGCAGATGATGTTTAATGTGGATAAATGTAAGGTTATGCAGTTGGGCCAAAGAAATTATAAGTACAGTTATGTGCAAAATTATAAAACACTGTGTAACACTACTTCCGAAATGGGCCTAGGGGTATTGGTGGACGAAGTCAACAGCTAACCTTGATATTTATTGAAGCGTGTGCACTGTCAGAGCGCCATGCATCTCCAGGCGCTGAAAACTATGGGAAATTCTATGGCATGACAAAAATACGATAGGAAGGAAGAGGCCCCTCCCTACATCTGTAATTACAGGAGAAGTCGGGTCAGGCTAAAAACAACCAATCCTTATTTACCTCTTCCTGTGCCCGCAATGCACCGTGTGGCCGGTTTTGGGACCCCCGCCAGAAGGCACTTTTTTCTTGTTGTGACGTCATGACTCAAAGGAGAATGCCTGGCCTAGCTGATGGACAGAACGCTCAGCCAATCAGTGACTGCAATGGCGTCTTGCTCTGGTCACTGACTATCTCACTTTTTGTGCAGTTAAGGAAAAAATAAAGGGCCTATTCTGACCACACCATGTCCATTGTCCTGCAGTGTCTGTGTCCTACGCTGACCGGTGACACCACTACTTCTAAGGTGAACTGGTATAGACTGCCTGCTCAGCCAATCACTGGCCGCAACACTGTCCCCTCTAAATCACTGATTGGCTTAGCAGGCTATCACTGTCTGTGCCAATTCAAGTGGTGGTGTAGCATTCACCGTGGGACATGGAGACACAATGTGATAGGACGCTGATCCAGGTATTATTCGGATCGCTGTACTGGATCAACACAGTAGGGTTATCGGTTAACTTGGTGGACTCGTCTTTTTTTTAACCTTATTAATGTAACTATGTAATTATATGCTACAAGAAAGGTAGAAACATTTTAATACTTGAGCAAAAGTCTATTGTCTAACCAAACCTAATTTGTATACTGACCCGATTTGCTTATTGTGCATGCTGTTTGCTGAACTGCTACATAAATACGTTTGGATCATTGCTTAGCAGCGGAAATCACAGCTATCAGGTAACAACAGATGTTTACACCCCTGCAGTGACCGCCAATGTTACATGAAGTAAAGATGGTGCCGCATAGAGCCGAAAGTACTGCGCGAACCCATGGAGCTGGGGGGGGGGGGGGGGGGGGGGAGTGTATTTCTTCATATAATCACAACATTAAATGAATCAGTTACACACACACAGTGTCGGACTTGGGTACCCTGGGCCCACCAGGGAACATTTTATTCTAGGTGCCCACCCTACATACAACAGATATACCCAGCGCCAAACCTTTCACATTACTATAGTGACTTTGCACAGTGCTGTGTATGTAAACGGTAATGCTCGCTCACTGTTAGTAACTGGTCAGAAACTCTATGCCAGGGATGGGGAACCTTTTGCCTTTCAGCTGTTGCAAAACTACAATTCCCATCATGCCTGGACAGCCGAAGGCTGTCCAGGCATGATGGGAGTTGTAGTTTTGCAACTGCTGGAGGGTCGAAGGTTCCCCATCCCTGCTATAAGCAAACAGCACAGCCGTCCACTTAAGTTTCTTGAAAGGTCAAGTCCCATGAAACTAACTGGGGGATTATATGTCATCCTGAAACAGGGATGCAGACCTCCTGCTCAGGGGCCCACCAATGGGTAGGGCCCACCGGGGGATTCCCCTGCACCCCTGTGGGCCAGTCCGAGCCGGCCCACACACACAGTATATGTAGTATTTTTGTCTGTTCCATGTACTTCCATTATAGAGGTACCTCCACATGAGGATGGGGCCCACTTTTTACGTTGTATCCGTTTCACCACTACATGCACATGTACTATATCAGTGACTACATCCTAATCGAATGACTAAATTGTCAGACTATGTATTGTTTCTATTAGCAGAAACAGATTTCCAGGAAAAACAACAACGTACTAATAGTGTTAAGCAGCAGCATATGTGCATCACAGCTTTAATATGCAATATAGAAAGAAATTGCTCAAAAGCAAAAACCAGACAAAGCCGTGCGTTTCTATTCACTACAAATATCTTCTGCCGGCAGGGAATTATTATTCCCGGTTAGCGCGGCTTTCCGGTAATACACGCAAGGAAAACCTGTCCCCAATTCTTCTTGGCTTCTCCTGATTGGCGCGTTGTTGGGTCTTTTAATCTGATGTTTGTTTATATTCCCATTAATTTCCTTCCCAATCAGTCATTCTGTTTGATCTGGAATGAAAGGCCCCATTTAAATAAGGAGTAAATGTGCGTAACCCTTTCAATCATGCCGCAGAGCTACCTAAAAAGACCGAATTATGTCTACAAGCACTGCCTAGTAATGAGCCAGGATTTCATTTAGCTTTTTTGTGCTTTCTTTTAGATTATTTAAAGGCTGCGTAATTTTTTTTTTTAATAACTATCGATAGCAAGGTACTTTTTCAATAAAATTCCTATCTGCCTTGGTGTATTAACCCCTTTAAGACTGATCCCTTTGATGCACAAAAGTCCGGGTCAAATTAATGCAATGTTCCTCCCCGCCATCTAAGAGCCATAGCGCTTTTATTTTTCCACCTACAGGGCTGGTTGGGGTCATTTTTTGCGCCATGATCTCTAGTTTTTATTAATATCATATTGGTGTAGCAGAAAAATTTTGACTGCTCATTATTAATTTTTTTGTAATATATACTTTAAAAAAAAATCAGTAATCCTGTTGCTTTTTTGTTTTTGTTTACACCTTTAACCAAGCGGGAACAATAATATTGGGCAAGGTGGTATTTTAAACTTTTATTGTTGTTTTTTTTTAAATACTTAATTTACTGTAAAATATGCAATCAATGGATTGCATGTACTGATCTATGCTACGCCATAGCATAGCATAGATCAGTGTTATCGGCGATCTATGTATAGAGCCTGCCTGAGAGCAGACTACACATAGATCGTGGATCCCACAAGACGGAGGTAAGGAGTTTACCCCCGCCTGTTGGCTGCGGGGTCCCGATCATTCAGTGACAGATGCTTGATCTGTCACTGAGCACCCTAAACGCCGCAATCGCTGTAGATCGCAACGTTTAAGGGGTTAATGAGATGCAGCTGCAGGATCGCCCCGGAGACTGATGTGAGCGGGATCGCTCTCACTGCAGCGCTCCCGCTCAGATCAATAACCCAGTCAGTACAGGAAACGTATATATACATTACTACTGCATGGGGTATGTGCAGTAGGAAGGTATACATACATATTACTGACGCGAAGGGGTTAAAGGAGTATAGTGGCAGAAATCTTTTTCTTTCTAATCAACTGGTTTGAGAAAGTTATATAGATCTGTAATTTAATTCTATTTTAAAATCTCCAGTCTTTCAGGACTTATCAGCTGCTGGATGTCCTGCAGGAAGTGGTGTATTCTTTCTAGTCTGACACAGTGCTCTCTGCTGCCACCTCTGTCCCTGTTTTGGTGGCACAAGAGAGACTGGCTGATTGGAATATATACTCTAATTGGAAATTACATTCTGCAGGTATTTTGGGTTAAACCCCAGTAAGTTTTATTTACGCTGTACAAAAGTTAAAACTTATTACAAAAACTTTTGAAAAGACTCTGACACCATAATGCACTGATAGCAGCACAGGTTGTAAAAAGTCAGAATCATAAGGCGAATACTTGCTTTCATCTTCCTATTTTATGTGTTACAGAATAAATACAGACGAATGTTGGAGGATCCCCAGTGTGCTGTCATCTGCCACTTTACAGGCACTTTGCATCCCTACTATGCACACTCTGGCAGCCAACTGAGATTTGAGCTTCTGCCGGCAGTACAGAAGATGAGACGCCTCTCAGCGGGGGCCATAATGCATCTTTTTTTATTTTTATCATATCCCTCTTCCCATATCCTGTAATGTTCTGTTCACACCAGACACACACATGGACTGAGAACCGATAGAGTCCAGTGTTTCATAATTCCTAACAACCACATATTATCAAGAATTCCTGAAGAAGGTAAAATGGAAAAAAGTGACGATCTGAGCAACTTTGACAAGAGCCAAATTGTAATTAGATGACTGGACCAGACCACGTCCAGGTCTTGTGGGGGGGTTCTAATATGTAGTGGACATCACCTACCAAAAGACCACCAAGGAAGGACAACCTGTGAGCCAGCAACAAGGCCACAGACACAAGGCCACTCATGGGTGTGCATGGGAGTAACGCCTAACCTATATGGTCTGATCCAAAAGAGCAGCTACTGGCATGAACTAATAAAAAGTAGAGTTAAATGAACTTCGAGCCTGATGTTTCAAGTTCATCCAAAGCAGAAGATCTAGAACTTGCTTAGCAGTGGAAGCTAAAGTTGGATAAAGCTCTAAGGCTGCCCGAAGAACATGGATACAGCTTATGTCGCCATGTTTTCCCGGCAGTCTTAGGGCTTTACCCAACTTCAGCTGCCTCCGCTAACCAACTGCTGGACGCTGGGGTTTGGATGAACTCGAAACATCAGGCACGAAGTTCATTTAACTCTAATTTTAAAAAAGTTAAAAGTGTTGTTCGGGAAAAACTAAAATTTCTTCCATGGCTGGGGGAGGTGTTAAATGCCAAACATGTTATAGTCCCCTCCTCCAGTCTGTCCCATCGAGGTCTTCAGTCCTTCACTGGTCTCCACTTCTTCCTGGTTCTGTGACCCCATATACAGTAATTTGAGGACACCACTGCAGACACTGACTGGCAGAGTGGGCAGGTCCTGTGGGATCAGGAAGACATAGAACCCATAAAAACTAAGGTGCAAGAATAAAAATTGGCTGTGATAAGAAGGGGTTAATATAACCTACTGAATGATTGATGGGAAACATGAGTTTATTTATTTATTTATTTTTTTATGGCTCAATATACTGTACCCCAGAGTGACATATAAAATTCATTACTATGTTGAGTCAGACTATGTACTTACACCCTCAAAATGATGTTTTTTATTGGAAGACCAATAGCAGGACACCAGGGCAGTGCAGAGAGGTAAGCATGAGATGTTTGTTATGTTTTATAATAGGGCAGCAATATATAAAAAGGTTGTTTTAATGCTGGATAACCCCTTTAATTTCTATATGATGTTTTATTGATTATGGATAAAAGTTCTGTTAGAGATACTATGATAGGACGAGCTGTCCTTGAACTGCACAGTATCTGTGTCTTATTACATCCTTTTCTCTCTGCGGTATTTCCACTACTGCTTCCATTATCTTTTGAGGCTAATGATGGCGGACTGTTATTTGGATATCGTCAGTGTGGTTTAGTATTGATCCATTTGTTTGCTGGAGTTTCTGCTGTAAGGACCCCATGGGTTTGCGCCCCCTTCTAGCATATGTGTTTTCTATCCAAATATTATTATTACACACCATAGATAAGGCCATGGCTAATGTCATAAGAGTTATTGCTGAGCATTGAATCTTTGTATGTATTCCATTAGAGCCTATATTTCCTGCTCATATAGTTTATTATTTGATGCAAAGGTGGTGTATATTCTATAGCTTGCAATATAACGGGAGTGGTTTGTAGAAGTCTACGATGATAGACAAAAGAGGAGTAGAGATGATCGAACGGGGCCGAAGTTCTGGTTCATACGAACATGAACCATCAGCGTTTGATTCCCGCTGCCTTCCCGTTCTGTGGGGAAGGTGGAAACACCCTGAGTACCGCCTGGAAAACAGGGATATAGCCTATTACCGTTTTCCAGGCGGTACTCAGGCTGTCTCCACCTTTCCCACGGAACGGAAAGGCAGCGGGAGTCAAATGCCAATGGTTTGGGTTCATATGAACCTGAACTTCGGCCCTGTTCAACCATCTCTAGAGAGGATCTCAGGAGTAGCAGCATCACAGTTCATTCCAAATTTTCATCAGCCCACCAGGGGAATCCTGTCTCAGAAGGATGGCCTTCTGTTCTTACCCCAGGTATTTGGTCTTCTCAGTCTAACTTTAACCAGTTCAGGGGCATTCTCCATCTCTGCAGCTCAATCCTCAGTTATAATCCTACTTTTCCCAACCACACTAACAAAAAGGTGCTAAGTTAGAGCCTCTAATGGCTACAGTGCCAGGAGCGGATCCCGCTGCATATACATGTTGTCACTCTGCGGCTGGGTTCACACTGCAGTCTGGTTTTTTCATCAGTTTTTTATAATAGAAGTCAATGGAAAAAAGGATCCTATTTAATAAAAAAAAAAAAAAGTATAAAAAAAGGGATTATTTTTTTTTAGTGTACACATAAATGTGGTTGACTATGTTTTTGCGTACGCTTAAAGTAATCATTTAAAAACAGTAGGGCTCCATAGTAAACATTAAAAGGGGTAGTGCGGTGCTACACATTTATTCACTAAATAATACACATTACAGAGTTACACAACTTTGTAATGTGTGTTATTTAAGTGAATGGCCTCCTTCCCCACCCCGGAAGTGTGGTGCATTATATTTACCGAATTACTGTCGACCCTGGCCACAGTTATGCTCAGCATAGTTATACTCAGCCAATCACAGCTGAGCAGCTGATGATGCCAAGAGGGGGACGGCATGAGGGAGGGCTGAAGCGGTCAGGCCAGCCTCTTCAAGATGGCGGCCGGAGTCGACAGTAATTCGGTGAATATAATGCACCACACTTCTGGGGTGGGGGGGGGAAAACGGGGAAGGGGGTTATTCACTTAAATAACACACATTACAAAGTTGTATAACTTTGTAATGTGTGTTATTTAGTGAATAAATGTGTAGCACCGCACTACCCCATAAGAGTACGGTATGAGAAGTGCAAAATCTAATAAAACGCTGAAGAAAATGTAAACAAGAAAAGAAAAAATTAATAAATAAATTAGATGTACTGTATAAAAGAAGGAGGTTACAGAAGAATTCTGCTATGAATGGGAACCGTAGACGAGCACTGCCAAAATGATGGTAGCTGCGGAAATAGTGGTCTTTCAGCAAGAGAGCAGTGATTTATTTTACATATGTAGGACCTGCTGTGAAAGGTTAACCAGCTGGAACCAAGCAGGGTGGAGGTGGGGCCTACGTGATGGGTTCATCTCCTCGGGGGGAGTGGAGAAGATGTGGAGGGGGGTTAGTAGGACCCTTATGTATAAAATGCTTGGTAAGTATAATGCACTTACCCCACTTGGACCCATTACATGCCATTGTCGTGCTTTGACCCCTTCCGGTAGTTACAGGAGGCGATGCCAACACAGGAGCATAGCAGATCCTTATTCGGATCCCGCCATAAAAAGCAGAAGGGATCAGAATAAGGCTCAGTAGTGACGTATTGGCGGTGACTAAGGAGTTAAAGGGCTATTCAGAATTGGAATGAGTCTGTGGTCAGCACTGGCAATGCCCTCTCAGCCAGCAGCCGCAGAAGCTTTGTGCCGCTGTAGTCGCCGACTTGCTGACTGGGCACATGCTGACCTAGAATACAAGAAGAGAACGACAACATCAACAGGAGGAAGAAAGGTAAGTAGATGTTTTTTCATGGTTTAGGCACATTAAAAAATATATAACTTTGAATTCCTCTTTAAGTTACCGGACATCATATCTACTAGTATGTCAGACAGAAAGTGTTATTTTCTATTGCCGAGGTTTGACTTTGCTGCTTGGATCTATTCCATCAGGCTGGGGCGAGCACAGCGGGTTTATAACAAGCAGAGAAATATCAGAGAGACAGTGAAACACACAGAGCAAAAACAAAGCACAGGCGGCCGTTCATAAACTTAAGTACCACCTCTACACATCTGCCCGGGTATACATAGAAGCACACAGGGGTGGTATTTGGTACAACTACATGTCCTTCATAGGCTTTGCAAAAAGAAAAAAAAAAAAACACTTAAAGGGATGTCAGCTAGATTTTATTTTACCCATTAGAGTCAGATACTAAACGTGTTCATTTATTCTAATCTGTTTCCATTTTCTGATTTTTTTTATTTCATTTTTTGTACATTGTTATGGGGGCGGCCATATTGCTTGGGTTGTTTTGAACAGTATTAAGTGACATGCTTTACAGCAAGACCCATGGACATAGACGACAATAGACAGACTGTCCCCTTGAGATGAATGTGAAGCATTACTGAGTGCGCTCCGTAGCCTGTGAGGAGGTAATTCCACAGGGAGCTGCTATTGTCTACTCTATCTACTGGTATCTGGTGTCATGATGGTGTCTCTGCGGTGTTTTGGTTGATCTCCCTGAGGTCAACCAGCATCCTTGCATGCACTTACTAGGCACTAGCCAGAATCCTACTCCACACTGATGAGGAGCAAATATCCTGAAACAGCTGTCTGTGGATGGATACCTTGTTTGGTTGGTTTCCTTGACTGGAGACATGCCTTGGCTTGGTTGTTCCTTCCCTGAGGAAGGTCTGGCTAGCTCACTGCCATCGAGACACATGATGGGGTCTCTGCAGTGTTTGTTGCATAGAGTTTTACATCAGTCTTCTGCTGCATAGAACTGATGGGAGACCCTAATATCTTAGCTTGCGCCAACCACACAATCCTTTAATTCTTGTAGCGGTCTTTTATTTATTTCTTTTGCAGCAATCAATATTTTAAGCAATTTTAAGAAACTCAGTAATAGGTTCTATTCAGCAAAAGTTTCCTTCTGTACTCAAAAACAGTTTTCCTACCTCCCCCCTCACTTATCTGTGTTCATTATGGTCTATGGAGAGGTGAGGGGATGAAGGGGTTGAGGGAACACTGAGAGGAAACAAACAGCTTGTGTAGCACAATACAGCATCCTGCAATCTTATCTCACCGAGCTCCCAGATAAGTACTGAGCTTTCTGACTTGTGAATCCAGTGTTTTATGTGCCCAGACAGTCTCCAAACTGTACAAGCTGTTTCTCTCCTCCTGTTTCTCACTCATCCCCCTGGGCCACTCCCTTCTTCATAGGTTATAATGGACACAGAAAACCAGTCTTTACTTTGCCTCTGGCATTTTTTTGTAAAACAGCCAGGAAGGAGGTCACTTGAACAACATGCACCTACCTCCCTGGCTCAAGCGCTATGGTTCCTGGTCCCCTGGGCGCTTCCTGGTCTGAGCAGGCACCTGGGTCGTGACAAGTCAGCCTGGCTCTTTAAAAAAAAAAAAGTCCGATGGTGGACTTCTTTAATGAACACAACTTTGCCTAATAATGAGCAGATAAGAAGTGAGGGGGGGGGGGGAAAGCTTTCTGGGTACAGAGGGGACCTCTTTTGCTTAATAAAATAAGAATTTCTTAAAAATCACTTGTTATAGTAATTTCCGAAAAAAAAAAAAAATAGTAATTAACAGTTACACTTTAACCTCAATGTGTGCATGTCAAAATGATAGATGTCGGATATATTAGTACAATTAACGAATATATTCATTGTCCGCGATAGACGCTCTCAACTCCTAGGAATCCTCTGTTTTCTGAGGTCAGGTAAGCGGCGGATAAGCAAAGCTCTTCTCCAGAAATCCCCCGCTGACTCTGCTGCCTTGATAAGTAAATAGCTGGTTGTTATTCTCTGAACATATGAAGGTTTTGACACAACGCATTTCCTTCATTCTTTCCAGAGGTGGGATATGACATATTTAGGAGAGAGTTGTATCCGCTCACCTCGGCTCAAGGGTCACGCTTCCCGACACAATTAGGCGATAAGTTCGCTGCCCGCATCACTAACATGACACGTAATTAGTCGAGAGCAGAAGATCCTAATGATTCCCTCGGAGGATTCCTACAGCAAAGGATTTCCGGCTCTGTGATGTGGACACATCCACTTGTACACAGCATTAGCGGCCATCTCTAGCTGCCGTACGGTATACCGCCATTACACTAAAACACACCAAAGATTATTGTAACATGGAGCAAAACAAATACCTATTACAAACAATTTCCTGAGCCTGGTTATACTATAAGCGGATGCGGAGAATCATAGGGCAGCCTTCCAGTATCCGTCCCCTGGGCCATCACTCTGCTGACATGTATAAAACCCTAAGCGAAGAAGAAGGAGGAAATCTGGTACTTATTAGATCCATGTTCTCTGTCCTTCACATGCTTTTTCCGTAGCTGCCGTGACACATCAGAGATCTGACCATTGCTATTTACAATCCTTCGCAGCAATACCAACACTTACAGATTCATTAGTATTCCAGAAAGCCTATCCGGTGTGCGGAATATGGTTTACAGCTAGTTCCATTACAATGGCCACAAGGAAGAATAGAACTTGATTTAAAATATTAAGTTCTATAGGGTTTACGGCTATTTTTTTTTCACTTCTCGCAAATCTCATTGTATCGGGAAGAAATAACGATGGAAACGTAAGACAAATGCAGGGTGATTTGTTGCAGAAACAGCACCTTGGATTGCTTTGGGGTATATGACGAAGGTAGAAACAAAGAGTTTCCCCGTACGTAGTTGGAACCTGCACTGTTCTTGTTTGCTACCATTGTGGCTCCTATGGAGAAAATGAGAATAGTAGAAACCGGCCTCATAACACGAGAAGGATGATGGACCCCGGTGAACCGCTTAGACATTGAGTTTTAGGATAATGGGTGGGCTGCAAGCAGTAAAGTTTAAAGTAGAGGTAGGGAACCTTGGGTCTCCAGCTATAGCAAAGCTACAACTCCCATCATGCTTAAGCGTTGGCTGGAGAGCCAAGGTTCCCTACCCCTGGTATAAAGGGACGCGGTCACCTCCAAAATGTTTCCTAAACTGAAGTTATCAGTCGACAGATTTAACAAAGTTGATTCTGAATCTGCATTTTTTATCTTTCTATGTTCTTGCATTTCTTTGCTATAAGCCACAAACCAAGGAGTCTAAGGGCCCTATTACACGGAGCGAAAATCATCCATATCAATTATTGCTCCATGTTACAGAGACAACGATCAGCTGATGAAACGATCATGGGCTGATAGTTTCTTTAGGCCCTGACCTAAAATCAACAGGCGCTGACCGCGCATCGCTACGTGTAATATCGATGAGCGGACGGCCGCTGACAATTCTACAAAGTTTACATTTGCTATCCACGTTCCCAGTTTCCTCCTGTGCTGTGCATGCTTCCTCCTTGGTCCCACATGCTGCCTGTCAGCTCTGATGGGCCGCTCTGAAGCTGCAGCACGCGGGACAGGAGAGGTCTTCTCCAGCAGAACCTGTAAGTGTAAACGCACCCTTAGGCTATGTTCCCACAATGTTTTTTTCTTGCCCGTTTCTAATATTTGAAAATGACGTCCATTATTTTGTGGTTTGGCCGCCAGTCAGTGCAGTGATGTCTGTGTAATGTGTAGTGCACTGATTGGCTGAGCGGGACCGATTGGAGCCGGGAGCCTCACATGCAGCCATGTCGCCAAGCAAGTAATGTATGCTCTCGGCGGCAGACTGCAGAGGGTTAACGCACAGCAGGATGTCAATCCGGCTGACAGTATGTGCTCTCATAGGGATGAATGGCACCGGATCCGCAGCGGATTTCGCTGCAAATCCGCAACGTGAAATCCGCTGCGGATCCAATAGGTGTGAAGGGACCCTTAAACAGCTGCTGCCTATGCCAACAAAAATGTTATTCTCAAAAACATTTATTTATTTACTGGAAATGCCGGATCTCACGTTGTATCTGTGTAATGTACATGGCTGCTCACAGTTGTCAGTGATAAGATCCACCAAGGAAACACCTCTAAGGTGGATGAGGATGAGCAGATTACGCAGCATCATTCCCGCCATTCACAGCTTTACTTATCTAACATAATATGCAATGATCTGTTTCTGTGATTCTCCCCTGCTGCCCTGACAAGCTGTCATTCTCTATATACTGTAGTATCAAAAACTTGCCGCAAAATGAAATAATATAGTGCTACAACATAAAGACTAGAGCTGAGTGCGACTCGACCATGCTGGAGTCGGATCATTCAGCCAGTGACTGAAGAAGTTGGATGTAGCCCAAGGAAATCTTGAAAAACATGGATACAGCCAAAGGCCATAGACTGTATCCATGTTTTACAGGACTCCCTAGGGCTGCATCCAACTTCTTCAGCCGCCGGTAATCAAATGTCGAACGATTGAACTCACACATGCTCCAGCTGCACTCATCTCTAAGGGAATGTTCACACTGCGGAAAAGGCAAAGAATTGAAGAGGAAAGTTTTCTGCTTGAAATTTCCTCTTCTTCAGGTCTCGAGCGGAAAGCAGAAATCCAAAGCCCCAATAAATTTTCCACTTCTATGGGATTTCTCTAGCGGAACCCGCCCAAAGAAAGGGTGGAAAGTTATTCTGCTGCGGAACATTAAGGGGGGGAGGGGGGATTTATGAAGGCCAGCGTGCAAGTATGCCGCTCTTATATTAGGCCGCGCCCCCTTTCCCCCAGCAGGATTCACTAAGAGGCGCACGCTTCCAGCAGGTGTAGATTCCAGCAGGCGTAAATCATGATAAATGAGGCGCAGGAGGAGGCCACGCCTCCACCTCACCTTGTCATGTCCCCCAAAGCTCCCCTAGCCCGCCCATTGGGCGAGCAGGGCATACGGCAGGCAGACGCCAGGGAGAAGGGGCGAATCTGCACCTTTCATAAATGTCCCCCTCTGCATGTAAATTCTGCCATGTGAACAACAGAGCGGAAATCCAGTTGAACACAATGTGACATTGCTCTGTACATATTTTATGAAATACGCATGCGGATTCAGCTTGAAATTCTTCGCCTATTCCTTAATGTGAACATACCTTAATGGAGATCCTCTAATGAGATGCATGCCAAGGAGAACTGACAGGCAACTAAACAGGGTGTAACGGTACAGTACGACAGGAACGGTAAGTAGTAAATATCAATAAAACATCAGGTTCAAATGGAATTATAAGAAACACTAGAAGTCAGGGCTTGCAGTGAAGTGCAGAACATGAGGAAATAATCGTATTATAATCTGCACATGTGGCCTGCTAGGTTATGAAATCATCGCTCTGGGTTTATTGCCATGTCACCTAAATAACAAAGGAAATGCACATCTTCTGTTTACCCACACGACAACGTCTCATCATATCCTCCAAGCCATGTCATAAACCACAGGAAAGAGGAGAATGAATGTTAAAGAGATATTCCAGAAGGCGCCATAAATCGCAGCTACAGATGCGCCATAACATACGCATCAAACAAGTTATTTCATTCATGTTTCTGCTTCATCTAGACAGGATCAAAGGCAATATGCACATCCAGAGCTTCGAAACCTCAGACTAGCACTGAGGGCATGTTAACACTGAGAAACAGGAATATATAGGAAGAATATATAGCAATAGGATTTTCAAGTGGAATTTTACACGTATTCTGCTTGAAATTCCGCCTGTAAAATAAATACAGAGCGATGTCCTATTGTGTTTAATGGGATTTCCGATGTGTTGTTCACACGGCGGAATTTACGCACGGAATGTTCCACTGCAGATCCACTTTCCGCCCCAAAAAATGACATGTCAATTTTTTGGGAGGATTCCACTAGAGGAATCCTATAGAAGTCAATGGTGCTTTCTGTATGAACAGACCCATTACGGAACACGAATATGAACTTTAAAGCGGAAGCCGCTTAAAGTTCCGCCTGTTCCATAGACTTAATGACATTCTAAAGCCCAGTCCGCCATGACATGTCAATTCTTTGGGTAGACGGTGGAGTCCACCACTTGAAATTTTGGCGTGTGTTCCGTAGTGGGAGAATCATAGAAGAATTGGAGGGATACAAGTATACATAAAGGGGGTATTCACATAGCAAAAGATTTGGGAGCACATGCATCATTAGGTAATACTGGCTTATACTGAGTTTTTACACACAGCGTAAAAAATTGCAATTTTCTTCTCTCCATTTTTTACGCTTGGAAGGGGTACCATTTGTGCAGTGGTACTACACTCCTTTTAGCCAAAAAATTGTGCAAAAAAAATTGCACAACATCTTTGAAGGCTCTTTTGCCTAATTATAATAGTGGTGCAGCAACCATAAAATTTTGAACAGCTCATAAAAAGTACCACCTGCTGTAAGAAAGTGTGTATGTGATACATCTGCTCCTTGATGCACCAAAAATTTCCAACAATCTACAGTACAATACACAGCATGTGTATAAGGTTTTTAAGCAGAATTGATGGTTGACTGCAGATTTTATAATATATTATTTTCGTTTGTATTGTTTGTTAATGTGCTAATGTAGTATGCCACAAAAAGGGGGGGGGGTGATAAAACAAGCATGACCACCACATTACGTCTAACCATGTGTTTTACTATATTTTATTCCGTTCTTATTACCAGGTATGTACTGTATGTATGTATAGAATCTGCATTTGTAACTTTTGGTGATGGTCCCGTAACACAGCGTTGTAGACTTATGTGTAGGAAAATTTTCCTTAGTTTACACGGGGCTGGTTCAGTCTAATGGTAAGAGAGTGACTTAAAGGGGTAGTTAAGCAAAAAAAAAAAAATCTCTTAAATCAATGGCACCAGAAAATGCCAGAGAATTGTAATTTACTTCTATTATAAAAATCTCAAGTCTATCTGTACTTATTAGCTGCTGTATGTCTTACAGACTGGTGTATTTTTTTTTTCAGTCTGGAGAGCAGGAGAGGTTTTCTATGCTATGCTGTTGGTGTCTGTTCTATGACAAGTCCATCAATTTAGTTTTTTCACTTTTTTATGGACAAGAAGAACAAAATGAATAACCCAGGTGTGCCTCCATGTAATGTGGTTCCAAAACCTCAACTCACATGGGCCAGGGTCACAGTGACATACCATGGGCAATCATGGGCATTTGATGCAGCCGTGCGACTACCGCATGGCTGGGAACATGGCCTTAGGTTGAGTTCACACTGAATTTTTGCAGTCTGTTTTTTCCCCCTCATCTGTTATGCAAAAAAACGGATAAAAACTGAAAAAAACTGAAGCACATGTGTCCGTTTTTCTGACTTCCATCATGGAAACAAAACAAAACAAAAAAAAAGATAAAAACGCATCCGTTTGTTTTTAAGTGTACACATAAACGTGGTCGACCACATTTAAGACCTAGGTACGAGTACCCCGGCCTTGATAATTGCCCCCCCATGTAGTCTACAGAAAGGGCTTGGGCACATAGATGTAGAAGAGCCTCATTGTCTGGTGATGTGCTGCTTTGAGGTTCCTCTGCCTAGAGATTAGGAGACTGTATAGGATTAGATTGTTGGACATAACTAATAATTTCTGTATTTAGACCAGGATGAATTTCACTTATTATTTATAGGAGAACTATCAGCAGGTTGAACAAATCTAACCTGCTAATAGTTTCCTAGTGGGCGCCGAGGAGGAAAGTAGGTCTCTTACCTTCCTTTAGTGCCGTTCCTGTGCTGTTAGTTGTGCTAGATAAAAGGTTAGGAGTACTGGGGGTGTGGCTACCACCCCTCCGAGCACCGGTCCTGCTTGGAGGGGGCGGGCCAGCAGGGGGCAGTAGCTCCGCCCACTAATGATGATCTCTGATTCGCTCATCTATAACCTCAATCAATATAAAGTTTTGAAACATATAGGTTTTTCTGTTTTTGTGACCATTATGCTTTATAGCCTATCCATGTATTTCTAAATGTTTCAATGATTTCCTCAGAATTTTTATACAATATAAGGGGAAAAGTGAGGTTACGGTGTATTTGCCAAAAATAATAGCAACTAAGCCAAGAAAAGCTGATTTACTGCTTGTACTGAACGGATTTCAGCTCATAAGGCTCGGCCTCCACAGATGGATCTCCACCGGCTGATCCAGATTATAGCCGCCACTTATCAATCTCTGGGTGGCACCAGGACACTACAGGGGTCTCTCATAGCACCATCTACACAGCACATATTAGAGTTTGGCTGTTATAGTAGTGCACATAGTATATCACAGAGTGTTTTAGGAATGAAATATCACAAATGAAAAGCATAAGCCATATACAGAACTTACAGGACATTTTGAAAATATGATATAACTTTCAGTGCCACATTAGTCATAGCGGGGGAGTGAACTTAAAGGGTTGGTTAGTGATATTTATATGTAAGACTAGCCTATCCTGGCATCCTGCAACCATCTTCAGACTGGCCCATACAAATGCCGCAGCCAGTTCAATATATTCCCCCTACCATAAAAATAGTTTCTAACTGTGACACTTTAAAGGGGTATTCTGACTCTTTAACCCCTTCAAGACCAAGCCCATTGATGCCCAGGTCAAATTAATGCAATGTTCCTCCCTGCCTTCTAAGAGCCATAGCGCTTTTATTTTTCCCCCTACAGAACTGGTTGAGGTGTCATTTTTTGCGCCATGATCTCTTGTTTTTATTGATATTGTATTGATGTAAAAGAAAAGTTTTGATTGCTTTTTATAAAAAAAAAAAATCTGATATCTAATTTTAAAAAATCAGCAATCCTGTTTTTTTTCATGCTGTTCACTGTGTGGGAACAATACTATTATATTTTAATAGATCGGACAAATCGGCACGCTATGATATATAATATGTTTTTTTATTTTTTATATTTTAATAATGGGCAAGGAGGTATATTAAACTTTTATTGGGAGGGAGGTTTATAAGTTTTTTGTTTTTTCTATACTTTTAAAACCTTTTTTTTTATTACACTTTTTTTCTACACTTCTCATTTTACAACATAACATGCAATCATTAGATTGCATATACTGATCTATGCTATGCCATAGTATAGCACAGATCAGTGTTATCTGCGATCTATGCATAGAGCCTGCCTAAGAGCAGACTCTATGCATAGATCCCCCATCCGACAGGACAGAGGTAAGTGGATTTCCCCTGCTCATCATTACAAGCGATCGGGACCTCCTGTAGCATGGCTGCGGGGGTCTCAATCACTCAGTGACAGTAGCTTGTCCTGTCACTGACTACCTTAAACGCTACGATTGCTATAGATAAAATAGAACGATTGACAGCCAGCTCATTTTTGGCTGCATGGGATATCAACAGACGAAAATGAGCCGGTGGTCAATCATTTTAGGAGTAAATGGGGACGGCCTAGAGAAGGAGCGGCGGCTGGAGAGCAGATTGGGCGCATGCAGTGTCACAGACCAGAATCTGAAATCCGCAAAAAAGGATGCTTGCATTTTACATGTATCATTATATATTTTTTCTAGTTATGGAAAACATGGCAGGCTCTGTGCTTAGACTTTTTTTTTAAAATAATCTAAAAACAGGAAGTCTAATGTTTCCAAGGTCATCTGCGCTCACAGAGAAGGCAGAACCAACACAAGACTAAAAAGCTTCAGGAGACTGGGCCTGGATACAGTAAGTATAGCTGTTATATAGCAGCTTTAGGAGACTGGACCTGGATACAGGAAGTATAGCTGTTATATAGCAGCCTTCAGGAGACTGGACCTGGATACAGGAAGTATAGCTGTTATATAGCAGCCTTCAGGAGACTGGACCTGGATACAGTAAGTATAGCTGTTATATAGCTGCCTTCAGGAGACTGGACCTGGATATAGTAAGTATAGCTGTTATATAGCTGCCTTTAGGAGACTGGACCTGGATACAGTAAGTATAGCTGTTATATAGCAGCCTTCAGGAGACTGGACCTGGATACAGTAAGTATAGCTGTTATATAGCTGCCTGCAGGAGACTGGACCTGGATACAGTAAGTATAGCTGTCATATAGCTGCCTGCAGGAGACTGGACCTGGATATAGTAAGTATAGCTTTGTTGTAAAGCATTATAACAAGAAAAAAAAAATATGAATGCAAATTGCAAACTTGCTTTATACATATCTAATGGTAATTTAGATTTTGAAAGTTATAAAGACAGGTACACTTTAAGCAGGTACAATTTCGGTTTATACTTCCATCATAAAAATTATACTTAAAGTATTTTGCAATTTCGTTTGTTTAACAAAAGATTCTGGCGGCTTCAGGTAGGACGGAAAAATTTACCTTAAGTCAAAACCAGGGAGCAAAAGTACAAATCAGATAAACATGTTAGTCAAGGTCTTAAGTGACTGATAACTCTCCATTTTCTATCTGTCACTGTGATAGAAACCCCATGTGTGATATATGGCTCAGACTCACTTAAAATCCAGATGGATACAGTAACTATAGGTTGCAGGTGTTGTCATAAAATTCTTACTGCCTATAGACAGGAGACAGATTCCTCCTTAATGCATGTTTTACAAGTGACATCTAGAAATACAGATGGGCTGAAGATGAAGAATTACACAGGTCTCTTGCAGGTTAATCATTATGTATGTCTAGGAGTACGAGCAGTATATACATTTTATGGTTTTGACATCATTGTGACTGAGGGAAAGATTCTGCGGTTACGGATAGATTAAGCTGTTGGTGGTTTTGGGCAATCTAAAAATTTTTTTTACTGAATGTAGGTTTGGGTTTTTCCGAACCGGACCATGCGGCATTTGATAACCGGTGGCTGAAGTTAGATGCAGCCCTAAGGCTGCCTGGAAAACATGAATTTAGCCATAAGCCATATCCATGTTTTCTAGGTAACCAAATGGTGCGCGCTCGGTTTCGGACAAACCCAAGTGTGCTTGAGGTTCGCTTATCTTCATTAACTATTTCTGGCAGGCCAAACAGAAGGCGGCTAGAGCTGTCAATCATAGCTGAGAGGAAGGGGTGGGGAAATTCACACTACACATAGTCCAGGGCACCTAACCAAAAGGAACCGCTCTCTGGACATCAAACAACATTTTTCTTGGTAATGCAAGTTAAAATACTGAAACTGAAGGTGGGCAGCACAGTGGGTCAGTGGCTTATGTTGTTGCCTTACAGTATCAGGGTCTTGGTGTAGCCGCCTGGAGTGAGGGGATCTCACGGACAATGGAGAGTATGAGGAATAATTATAGATATATCCTGTCACAGGCCGAGTGCTAATAACTCTCTCCCTCCTCCTGAGGTAAATACGGCCACAGAGGTTACCGAGGGAACTGCACCTAGGTGGTTGGTGATGATGGGACTTGTAGTTCCCCCCAGGACTTCTCTATTACTGCTGCCTGAGGTGGTGATAGAAGCCCTTGATGGTGATGAGGTGCAGAGAGAATCAGACAGGGAGTCGGGGCAGTGAGGTGCAACAGTGACTTTTACTGGCAGATGAAGCATATAACTTGGCCGACTATAATATATAATATACATATAATATGGCCGACTGCCAGACATGCGTCACTGTTGTTACAATGGAGATTGTTGGTGTGTATGGGTGGAGTTGCCCTTTTGTATGCTGGTAGGTAGTTAACCACAACCCAGTTGAATGGGAGACCTTTAAGGGTATCTGGGCCGGGCCGTAAGCCACGACATTTCGGATCCCAGAAATGACTAAGGGTATGCGGAGAAGTTATCTTAATGAGTAAGTAGATCAGGCTCGCTGTCTTGGTAAGGTCATCTGTAAAATAAGCTCCTTGGCTCCACAACTCCCATAGGTCACACTATTGCAGCACACCGGGGTGCGTGGTAAGAGAGAGAGGGGAATGAGGAGAGGATGATGGTGATGGTAGTCTCTCCTGAGTGTGGCGCTGAGCTCCTCTGTGAGGGGATGCACTGAGGGCTGCAGATGGAGAGTGTGCTATACCTGCAGGATGGCTGGAACTTGTCATGGTCACAGGTGGGCACGAGGGCTTCTGCAGGTACAGGGGCGCTTCCCTGGTATCACTCTCTCTTCTGTGGCTGCTGCAGCGGTTTCTGTAGGGGGGCTGCACCCGTGTGTAAGGTGGTTGGTGGTGTGGACCTGTAGTTCCCCCGGGGCCACTGGGTTACTGTACTTGTGAGAGCCTGGTGGTGTGTAGAGAGACGACCTGCCTCAGATCCTGGTCTGTCAGTACGTGTGGGACGCTGGTGTTAACTGGTAAAATATATAATAACACTTGTTGACAGGTGCCATCCTCAGCCCAGCCACAGGCACCATGCTCTGGTATACTACACTATCTTCTTAGTTGTGGTGCTGACTCCAATAAATCTCCTCACAGAAATCTCCTCACATGCTGTAGTCCCCTCTATAGGGTCCGTTCTCTGCCCAAATGTAGGGAAAACACAACTCCTGCATACTGCATTAGGTAGGAAGGTTTGTGTGGGATCTCCATTGTTCTTCCACAATCCTACACATATTAATAGGTTAATTTGGAATTTAGACTGTAGACTCCACTGGGGGTAGGAACCAATGTGAAGCACGGCCTTCATATTAGTTTTAAAAATAAAAATTAAAGAAGGGGGGGGGGGTGTAGAAAAATAAAACCAGAATGGTTAGCCAGTGCCATAATATATAGTATATCTTCTCTGATGACAAATAGGGCAGCAAGTTACAAATATGCCACAAAAAAAAAACCATTGGCCCCAGACAGGGGTGTAACTACCGTTGTAGCAGCCATAGGGGCTGCTAAGGGGCCCACGACATTAGGGGGCTTCATTGCCCGCTCCTGCAATAAAATGGGCCCCCTAAGTGAAGCGGTCATCATTTAAAGCACCAGGTGGTCGAGCGGGCCTCCCAGTTTCTGCAAATGTCCCTTTAACTGCAGACACCCCTGACGAGCTCTTGCAGTTGTGCAGTTGTGACTTGACGGCTTAGTGGTCAGTCGGGAAGAGGGGGGCCAATCAAAAGTGTGCTATGGGGCCAAGCCATTTCTAGTAAAGCCCCTTGCCCCAGAGAAACGTAAAAGACCATCAAAGCGCTCTACAAACTTATATGTAAGATATACTGGATGCCCAAACATGATGTGAGCATAGTCCTGGCTCACTTACAGTACCTCTATCACACTAGTTATTCTAAGAATTAGTATACAGTATTTCTATAGTATGTATTTCATTTATTCAAAATTGTATTTTGTATGAACTTGACCCCAATAAAGCCCATACGCATCAGGAGGAACACAAAGAGAAAACAATGAAAGAATACAAATGTTATGCCTGGAGCAACAGAGAAGAGAACCAGATCCTAAGGAAGTTGGGGCTGCTTATATTCAGGATGCAATGTGCCGCACAGGAGGGTCAGTAATAGGAAGGATAAAGCTGAGAGTACAATACTGAGTGCAATAAAAGCCAGGGTTCAGATGTTGGACATATGCCTTGGAGGAAATGATCAAACACAAATTATGTAAATGAAGCATACATGACATTTCATGAGATGTCTGGAGGATACGTGAATCATACGGCTCTTATTTAGATGTGCCTGAGAATTGTTTTAATGGAACATTTGGCTATAGTTATTACTGCGCACTCCTATAAAGCTATCAATTACAGATGCATAAACTAATATATTAATAGCACATTAGGGGAAGCATGTGGATTAACTAGATTATAGGTCTAATAATGGACTTAATTGAAACAGGATTAAAGGGATTGGTATCGGATTTGGCATTGTCTTGTATGGGCTTAAGGTAACAACAGTCATTACAAACGTTCAAGGGCTGGAACACAGTAATTCAATCATTGGTAAGCGAATGCATGCGAACACTGGAAATGGACAGAACCTACTATTACTGAATGGGTTACTGAACGAGATTTCTTCTATTGCATGGAAACCCCATGGCCGGAGACCACGACAGTGAAACGCATAAGGTTTCATTGGGCCACTTACAAAACTAGGCCCCTCTTCTATCAATGGCTGACCTAACCACTCCTCCTACCCTATTTTTTTTCTCCTTGAAGGAGAAGTCCGGAGTCAGACACATTTTTCAAAAGACCCGGGGAGTAGGTGGCTGAACACAACATGCACTTACCTCCCTGGCTCCAGCGCAGGGGTCAGCTGTCCCTGGTCCTCCAGCCACTTCCTGGTCTGAGCGGGGATTAGGGTTGTGACATGTCAACCCTGCTCAGCCAGTCAGGGGCCGAGGCGAGACCCCGCTCAGACCAAAAAGCGGCCGTTGGACGAGAGCAGAAGAAAGCAGATCCCAGCGCTGGAGCCTGGGAGATAAGTACACGTTGTGTTCAGCCACCTCCTCCCCAGCTCTTGAAAAAAAATGTCCGACCCCGGACTTCTCTTTTAATTGTTGTTATTTACCTTTATGGACATGTTGACTACTTTATACTAATTCTTCCTGGTCAGGAATTATTCGACTAATACTACTGGACTACAAATCATTACTGGATTCTCTCCTAAGTTGTTATTACCTAACCAACATTTTTATTCATTGCTCTTTATAGAATTATGAATTGGGATCTTTTTACTTCCCCACTGTTGAAATTGCTTGTTATCTTTGTTGAATCTATGCAAAACCAATTAAACAGAAAAAAAACAAACTAAAAGTCTAAGCCTTTTCTGAGGCCAGTTTCCACAATACCCAGCCAGCCTCTAGTGTTAAACTTTTATTTGCTCTGAAAAATACAGCTTATTTTTTGGCTCATCTTTAAAAGAAGAACTAGCGGCTCACTGAGGTTACGTGCTGTTGGGAGGGAGAAGAGAACTGAGACTACACATGTTTACTATGAATATTAGATCTGCCTCTGGGCTTAATTCACAGCTTTGCCTGCTCAGTGCTACTCTATAATGTCCTTACACTGCAATACCTTAACCCCTAGACGACCCTGGACGTAGGGTTACGTCATGGAAGTCTGTCCCCAGACGACCCATTACGTAACCTTACGTCCTGGGTGTTTCTCCCGCTATGAAGCGTGCTCCGGAGCGGAGCGCGCTTCATAGGAGGTGGGGGCCGGCTGCAAACAGCAGGCGGGACCTCACCGGTAATGACACGCTGCAGCGATCGCGCTGCCGCGTGTCATTAACCCCTTAAATGGCGTTAAGTGTAAGTGACAGGGGGAGTCCCCTGTCACTTACCGATCGGGACCCCTGCAGTGTGACTGCGGGGGTCCCGATCGTTGAAACGGACTGCCGGAGGTCTCTCACCTGCCTCCGTGCGGTCCGATCGGCGATCTGCTACACTGAGCCTGCTACACTGAGCCGGGTATGTTTACTTAGTTTATTTTTTTCCCCGCCCCCCCCCCCCCCCCTTTAACCCTTATCACACTGAATTATTTTTCTTGCTATACATCCAACATTAGTACAGAAAGAAATGGTTGCATGAAAGGCGCATTCAAACAGAAGTTGAATCTACAGTACTAAGTGTTTGGCATGGTAAAGCAATTGTTTTATATTTGTCATATTAACCCCTAGACGACCCTGGACGTAGGGTTACGTCATGGAAGTCTGTCCCCAGACGACCCATGACGTAACCTTACGTCATGGGTGTTATTCCCGGTATGAAGCGCGCTCCGGAGCGGAGCGCGCTTCATAGCAGGTGGGGGCCGGCTGCAATCAGCAGCCGGGACCTCACCGGTAATGACACGCTGCAGTGATCGCGCTGCCGCGTGTCATTAACCCCTTAAACGCCGCGATCGCGGCGCGACCGCAGCGTTTAAGTGTAAGTGACAGGGGGAGTCCCCTGTCACTTACCGATCGGGACCCCCGCAGTGTGACTGCGGGGGTCCCGATCGTTGAAACGGACTGCTGGAGGTCTCTTACCTGCCTCCATGCGGTCCGATCGGCGCTCTGCTACACTGAGCCTGCACAGGCAGGCTCAATGAGCAGATCGCCGATAACACTGATCAATGCTATGTCTATGGCATAGCAATCATCAGTGTAGAAATCACACAAGTGTATGTAAAAGTCCCCCAAAGGGACTTCAAAAGTGTAAAAAAAAAAAACACTAACACACAACCCCAAAGCCCCTCCCCCAATAAGTCTAAATCACCCCCCTTTCCCATTATATAAATAAAACATATAAAAATAAATAAACATATAATATACCGTAGCGTGCGTAATTGTCCGATCTATTAAAATATAACAAGCGTCATTGTGATCGGGAAACGGCGTACACGAAAAGAGGGGAAAAAGTGCGCAGATTACCGATTTTGTGTTACATTATATATTTTAAAAAATCAATAAAAAGTGATCAAAACGTCCGATCTTCACAAATATGGTATTAATAAAAACTAGAGATCATGGCGGAAAAAATGACACCCCATACAGCCCCGTAGGTGAAAAAATAAAACCGTTATAAGCGTCACAATAGGCCCATTTTATTAATATTTAATTGCCAAAAAAAAGGATTTCATAAAAAAATACATATATAACATTAGAGAATCTGTGTAACCTGCATATGGTTGTGTTCGGACTGACCTATAGAATAATAGTGTCATGTCGCTGTTACCATATAGTGCATTATGTAGACACAGGAACCCCCCAAACGTTACCATATTGCATTCTTATTTACAATTTCACCTATTTATATCTTTATAAATAATATAATTGGAATTCCATCATACATGTTATGGTAAAATGAATGACGCCATTACACAGTACAACTATTCCTGTAACAAACAAGCCATTACATGGCCTGTAGATAGAAAACTGAGAGTGCTAGAGCTCTTAGAAGGGGAGGAGGGAAAAACGAAAACACTAAGATCAAAATTTGCGCGGTCCACTGGGTCATTTTGGGCCTGGTCCTCAAAGGGTTAAAGGGATGTTCCATGTCCCAACCTACCCCTGTATCTACAGTTTGCTGCTTTTGCTTCCCTTTTTAGCTGGAGGGCGGGCACCTCCACAGGAATCGGTTGTTATGGCAAGCAGCACGTAAACATTATCGGTTCAGATACTGCAGAGCAAAAACTTTCTTCACCTGGGAACAGTGTGCTTGTTCTAAAGTGCCCACTTTAATCTTTGTCTAATTATTATGGCCTGAGCCACACACTGTGTACGCTCTTCTCTGTGCACAGGTGGAGGAATCGGAGCTCCTCTGCTATGTCCAGCTCTGATGGTCCCAGAGTGAGATGTGATGTCAGTGAAGACGGACCGCTTAGAAAGAATACCTAACAGGAAAACTAAGAGGAAAAAGGGTAACTATCACAAAAGTTTTATATATTTTAATGCCCTACAGTTTTAGGTGTAGTTAGTGTTGTGACACTACACTACTATGTTGTACTATAAAGAGTCTAGTATTTTTTTTTTTATTTGCCTAATTTTTATAATTATTCAAAAGGTTTTTGCTGGAAAATGGAGGCATGGTAGTTAAACTACTTGGCAGGATTCTGTAGGGGTGGTGATTGCTCTTAATGAGAAGTAGAGGTGGGGAACAGAAAGGCTTTAAAATTTATCATTATCGGTAGTACATCTTTCTGTGTAAACCGCTGACAGCACAGATATGTAAATATCAAGTTACTAGATCAGTAGTGTATACTTACCCTCTGTGCTGCTTGTGATCCAGCATCCGGCTCTCCTGTCCTCCGACCTCTGCTTTATCTTCAGGCCACAGCCTCTAACAAAATGAATAAAAACAGGAGGAGGGTGTGACGCCCTGAAGATGCTGAACAAGAGAGCCGGAAGAGTGGGATGTCGAATCACAAGCAGCGCAGAAAGTAAGTATGCACTGCCTATGATCTGGTAACCATGCTGTCAGTTCACATAGCTGCACGAATTATACAAGGATCGTTGGTGTAGCCATGTAAAGGCACTGCAAATGAGCTCCAATCTTGTTGACAGGTGCTTGTTTGCATCCTTGCACGGCCCCAAGTCGGGCCATGTAAAAGGACCCTAACCCAGGGTCTATAAAAAGCAGAACCATTATTTTAAAAAATGTAGCCACTTCTGATCTAAGTCTTATCGATATGTCTATCAACAAACTAAAAATGACAAAATCCCCAAAAATGTCCACATATGGAAATTTCACTAACAGAGCTTCATCCCAAGGCCTAATTGAAATCACTTTATGTGGATGTGTTAAGCGTTTACCTTCTAATGAGCCTATTTAATGAGCAGTACATGATAAATATGAGGACAGTCTGTAAACTCTGTTGGTCTATGGCCATTAAAATATATATGTCAGGATAAAAGCCGTACGCTTAAAGGGTGCTGAGAATTAATTGCCATCATTACTGGTTAAATATGAAAGGATTTTTTATTTTCTATATCTCCCCCTAATTACGAAGGACGAAAATCCTCAGGGAGAGAGTTGTCACCTGTATTACCCAACATCCTGACTTGTATAATTTACTTTTTAGAAATTAAGGTCTAAAAATGTACAAACTTTAAGTCTATAATTCATTAGGAAAACATAAATAGAACAGAACATATCTAAAAATATATAAACAACCACTTTACATAATAGCAGGTAAAGGGAATTTAAGGCTAAATGAAGGGAAGAAGCATTAGGGCTATGTTCACACAACGTACATTTTATGACCGTTCTTTTCATAGTGAAATGAGTCGCATTTAAGTCAATGCAAAAAAGAGTTGTTCCCACAATGTATTGATTAACGGCCGTTGTTTGATACGGCCACTTAAATATTTGACAAGTCAATCATTTCCGGCAGTTGTACATTAATTTCAATGCAACAACGACCAATATTTGTACGTTGTGTGAACATAGCACATAAATATGCATACCCACACCCATTTCAGCTGCACTAAGTCTTCAACAAATCGCGAGCCACCAAGAATACATGGAAAGGTATATAGAAGCCTCTATATAATGTATTAGGGGCCTATTCCACAGAGCAATAATCGGCCCCATTCAGCAGATTATCGCTCGGTGGAACAGAGAAGACGATCAGCTGATGATCGTATCATCGGCTGATCTTTTATTTAGGCCCAAACCTAAAATCATCGCTCACCCACCGCGCATCGCTTCGTGGAATAGCGGGGCACCGATGATTTGAGAAGCAGCATACATTACCTAGCAGGGCTTCTCCTCAGTCTTCCTCCTTGGGTCCTGGAGCGGAGCATTAGCTTCGGTGCGGCCTGACTGAGCTCAGCCAATCATTGGCTGGGACCGCCGCGGCCAGTGATCGGCTGAGCGGTCTGACAGCTCAGTCAGGCCACTCCGGGGGTTGATGCTGCGCCGCAGACTCTAAGAACATTTATAACACTTACAATATACAGAGCTGAGACACAAAGACAGGTACATATACCTGCATTTACTGACAGCAGAGACGAAACTATAACTTTTTATATTACAGAAACCTAGGCTAAGGGACACATGTAAGTGGAAGCAGCACAGGTGCAGGGAGATGATGTCTCCTGGGGGGTCAGGGTTACCAATTCAATAGACAAGCCAAACCAGGCCCCCAGAGAGGAGATCACATATCCTGTGACTACAAATGAGGGGGGGGGGGAATGGAGCTGAGCATGGTCAGAGTGGACCCAGAGTAGAGGATTTTAGACTTCCAGAGTGGATAAGAATATATTATACACAGGGTGGTATTGGGAAGTTGGATTGTTTAGAATATTGTTTTTATTACCCAGATAACCCCTTTAAAGTCTATAGTACTCCATACTCGCAGCAGATTTTCACTCCGCTGTGCAAATCCAGTCCAAAGGCCTAAGATATAGTGCTTCTACTTCCGTGATGTTAACAATAAAGCAGTTGTTTTTACCTCCCTGCGCTCCTCCTGCTCAGCCAATTTTTGGGCTTTATTGTTTTGTTAAAGGGGTATTTCACTAAAGAACTAAAAAAATGGAATTCTTCCAAACCAAGCTGGTCTTACTAACAAAGTCCCCCTGAGTATTTTGAGCCATATCCCATCTTTCAAGCTGCCGCTGTTCCTGAGCTACAAGTTTTTCTCAAAGCCAGATGGCGCTGGCCAGAAAACTTAATTTCCCAGTATGCATTGCACCTGGTATTGTCAGTGTGGTGAGTTATTTGAGATTCTGGGGGAATGTGTGTGTGTGTGTGGGGGGGGGGGGGGGGCGGTTAGGGTTAGGGTTGCCTTGGGTCAGGTCCCTTAACTTTATTAAATGTCCTATAGAGAGGATACAATTAAGCAGGTTCCATTGTAGTGAACATAGTTTCATTTTACCTCACAACGCACACTGACTGGTCTCCACACAAGATCTTGCTTTCCTTTTCCCTATACTGCTCTGGAGGCTGTCACTGTTCTGTCGTTACCCCGCCTCTTGGTCAGGTGTTTACCGATTGGTGTGATATCAGTAGTGGGTGGGATTAGCGATGAGGTTTTACAGCTTGCCTGGCAACAGATGAGACCAAGTTCATGTGACTTTGGCCGGAAAGCAGATCTGCGGTGGAATATTCCACCCATAAATTCTGCCGAGTGAACAACAGAGTGGAAATCCCACTGAATACAATAGGACATTGCTCAGTATATATTTCATGGGAGGAATGTCAAGCGGCATACGTGTAAAATTAAGCGCGGATTCTGCTTGAAATTCCTCACCTAAGTGGACATACCCTCACACTGCGGTGATGCAATAGATGAAATTCACAGAGGAAAATCTGCAGCATGCACACAACCAATAGCGCATGCTGCAGAGATGCGAGTACACCCTGCGGTTCTTGAATCTTCTCGTTTACTAATGTTACCTCTTTTATAAATAGAAAATCACAACACAGATGTTACCAGAACCTAAAAAAGATAGATGTTATTTCCTTTCAATACAACGTGGTTCTGGATGCAGCGGAGTCATTAAGGATGGAAATGTTAATTAACATGCAAAACATACACAGAAGCACGTATGGAAATGACCGAGAACGTGACAAAACCCATGACTGATAAAACAGGCGACACAAAGCTTTCTGCAAACAATACGCAGCCTGGTGCCGCAATAAGTAATGACACAGCCCCATCCAAATGGGAGAACGCTTTAATTGCTTTTTTTTTTTTTATTTTATTATTATTAACCTCTGCAACTGTGTGTCATATTCTTATCATACCAACATAGAAGTCAGGACACAAATTCAATGTAGAAAATCATATTCTGGCACTGTATTGATGGATCATTGAATACCTTTACATAAAGTTACATTGTATTACATTCTATTACCAGCGCAGACTTTATACCAAGAAGATACTGTATGCTAATAAATGGTAATGGTCTATTTAAAAAAAAATAATTAAAGCGAATGCACCACCAAGTACAACGCTTACGGTTTTTGACATTAACAGACCGGCGCCGGCATGGGGATGCTGGTGCCCCGGTCCTTAAGCTGCCGTCCGTTTTCTTGCATGGCGCCAGTCCATTCCCGGGCGCAGTCACAGAGCACTGGGGGCAAGTTTGCTGGCTCCCAGTGTGATTAAAACGCCTCACCTCTGTGATATGGCTCCATTACAGTCAATGGAGCCGCATCATAGAGGGGAGGGGAGATCACATTGGGGGCTGACGGGCCTACGATTTGCTCACTTGAGTCAGGGCGCCACCTCACTAACAATGGTGCAGCACAAGATTCATACAGTGGAAGGAGGGATAATCCAGCCCAGGGGTGTTACCTAAATGCAGAGAAGGAGGAAGCACAGCGAGGCACCTATTTGACCCTGCTGTCACCAGAATAAAAGTACTTTCTTTTCTTCAAATAACGTCCCCCTATATAGTAGATGGCTCCCTCTATGCATCCCCAATATTGTAGAAACCCCCCATGTAGATCCCCTAAAGATAAAGGCCCCAGTGTAGTCCCCCTATAGTAGAGAGCTCATTCTGTGCATCCCCTATCTAGTAGACCCCCCATATACTCCCCCTAAAGAAGACGGCCTAAGTGTAATCCCTGTATAGTAGATGGCTCCCTCTATGCATCCCCAATATCGCAGACACCCCTATGTAGTCCCCATAAAGTAGATGGCCCCCAGTGTAGTCCCTCTAGTAGATGGCTCCCTCTGTGATTCTCCTATGTAGTAGACCCGCCATATAGTCCCTAAAAGTAGATTACCCTCTGTTTAGTCCCCTATAGTAGATTGCCCGTCTGTAGGCCCCCGTAGAGTAAATGCCCCCCTGTGCAGCCCCTGTAAATTAGATGGTCCCCATGATGACAATAAATCAATAAATGATAGAGGGGGGGGGGGGGTAGGGGGACAAAACAACCCAGTTGCTGCAGCTCTCCTGCCATACACTTTCCTCTTCTGTGTTCCGGCACAGGCAGTGTGTGTTACAGACACTGCCTGCACCTGAAGTCCCAGCCGCCGTGTCAGCACTCTATCAATTGCACCAGTTGAGAAAGATACTTATGTATAGCAACTTACAAAAACATGTACCATATTACTATCATGTAGAAAGACACGACCAGGAGCGTAAAATACATGATTCAATATAAATGTGCTTTACAGGGAGGACAGGAAGGAGACCAGGGAATATCTGGGTGTAGCTGCATTCTCCTTATACAATGCGGCATTTCTTTATTCTGTCCTTTAGGCCAATACAGAAGTAACCCGATGAAAGCCGCCAGAATGCTTTAGCTGTCAATTTCTATTTTCAATTTAATGCCAGGCAGCAGATTGCTTTTCTCTCAGCTGTGAAGAAATAACCAGGTTCAAGAATTGCTGTTTAAATACACCCCCCCCCCGCCCCTCCAGTCCTGTGTCGCCTGCAGACGGGAGCTTCCATAACACACCGCCGAGCGCGACATCAATAATTGGTAAAAGGATGAAGGGCGGCGAACTGATAAAAAGGAAATATCCAGTAATTCCAGTGATAGCCTATTAGTCACATTAGTCTCATTGCATTGTGTCTGACTGCTGGGGGAGCTAGGAGGTTACACCAGACGCCCAGGACAAAGGACAGGCCACGATACAGCCTAATGTCTATGGATATACAATATGGCACCTGTAGATACATATATACCTGTAATGCACCTTTCTGGATGACAGACGTCACACGCCATAGTATGGCATAATAATAGTAGTATATTCTATCCTATAAGTACTACATTTTTCTTTCAGAATATTCTCAGACAATCCCTAGTAAATACACCACATAGGCCAAACTTACAGGACAAACCAGGGCCCAGCAGCCTAATACTAAGTCCTGGACTACACAGGGATGTACTGAATCGCTACTGACAGAATGCAGGGACCAAGCTACAGCTGTAATCTGATGGAATACACTGCAATGTGCGCAGGTCTATGGCCTGCAGCTGTCACTCAGTAGATAACCTCTAAGGACACAACCAATTCTTATTTTTGCACTTTTATCTTCTCACCTTCGAAGAGTAGCTGATTGGCTGTGGCCGGGCAGCACACTGATTGGTTGAGCGGAACGCCAGGAGCCACAGAAGCAGGCCAGAACACGGATGGGTAAAGTAAATACCAGGCAACAGTGGGTTAAGGGGGGGAGAAGGGAGGAAAGAAAAGCTAACAATTTTTTGTGTCTTCAGCAGAAAGCAGCGGCTGAGAACTGGGGGAAGGAGACTGAATAGATAACAAGTATGTAAGGAATTGTTGATCTCACCATTGGCAGCAACAAAATTTATATTTGAGCGGAATACGCCTTCAACTCCATGCAAGTAGTGATGGCTGAGAGGTATAGAAACAACATTAGCATTCGTCATCTCATCATAGATCTCTTCTATTCTATTTTCACAGTCCAAAAACACATACTCATACGTTATAAACGTTGCTTTAGCTGTAGAATGTGTGGAGGAAGAAGAGCTTTTCTGAGGTTCCAATGGTGATTATAGTGTGTACCAGTTTTATGGTCCTCTGAGCTTTGACCATTACAGTGGTGAATGGCGCCATTATGGTGGAGTCTTCTTTTACGGATATCTGCCTTCTCCGAGTGTTGTAGAAATTTCCTACTCAATTATTGGTAAACAAATTCCGAATCAAGATCTCACAGACAAAAAACATCTGGCCGCTGAACGATCAGTCACATTCTCTTTGTTCTCAAAGTTTGCAATAAACTCGATAAAACTTGAACAGTTGTCTCAACGCTCCTTAAAATTGCAAATTAGCTGAATAACATTTACAAACATTATTTCCCAACTTCAAAAAGTTGTTTTCCCTGATCGGCTCCCCGAACATCTTGGCAGAAGATCCTCACTAGACACAAGTTCAGAGATTTCTAAACTCTTACTAATCCGACTCGCCAGGCAATGTGCCGACTGGCAACTGCATGTTCAGCGCCATTCCCCACAGCCCCCAAAATTTTTGAACCTCGCTGGGTTTAAACAAGCAAAAAATAAAAAAAATATCAACCCGGCTCCATTATATCACCTGCATACCATGAGAGAGTTCGTCAATAGAGAAATAAGCTGAATCCAATTACATATTAGCATTCAGAAATACAAAATGGATATTGTGTAGTGAAGCAGAAAAGAGCTCCGCGGTTACACCGATTTTCTGTTTCAGCTCTAGCAAATTATAATTGAAAATTTTTAGAGCGCTCGCTTTCAGATTTCATTTTACCTGTAAAAATTCTTTATTCTAAGCGTTTGGTTGATTAGACGGTGAGACCAAAGCTTTGTGCGTATCGGCATGATATGTTAGACTAATGCCAAAGTTAAAAGTGGTTATTATGGCAATAAAGGATCATTGTGCTTCTTGGTAGAGCTGATTTAATAGAATTTGTCTATTGCTAAAAGGAATTTACAGAGTTGCAGATAGCAGACGTCATCCTGGCCTGGGTTATAGAAGAGCCGGAATTAGGTTTTTACCTCTGCATTTTTAAAGAGGATGTACCATAAGGTACATCCTCTTTAATATGACCCACGGATAGAACGGCGCCGTCACGGGGAAGCTGGTGCCGCGGTCCGTTTTTTGAACCGAGGCCCGGTTTCCATGTACGGCACTGTTCTATCCACGGGTACCGGGCCGGGGCTGAAGCACAGGAGGCCGGCCGGTCTGCCCCTGTATGATGCGGCTCCATTGATTCTAAAAGAATCTAAGAGAAAATAAACAACTGAACTCACCCGTCCCCGTGCCTCCTTTGCATCGCTCCTGGCTGTAATCTTCTGCTCTTCCAGCAGCAACGTCACAGCCCAGCTGAGCGATTGCCCAGTGTCCTGCCCCAGTTACTGATTGGTCACGTGATGTTGCAGCTAGCAGGGCTGCAGGACCCCGGCTGCTGTGAACGGGACCTGGGAGTGGTGTTATGAGGGATAAGGAGGGGGGGATTCTACTTGTTTACTATTTTCTCCTCTCCCTTTAGATTGTGGGACTTCTCCTTTAAAGAGGATGTACCACCAGGTACATACTCTTTAATCTGAACCCACGGATCGAATGGAGCCGTGTCATACAGGGGAGGGAATTCCCTCCCACTGGGGGCGGGCCGGCCTACCACCAGTGCTTGAGCACCATCTGGTTCCGATGCATAGAACGGCGTCATGCACGGGAACCGGGCCGCGGTCCGAAAGACGGGCCACAGCACCGGCGCCGTTCGATCCGTGGGTTCAGTTTATAAATGCTCACTGTTTATTTTGCAGCTGTGGTTTTAAAGAGTCACTGTTGTTTTATTTTTTTGGCAGAACTCCATAGTCCAGGCAATTTTAAGAAACTTGGTAATTGAGTTTATTAGGAAAATCTGTCATTATCTGCATTCAAAGAGACTTTCCCCAGGTCCCCCCCCCCTCTCTCTCTCATTCACTGCTCATTATCAGGAAATCTCATCAGCTGAGCCCTGTGTAACATAAGGAGAGGGGAGGGGGGAGGAGGGAGATTAGTGGGCAGCAGAGAGCAGAGAACAAAGGATTACATAGCGGAACCTACATGAAAGCCAGTATTTAGAGGTCAGAGCTGACCTCAGAGGAGATAGCCCAGTGACGTAGCTGTAAATTAACTCTTTGTCGTCCTGTTTTGGTGCCGCACCTCCCTCCACCCCTCCCCTCTCTATAGAGAACTAGAAAGACAGGGGGAGAGCTTCAAACTGCTTTTTCATGATAAAAATGCATTTTTCGGCTAATAAACCCAAATACAAAGTTTCTTAAAATCACTGGTACTATTGATTTCTGCAAAAAAATAAAAATAAACGACTGACACTTTGTATGTTTTGGAGTGTGCTCTAAAACACATTAGATAGGTGAATTTAGATTGAGAGGCCCAATGGGAAGAGGGACCGATCTGAGTGATATAGAACTTCTTCCGCAGGGCTTTACAAGTGCTACATGAATAACGTTATAAAGGAAAGAGCTTACAGAATTGGCATTTTATACTGTTTTCATATGCCGCTGTGCTGCTATATGATGGTGTTCCTTGCCCATAAGCCGCCATCCGGCCCACCAATATTATAATCTGCTGCAACCTACCTGGGCAAGAGAGTCTGGGCCATCTGTGTACCAGCAAAGGCAGGGACCTCGCACCTCACTAGAAGCGTTTCAGGTGAAACATAATTCAAATGTATAAGGGCCAGTTCACATGGAGTAAAACTGTCGGAATTCCGCCAATTTTATTGTGTGTGAACTATCCCTAAGAGTTATGTGCCATATGAGAAATATATACTTACACATTCCCCATGTGTCTGCTTTGTTTTGAGAAACCTTTATCCTTGGTTATAATAACCTTATGGCATTCACTATGGTGGTCGCACATGCTCAGTCCAATTGCAATCTTAGTACTGGCACTATCGGCAGTTAGTCTACACTGCACTTACAAGCAAGGAGGATTGTGGGAAAGCAATGTTGGATAGTTACAGTTCATGGAAACCAAGAAGTGATCAGAAGAATGGGAAAGTGACTGATGTAACATTGTATTTCTTTACATAATTTACGTGGTATGCATCTGATTTACTGACTTTGCTTAGTGGAATAACCCCTTTAAAGGGTCAGTTCAGGAAAAACAATATTCTTTCAAAGCAACTGGTGCCAGAAAGTGTCAGAGATTTGTAATTTACTTCTATAAAAAAATTCTCAAGTCTTCCAGTACTTATCAGCTGCTGTATGTCCTGCAGGAAGTGGTGTATTCTTTCCAGTCTGGAGAGCTGGAGAGGTTTTCTATGAGGATTTGCTGCTGCTCTGGACAGTTCTCATGGTCATGGACAGAGGTGGCAGCAGAGAGCACTGTGCCAGACTGGAAAGCATACACCACGTCCAGCAGGACATACAGCAACTGATAAGTACTGGAAGACGCAATATTTTTTTAAATAGTAAATTAGATTACAATTAAATTAAATTAGCAAAGTAAGTTACAAATCTCTAGCACTTGTTGATTTGAAAGAAACATGTTTTTTGTTTACAGCCCCTTTAAGTATCCCCTGATTTTTTATATATATATATATATATATATATATATATATATATATATATATATATTTTTTTTTTTTTTTTTTTAAAGAAATTAAAACAACAGAACAAAAGATTTATATGCAATGTAACTAATCAGCCATACTAGATTACTGATTTACATAAGGAACAACGAGGAATAGTAATAATAGTCTACCTGCTTACCAAAGTTTCTAAGCTTTTTTCTTTCTAGCTAAACTAAAAGTTGTCTGTAAAATTACTCACAATGGAACTATTAACAGTTGGATTTGTTCCTGACACCTTGTTAAAAATAGATGTCATAAAGGAGCTGAATATTATTTTATAACGGAGCATGCTGCCAAAGGGAATATATTCAATAACTGCAAGATGTGGGTCTGTTCTCTGGATAGTCTGCCTGACAGACAGCCGAGCACCGCACATAATTACTGCAAAGTGCGCACGTTTTATGAATTCCAAACACATTCTTACAAAACTGAGTCGGGAATCTATAGTGTTTGAACTCGGCAAAACGGCAAAGAGTTCAGCAGAAATCCGGGCTCAGATGATTCCGCATTTGTACAATGCAAGAGTTTAATTATGGTTCAGTTTACTAATTATAACTACTTGACAGTCTAGAGCAATAGATTGTAGATAGTGTTGAGTGGATCTGTCAAAATGTTCGGGTTCTGCAATGTTATCTGAACCTGAACGCTCAGCATTTGATTCCCCATGGCTGCAGAAGTTGGATGCAGTCCTAGGCATGGCAGGAATACATGGATACAGCCTATGGCATTTTAGAAAGGCCATAATTGTGGGTCTAGACAACGGCCATTATTTTATATAATTTTATAAATTTGTATAATACTGGTCATTAAGAAAAAACGGCCGTTATTTGGACTCAAAATTACTCTGTCCTCAAAGACGAAAAATCAAAAAATGGCATTGTGGGAACATAGCCTTGGGGGTATCAGCAGGCACGGCTCAATCGCCGCACTCGTTAATTAAATGCAGCCGTCAAAACTAACAGCTGCATTTAAATGCCTATAAAATCCCATCCGTGGTGTATAGTAGGCGGATCCCCCTCCCTGCGATATGATTGTAGAAGGACAAACTGTGCTTGCTGCCAGGCCGGGGCTCTGCGCTGTAATGATGCTGAACCCAGCTCACCACTCCATTACTGTGGGCTCCAGCGACCTATAGTAATGGAGCACTTATCTCATATATCAATGTAGTATGTATATACTGCATTGACCTCTATGAGAGATCAGAGAGGGGTGAGAGTATAGTATAGAGGCTTCAAATTACTGTGTTAAAAAAGTTTTTTCATTAATAAATTATCTATCCCTATTAATAAAATATATATCCCATCCCAATATATAAGTTTAAATACCTCCCCTTTTCCCATTTTATACATAAAAATAAATAAAAAAAAATAAACATAATTAGTATGGCTGCATGCGGAATCACCAGAACTAAGTTATGGCATTCCTAATCTTGCATGGTAAACGGCATAAGTGCAACCCCAAAAAAAAAAAAAAAAAAAGGCAAAGTACAAAATTTTTGGTCACATCAGAACATCAGATCCAGTAAAAACAAATAAGAAGTTATCTAAAAGTCGCATATTTGCAAGCAAGATACCGATAGAAAGAACAGCTAATGGTGCAAAAAATAACACAGCCCCATAGACCAAAGGATAAAAGCGTTATAAGTATGGGAATAGAGCAATTTTAAAACACATTTAGTTTTTTTTTTTAAGGTTAATTTTTTAACGGCAGTCAGGTAAAATAAAAGTTATAAATTGCCTATCATTTAAATCGTACTGACTTTAGGAACATACTGTATATAACGTCAGTTTTACCATAAGGCAAACGGCAGAAACACAAGCCCCTCACCAAAATTATTCAAATTGTTTTGTTTTCTTTCAATATCACTGTGCAAATGCATTTTCCCAGTTTTGCAGTACAAAATAAGGGCTCATGGGGGTCTGTAGAACGGACAAACAAATCTGTTTAAATAGGTATTACATAATGTGCTAAAATAACAGACACAAAAACAGGACAAAAAACACAATAAACACTATATAAAATCTGATCAAAAATATTTAAATAAAGAACAACAAAGTTGGTGAATATAATAAACACCACATGGCAGGGACTGTCTTTCACCAATATTTAACGCGGACTGATCTAGCAAAAGCTAAGCGGGGGTAGAAGGTCGGCTTATGGCCAGACAGGGCTTCCCGCCAGGATTATAGACAATCACTTTATCTCCCGGGTTGTTTCTATAGATACAAAGTTTTTTGTTAATTTGCAAAATGTCCAAGAACTTAAAAAACACTTTTATTCATCATCAGACAAAGATAAAATCCATACAGATGGGAAAATGCGACGGGTTTTGACATATACACGTCTTAAAGGGGTACTCCAGCGGGGAGGGGGGGACTTTTTCGCTGGGACCGGGGAGGAGGTAGCTGAGGGAAAAGACGTCCGCTCACCTCCCCGATTCCAGCGGCGGGTCCCGCATCGCGGCGCTGTGGTCCCCGGCCGCTTCCTGGTGTCTGATGCGGGCCCCAGGCGATACGTCTCAGGTCCGCTCAGCCATTCAGTGACAGAGGCGGGATCTCAGCGGACTTGAAATGGATCCCGCCCACTTCACTGATTGGCTAAGCGGACCAGAGAAGTCACGTCTCTGGCCCGCATCAGACACCAGGAAGCGGCTGGGAACCGGGGACCGGAGCACCGTGATGTGGGACCCGCCGCTGGTCCCAGCGAAAAGGTTCCCTCCCGCTGGAGTACCCCTTTATTCACTGCGTAACAACTAGAGATGAGTGAAGCTCGAGCAGCTCGAGTCCATCCGAACCCGAACTTTCGGCATTTGATTAGCGGTGGCTGCTGAACTTGGATAAAGCCCTAAGGCTATGTGGAAATCATGGATATAGTCATTGGCTGTATCCATGTTTTCCAGACAACCTTAGAGCTTTATCCAAGTTCAGCAGCCACCGCTAATCACATGCCAATCGTTCGGGTTCGGATCGACTCGAACCCGGTTCGCTCATCTCTAGTAACGACCAATAATCGCTTGGTGTAATAGGGCCTTTAGTGGTTAAACTCTGTGATACACGGCCGGCACCAGTCGTGTATAGATTAGTCTTTATAGAATATTATGAGGTTATTATGCGTTTGCCTTTCACCAATAGTAAAAATCTATTTAAAAAAAAATTCTAAGGTGCTAATGAATTTTTAAATGTATCTTTATTAGGGCCGAGGTTCTATTTCTTCTGATATAAAGCTCGAGATGGACAATATACAGTACATAGAATTATATATCATTCTGTCTGATGTATATTTGATGTGTTCGTGTTCGGCGAGCTCTCCCTAGTCGCAGCTGCAGGCAGCAATCGCTTTATCATTTAACCACTTATCTTTATAAGGGATTTGTATGTGGCTTTGTGTCGGGAAAAAGGAGCATCCACATTCACTGTTACATGTAGACAACCACACAACGAAAACTTACAAAAAAAAAAAAAAAAGTTAGGCGTTTTTTTTAATTATATATATATATATATATATATATATATATATATATATATATATTTTAATTATATAAATATATATATATTTTTAAGTTCTAGGAGAACTCCAGCAAAAATGTTTTTCTTTCAAATCAAATGGTTTCAGAAATGTATATAGATTTGTAATTCACTTCTATTTAAAAATTTCCAGTCTTCCAGTACTTATCAGCTGCTGTATGTACTGGAGGAAGTGGAGGATTCTTTCCAGTCTGACACAGTGCTCTCTGCTGCCACCTCTGTCCATGTCAGGAACTGTCCAGAGAAGTAGCAAATCCCCATAGAAAACCTCTCCTGCTCTGGACAGATCCTGACATGGACAGAGGTGGCAGCAGAGAGCACTGTGTCTGGGATGAAAACTATCAGAATAAGATGAACACAATCAGAGGTCTGATGTGTGGAGTTTTTCCTGAAGGATTAGGTGCTGCACTGCAAGTTCAAGATCCTTATCAAAAGGAGGATGGGAGTTGTAGTGAGTTTAATAAAGCTGTATTTATTGCAGATAACTAGTTTCGAGGGGTCCATCTTCATCAGATCAAGAGCAAGAGACTGGAAAGAAAACACCACTTCCTGCAGGACATACAGCAGCTAATAAGGATGGTCCGAACCCGCCGAAGTTCGGGTTCGGCTGAACCCGAACGCTCAGCATCAGATTCCCGCTGTCTGCCCGCTCCGTGGAGCGGGCGGATACAGCGGGAGGAACGCCTGGAAAACTGGGATACAGCCTATGGCTATGGCTGTTTCCCAGTTTTCCAGGCGTTCCTCCCGTTGGATCCACCCGTTGCACGGAGTGGGCAGACAGCGGTAATCATTGCGGAGGGTTCGTATGAACCCCGTCCGAACCAGGTTCTGACCATCCCTACTAATAAGTATGGGAAGACTGGAGATTTTTTAATTAGAAGTAAATAACAAATCTACATAACTTTCTGAAACCAGTTGACTTGAAAGAAAAGGGTTTTTTGCTGGAGTACCCCTTTAATCACCATGAACTGACCTGCTGATTAAGAAGTGCAGAACAGCATCACCTACTGGTAGGGTTGGCAAGAACAGCTAGTTCTGTAATGACTAAATCCTGTGATGACTAAATATGTCTTGTAATTATTGGTAGCCAGAAATACACCAGTCATCTCTGTACAATTACAATATGTGAGACAAATTATGATGAGAAGATTCCGCTCATTACGACTTACTTACATGTGTGCCAAATATCTATGTACCATCCCTCTAAGTGTATATAGGAATGGTAATATATGACTTAGTGTGAGGGAAGCTGCACAGCTGATCGGCCTACGTGTAGCAGCTACCACAATGACCTGACAGATGGTTAGTCCTCGGCCTGGCTTACATGCACCATATTTCTCCTTTCATCTTCATGGGAATGTCGCCGCCTTAGAACAATCTGTCCACGAATAATTACCTCATTAAGAACAGTGTCCTAAAATATTCTCTACATCTGAAGGACAACAACAGTGTACACATCTCTGTTCCTTACGGACTCTTTAAATCTGCAATATCAATCTATATACTGTCGGCACTCAGGTCATACTCCTAGTCTTTGTCTCTGGATATATATGGTTGTATCACCCAGCGCAGGTTTGTTTTTAGGGTAAGCTAATTGCCCAAGTGCCTCATTAAAGAAGAGGAGGTGGCTGAACCTAACAACATGCACCTACCTCCCCGGCTCCAGAACTGGGGTCTGTGGCCCCCCGTTCCTTTCCCTGGCCATTGACTGGCTGAGTGGGGCTCGCATGTCACAACTCCCACTCAAACCAGGAAGCGGCAGGGGGAACAGGAATCGAGCAGGGGACAGCAGTCCCCAGCACAGGAGCCAGGGAGGTAGGTGCATGTTGTTATGTTCAGCCACCTCCTCCCCGGCTGTTTTGAAAAAATGTCCAAAACCAGACATCTCCTTTAAAATGCAAAAGGCCCAAACCTTACCGCCAAAAGCAAATACAAGGAAACATTTGGACTGTTTCCAAGAAAAATGATTACAGTGCAGGACCATAATCACTTCTCGACTGGCTTGTAAATAGCTGTAGGAGCGCACACCACATACTGCTCAGTCTACAGAAGCCATAACCAGCGCAAGACCTAGTGCCATAGAATGTAATTCTACAGTGCTGGGTCTCACATGGGTACGGCTGCTATAGACACTGAGCAGGACACTCCATTTCCTAATGCATAGTAGTAAACAGTCAGGAACATGGACCATGGCCATTACACGGCCCGATTAGCGCAATAAGTGAGCGCTAATCTGCTCGATCTGCACTCGCTTACAGAGCCTGTTAAACGGCTCGATGATCTGCAGTAAGCGCTGTACATATATTGTTAGGTATGTTTGTGCAGCCCTTGCTTATATAGAAGGTAATAAAGTATATACTTACCTCTTCCTGCTCCCCAGTATCCTCCTGGCTTTTCTCCGCTCACTGCAGCAAATAATTGGTGAGATGGGGCAGTGCCGCGGCCAGTGACCGACTGAACAGTCTGCCACTGCACAGATGGCTTAAGTGGCGACTGCAGGACACCAGGGAGCGTGGACAGGTAAGTATCATGATTATTATTTTCTCTCCACTGTCACCAGCCATGGGCCGCACATTACTATTACACGTAGTGTTGAACATCCAGCAGCCAATATCACTAGTTTATATAACACTCAGATAGGGCAGCATAACCCTAAAATCAAATTCCAATAAAGCTTTATATTATTGTAATATTTAATTTATAACTTTCCGATAGTTTATTGTAGTTTTAGCCTAAAAATGTAGTCTTCAGAATTACACTTATAGCAATGATTAGGATTTTTCAGTTCTTAAATGGGATTCCTTAACGCATCTCCATACTTCACAAGAAGTGGTGCTTTCACTTGCCGCTAATTAAACTTTGATACATACATTGTGTTACTCAAACTTTAGAATACATCTTTCCGGCAATCACAGAGCACAAATGAGGCTGATTAAATCGACGAGGAGAACACTTAACAAAAGGGCAGCACTTTGATAAAGAATCGGCACAGGCTTGTAGACATGGTGCGCACTTCACAAGGCATAAACTCCAGGAAAGACGCATTATTATTCCAGAGAAAACATGAATAAACCAATTTTAAACAGCCTATAAATAAGACAAACGGATGCAAGGAAACGTGAAATTATCGGCTTCTTCTGTTTGTTAAAATTAAAAATGATCAAACTTGTATTGATTCCACACTCATTTCTCCAGAGAATTTGGAGCTCTGTACTGATCTTCAGGCCTCTTAAAGGAGAAGTCCGGTTTCTGGGGTGGAGAGAAATGAAGGAAAGACAATATGCTAACCTGTCCATGTGCTGCAGCGCATTACCGGCCAGGTGCCAGGTGTCCTCTTCTCCCAGTTTCTGGGTACGTCACGACCTGGGTTGAATGTCACAAGTGGGTGGGATTTAGCCTGCTCAGCCAATCAGTGATTGCAGCAATGTCCTGCCCCACTTACTGACTGGCTGAGCAGGGAATCAGTCAACCAGATCATGACGTAGCTGAAGAGGAGCTAAGACGACAGCCGGCTGGGGTCCAGAAGCGGGACGCGGTGCTGGAAAGGCACCGGGAAAGGGGAGTATAAAACTTTTTTTTATGTTCACCCACACTGGAATAATTTTTCTGCACATGCGCCATAACAGTCCGAAGCAGCGCAGGCACACTGATGTGGCCGGGATCACATATCAGGCAGTCCTGCTCCCCTATTTTACCAGAAACTGATGACAACTGATTCCACAACTAATGGCAAAAATACACCAGTCACAAGTCATTGTTAGACAGGACAGATGGAGGAACCCTACCAGATGCATTAGTCTTGTCTGCGCCAGATATTTTTAACCAGATTGAGATCCATTTAAATGTCAGTGTCCTCCGGCACTTTACTACTGCACAGGAGGGAAACGCAAATGAGCGCCGATCAGCAAGATTGGCACTCACTTGCATAGTTTATGCGGCCATTAACTTTCATTGTTATCGACTGCATGTCTCCAGGGGAGTAACTAGAAATGGCTGGGCCCCAAAGCAAACTTTTGATTCCCCCCCCCCCTTCCCGACTGACCACTAAGCCGTCAGGTGTAGTCATAGCTGCATCACTAAGTGCTCATCAGGGGTGCTTGCAGTTAAAGGAACATTTACTAAACCCAGAAGGCCACCAGATGCCTCAAATGATGACAGCTCAGGGGGCCCAGTGTATTGCAGGAGCGGGCCGCACAAAAAAGTCGAATGAGCCAATGAACGTTTCCTCTCTTGTAGGTTGATGGCTGCCACTTTTACAAGGGACAATTATTGATTAATTGAATGTTCCTAGCAACGCACGTTGCCGATAATTGGCCTGAGTACAAGGGGCCTTTATGTCTGTTGCGGTTAAAGGGAATCTGTCACTAGGAGATAAATGAAGGCAGCATAAACTAGTGACAGAAATGCTGAACAGATTGGTGTATTACTTACATTATAATGTTCAGCCATTCTCCTAATATGCAGGAGAATAGGATTCTTGCCACACTCCGTCCTCCAGCTGCTGATAGACAGTTGACTGCCTATACAGAGCATGTATAGATAACTGCCAATCTGCAACTGGTGGGCGGAGTTTTCTGCTTCTCATGAATATCCAGGACTATTGGGCTCATGCACATAATGGAAAGGACTACTTATTGCCCATGTTATTTAGGAGGAGATCTCTGGATCAGCTGCACAGAACAATGTAAGTGATCAGCTTTTCTGTCACTAGTTTATATTACCATTAGAGAGGACACCATAAACCTACTGAAAGTTTTTTTTACGTTATATTCGGGAATATTCAATTGTTTAGTGCCACCTAGAGTAAACTGCAACCACCTAGTTTCTGCACCCTAAGGCTATGTTCACACACAGTATTTCTGCTCAGTATTTTTATACAATAACCAGGAGTGGATCAGAAACAAGAAAAGGCTATGTTCACAAACTGATGAAATTGAATAGATGGCCGTCATTTACTGGCAAATAATTACAGTTATTTTAAAACAACAGCGGTTGTTTTGAAGAAATGGCTGTTATTAGCGGGTAAATAACGGCCATCCCCTCAATTTAAATAGTGTGTGAACATAGCCTTTCTGTGTTTCTGATCCACTCCTGGTTCTTGTAGCAAAATACTGACCAAAATACAGTGGGAACATAGCCATAGCCTATAGGAGAATTGGTGCCATCTAGTGTGTTTGTCACTGTAATCTCAAGTAAGAAACTTAAAGCACCACCAATACAGTCTATGCCACCATGCTACAAAGTATACTTACTACCAACAGGCTATATACAATAATCCTAGGGTAACTAATGATTTGGTTACTGGTTGGGGATAGTGGTGGTAACTATACTATTGGCAGACTATTCGACTGTCATGGATAATATATACATCATACAATTTAAGCTTCTAGACTCTAAGTCCATTAACCCTTTACACTGCACAACCAGCAAAGCCGTACTGAGCGATCTCTTCAGCGGCTGTCATGCCTTAGCACATAAAGGGTTACCAGGAAAGCGCTGACTGAGTGGTTTTCGGGTTTAATATGAGGTTTAATGAAGTGGATGTGACTGTGCAATGTACTGTGTCCGACTAATCACTCATCATCGGGGGAATCCAGGCATTGTACTGAAACCTGACAGTGTCACTTCAATGGGAAAAGATGAACAATCCCTATGAGATCTGGTTACAACAGACGAGGGACACCGAGGGACTGACTCCTAGTGATCTATTGGCAGGCTGATCAAGGCGAATGTGCCGCCATTTTACCGCAGAGCTGCTACTTATTATTACATGGTTATCTATGCTGCACCTAGGAAGGGTTACAGTATAGCAAATCCAAACCTATATCCACCATCACAACCTATTTATATATTAAGTATCAAAAACATTAAGGTTCTATGGAAATGGTCTTTACTTATCTTTATGGTAACATTCTATAAGAGCTACAGGAAAGGGAGGCAAGAAAAATTCTCACCGTAATTTTGGGATTTTATCTAGTGATGTGCTCTATTAAAGTATATGGAATATCAGCCATCAGTGCACACATTGTATGAAAACAAATCCTTAAAGAAGAAGTCTGGCAAAAATGTTAATTTAAGTATTGTATTGCCCCCCACAAATCCCCAATATACACTTCTTACTAGAAATTCTCATAAAGTGCTTTCTCCCTGCACTTACTACTGCATCGAGGCTTCACTTCCTGGATAACATGGTGATGTCACTTCCTGGATAACATGGTGATGTCACTTCCTGGATAACATGGTGATGTCACTTCCTGGACAACATGGTGATGTCACGACTCCCAGAGCTGTGCGGGCTGTGGGATGATGGCAGGGGGACACTGAGGGACACAGGGCACTGGGCATCGCGTTGCCATCATCCTCTCCAGCAGCCCGCACAGCTGTGGGAGTCGTGACATCACCACGTTATCCAGGAAGTGACATCACCACGTTATCCAGGAAGTGACATCACCATGTTATCCAGGAAGTGACATCACCATGTTATCCAGGAAGTGACATCACCATGTTATCCAGGAAGTGACATCATGTTATCCAGGAAGTGACATCACCATGTCCTGCAGGACATACAGCAGCTGATAAGTACTAGTAGGGTTGAGATTTTTAAACAGACATAATTTACAAATCTGGATAACTTTCGGACATCGGCTGCTTTTTAAAAGAAATTTTTTTTTTAGCTTACCCCTTTAAAGGGGACCTGTGACCCCAGGGGAGCCCCTCATACTTAACCCTTCCCCAAAGTCCTGGACCCCGTCCCGCCACCAAGAAATCCCCGTTGGTAGCCATGTGCACGCTCACCAGAGAGGAGTCTGATGCCCATAAAGAATAACTGGAGCTCGGCAGCAGCACGGGGTCCGGGACTTCAAGGAAGAGGCAAGTATAGGGGCTCCAATGGGGGGGGGGGGGGGAAGGGGTCGGGCAGGCTTCACCACGGCAGTCGGGGTAACAGGCTTCCTTTAATGTATTTTGGCCTGAGTGATGAGGAAGTTGCTTGGTCTACAAATCCTATGCAGAAATATGCAGCTTCATGGCAACAGACTACAGATATACCCTGTGTAGTCTGTTCCTTCAGCCACCTTAATACACAATACAGTCATAGAAGCTGTCAACGTGAAATGATAGGATGCATCAAAAATAATAATCCTTGCTCTGGTAGATGTCCACCACGATTTACACCTTAGTGGTAAATCAGGTGCTGGAGGAGGTCACACCCTCTCTGCATTCCGCCACATCCTCCTGAGCAGGGTGTAGATTGCCAAAAAGTCAAACATTTTAGTGCAAAACAGACACGTTGCACAAAAATTTGTGACCTTTTTCCTCAGGTACACCACATGCAGGAATGAGAAATCCCCCACCACCATTTTTAAAACTGAAAGAGTAGAAAAAATGGTATTGGAAAGGTGTCTCAAAAACTGTTAAAGGGAACCTGTCATCCGGGGGGCAGAACCCCCTACTGCGCGCTCAATATGCCCCAGTGATTTCCCATCAGACTATTTAGCGCGCAGATGGGCAGCGCTTTCTCTTTGGTGGGACCACCACAAGTATCATGGGCTCCAGGCCCCTTTAAAGTGCAGTTTAGCTTTCTTGCTTCTGCCGTATAACCTGCCCTACAATACTGATGGTCAGACTGAGCTAATCTCCAGGCGTCACATCATTTAGTGCATCCGGAAAGAACAAAGCATTCCACTACTAAGAAATGTCAGGCATTCTAATGATATTACCAATACACATTATATAATACCGTGGCGGCACCATGGAATAATATCCTAACGTCTTCCCATATATTACTTAAAGGAATGGGTCATCATTTTCATGCTGCCTGAACCACAAGTCTTTGTGGCAGTTCCCGATGCCTACTACATGTCCTATTGGCCCTGATTGATAAAACTCTCACTATAGCCAAACCGAGAGAGATAGATCTATCAGTCAATGCTTGTAGGACAGAGAGAAGCTGCTGGGGACCATCCAGATGAATGGCCTCTCCTTCCTGGTCCTTCTTGATATGACAATGTAGCCATTGTGGCCAATTACCAGCAGTACGTGTCTATGTTGAAAGGAACCAGGAAGGAGAAACCGGTGTGACTAATGTGAGTGATGACCACCTCAGTACAGAGATGCAGAGTATAGGGCCCTTTACAGGTACAGATTATCAGCCAGGAGCATTGCTAGAAATGCTCCTTCAGCCGATAATTGGCCCGTGTAAAAAAAAGAGAAAAAAAAAGACCACCAAGACCAACTGAGGAGTGGAAAAACGTCTGATCCTCAGCTGATCGCATCTTTTGGACTGTGGTTAAATGTATTACTATCTATAGTAAAAATAGTAACGGGTAACTGAAAATATGAATATGTTTTTATCCATGCTGACAGTTTCCAGATCGCACAAGTAGTACATACTTACCTTCTGTGCTGCTGTGTGATCTGGTATCCTGCTATCCGGCTTTTCTGTCCTGTTTTCTGGTTGCTGCTGTAGCTTCATGTTATATAGCAGCCTCCAGAAGACCGGACCTGGATACAGTAAGTATAGCTGTTATATAGCTGCCTCCAGAAGACCGGACCTGGATACAGTAAGTATGGCTGTTATATAGCAGCCTTCAGGAGACTGGACCTGGATACAGTAAGTATAGCTGTTATATAGCTGCCTTCAGGAGACTGGACCTGGATATAGTAAGTATAGCTGTTCTATAGCTGCCTTCAGGAGAATGGACCTGGATACAGTAAGTATAGCTGTTATATAGCAGCCTTCAGGAGACTGGACCTGTATACAGTAAGTATAGCTGTTATATAGCTGCCTTCAGGAGACTGGACCTGGATACAGTAAGTATAGCTGTTATATAGCTGGCTTCAGGAGACTGGACCTGGATACAGTAAGTATAGCTGTTATATAGCTGCCTTCAGGAGACTGGACCTGGATGCAGTAAGTATAGCTGTTATATAGCTGCCTTCAGGAGACTGGACTTGGACAGGGCCGTCTTACCCATTGGGCATGGTAGGCGGCTGCCCGGGGGCCCTTGCGTCCTAGGGGGCCCCTGCCCGCTGTCACTGCGGGCAGGGGCCCCCTAGGACGCAAGGGTCCCCAGGCTGCCGCCTCCCATGCCCAATTGGTAAGACAGCCCTGCGCGCGCCCCCTTCCCCTTCTCTTGCGACCGCAAGCACTTTCTTGCTTGCGATCGCAAGAGGAAATCCGGCCCCGGCTGATGCGTCGCTCCCCGGGGGATTCTCCGGGAGCGCACGCATCAGGAACCTCAGTGAACGTCGCTGGGGTTTCCTGTACCGGAAGTCCCGACCTGGGCGCACACTGAGCTTCCGGATGTGTGCGCTCCCTGAGAATCCCCCGGGGAGCGACGCATCAGCCGGGGGCAGAAGAGGAGAGGAAGCAGCGACGGGGGAGCGCTGGTGGGTGAGTTGGGTGTTTGTTTTTTTTATCTGCTGTGCAGGGGGCCATCTATAAGGGGGGAATACGGGGGAGCCATCTATAGGGGGGATACAGGGGGGAGCCATCTATAGGGGGGGATACAGGGGGAGCCATCTATAGGGGGGGATACAGGGGGAGCCATCTATAAGGGGGGAATAGGGGGGAGCCATCTATAAGGGGGGAATACGGGGGAGCCATCTATAGGGGGGATACAGGGGGGAGCCATCTATAGGGGGGGAATAAGGGGGGAGCCATCTATAGGGGGGATACAGGGGGAGCCATCTATAGGGGGGGATACAGGGAGGAGCCATCTATAGGGGGGATACAGGGGGAGCCATCTATAAGGAAGGAATACGGGGAAGCTATCTATAGGGGGGGATACAGGGGGAGCCATCTATAAGGGGGGAATACGGGGGAGCCATCTATAGGGGGGATACAGGGGGGAGCCATCTATAGGGGGGGATACAGGGGGAGCCATCTATAAGGGGGGAATACGGGGGCGCCATCTATAGGGGGGATACAGGGGGGAGCCATCTATAGGGGGGATACAGGGGGGAGCCACCTATAGGGGGGGAATAAGGGGGAGACATCTATAGGGGGGATACGGGGGGAGCCATCTATAGGGGGGGGATACGGGGGGGGAGCCATCTATAGGGGGGGATACAGGGGGGAGCCATCTATAGGGGTTGATACAGGGGGAGCCATCTATAGGGGGGGATACAGGGGGGAGCCATATACAGGGGGGAGCCATCTATAGGGGGGGTACAGGGGGAGCCATCTATAGGGGGGATACAGGGGGGAGCCATCTATAGGGGGGATACAGGGGGAGCCATCTATAGGGGGGATACAGGGGGAGCCATCTATAGGGGGGATACAGGGGGGAGCCATATACAGGGGGGAGCCATCTATAAGGGGGTAATACAGGGGGAGCCATCTATAAGGGGGTAATACAGGGGGAGCCATCTATAAGGGGGTAATACAGGGGGAGCCATCTATAAGGGGCCAATACAGATGTGCAGTGTGTAGAGAGATGAGGATGGTGACAGAGTGTGGAGCCTAATATGTCTGTCTGGCAGATTCTGTGGATTCGTGGCTCAGAGAAGTTCTCATAACGGCACAGGGCAAATGGAAAAGAAGATGAAAAGGGAAGAACTCCGATCAGAGAAGACGTCTCATGTGAGTCACTTGATGTATCTGCACTGTAATGTATATGGTGTACAGAACCTGTGTAGAGCTGGGTACCTCTATATGAGTGTATGAGGTGATAGTGATCTGTGTACAGTGGATTAGTCAGTAGCAGCGGTGGTGTTAGTCCGTATGCGGTGGTAATATTTGTTGCTTGTTATCTGGCATATATATAGAGAAGGGCAAAACAACATGTCTCATATAGACAGAGGGGCAACAACATGACTATTATATTATATATGAACCATGTTGTTTCCCTGTATTCTGTATAGATGAGACATGTTGCACTGGTGTGACAATAAACCCTGCAGATTGCTGTTGGAAGTGCTGTCTCCATTGCGTTTTTTGGATACTTTGAAGCCAACCTGGTCTGGTTTGGTGCGGCACGCACGCACGGTTATTTTTTGTTTTTGCGCTGCTGAAAGACTGTATTGTGAATTAAAGTTTATGTTAACAATAATTAGTATTTTTTATTGTACGTAATTGTACTGGCTAGGGGCGGGGTTGCAAAGATGGGGGGTTTTGATGGCAGCGGCCGCGGGGGGTGGGGCCCAATTCGCACCTCTGCCCAGGGGCCCATAATGCTGTTAAGACGGCCCTGGACCTGGATACAGTAAGTATAGCTGTTATATAGCTGCCTTCAGGAGACTGGACCTGGATACACTAAGTACAACTGTTATTTAGCTGCCTTCAGAAGACTGGACCTGGATATAGTAAGTATAGCTGTTTTATAGCAGCCTTCAGGAGACTGGACCTGGATACAGTAAGTATAGCTGTAATATAGCAGCCTTCAGGAGACTGGACCTGGATACAGTAAGTATAGCTGTTATATAGCTGCCTTCAGGAGACTGAACCTGGATACAGTAAGTATGGATGTTATATAGCTGCCTTCAGGAGACTGGACCTGGATACAGTAAGTATAGCTGTTATATAGCTGCCTTCAGGAGACTTAGATTTTGAAAGTTAAAACGACAGCGATGCTTTGAAGCACAAATTTTCCACCATAATTGTTCTTTTTAAATGATAATCTGCATAAAAGTCATAACATTTCTAAACTACTTTGCATTATTTTTTATGTACCACCAGCCTATAGATGGCAGAGACTGGAGAGCCAAAAGATGTTTTAGACCATTTGTTTTTACCGTCAGTCCCTTTTTATGTTAGAAACAGTCACGGCAGATGCCAGCTGAAGGCGGACATCGGTGGAAAGTTTGATCTAGTGTGTCGGATTCTTTCGCCAGTTGTCAGGTGCAGTCGTTGGCAATTCATTAAAAGTTTTTTGTGCCAAATGACAGATCTGTATCCAATCGACAGAATCCCAGGCCGGGCCACAGATCAAGGCAGAGATCAGTCATCAATTTGTTGTTTTGACTTCTAGCACTGTGGTCCAAAACAACAACCTGCACAGACCGACTGGGAATGACAAGTCTTTTACAAAACGGCCAGCTGACTCTCTGATGGTGGGTAAGCTGTACCGCATGTGTATTAGCAAATTGCTTTCCTGCTTACATTCTGTTCTGGGAGTTTCCCTTATGAGGCAGATGACAATTGCCCCATAACATGGAGAAAAATTCCTTCCCGACTCCAATATGACAATCAGAATCATCCCAGGATCAGCGTCCTATCAACGTAACCTACTGCCCATAACTTGTAATATTATACTATATAGAAAAGCATCCAGGCTTCCCTTGTATTCAGTCCCATAAAAGTGATAAGTAAATTAACAGCTCATTTTAGAAAGCGGAAGGCAAAACCCCCCATGAGGCAGATGACAATTCCCCATCATAGGGAGAAAATTCCTTCCCGACTCCAATGGCGATCAGTATAATCCCTGGATCAGCGTATCACCAGAAATCTAATGCCTATAACTTATAATATTATATTTTTCAAGAAAAGCATAAATGCCTCCCCTATACTTATATAATGAATCAGCCACGACGACATCATGTGGCAGAGAGTTCCACAGTGTCACTGCTCTTACAGTAAAGAATATAGAGTGTTCCATAGTCTCACTGCTCTTACCGTAAAGAATACACATCTGTGCTGATGGTGAAAGCTTTTTTCATCGAGATGTAGAGGATGCCCCTTTGTTACAGGGCGACAGAGGAGCAAACAAGCGCTGTCAGTGCTCATTTGCTCCTCGTTCCCCGCTCGCTGCCAGCACTATTAGACGCGGCAGCAGTGAGCGGGAGAGAACCAGGGGGGGCCTCGGAGAGGTGCGGGGGGGGGGGGGGCTACCTGGGTGATCGCAAGATCGCCAGGAGACGTCAGGAGCCCCTGAAGCAAGTCAGAGCAGAGGCCGATAAAGTATCTGGGCCGCGGGGGTTAAAGGGGTACTCCAGCGGGGGGGGTGCACTTTTTTGCTGGGACCGGGGAGGAGGTGGCTGAGGGAAAAGACGTCCACTCATCTCCCCGATTCCAGTGGCGGGTCCCGCATCGCGGCGCTCCGGTGCCCGGCCGCTTCCGGGTGTCTGACGCGGGCCAGAGACGTGACGTCTCAGGTCCGCTCAGCCACTCAGTGAAGGAGGCGGGATCCCGGAGAGGTGAGTGGACGTCTTTTCCCTCAGCCACCTCGTCCCCGGTCCCAGCGCAAAAGTGCCCCCACGCTGGAGTACCCCTTTAATGGTGCTGACTGACATACTCGCAGCAGAATGACAATCCCGGTGCGAGTATGTCATCCCATTGAAGTGAAAGGGAAAGTATCCGCAGCAGATTTAGCTGCAAACTTGTGTCGTAAAATCCGCTACGTGTGAATCCGGCCTAAGACACATCCCTTCCTTCTCAGCGCCTCCTGTGCAATAGAGACATATCAGCAGGTTAGATTTATCTAGCCTGCTGATAGTCTTCTTTAAATGACGGCCATCGAATACAAATGGTTGCCATTTTGACAGTGTATGAACATAGCCTTACAATGTATTTACAAACCTTTAACAAATTTTCATCTAGATAATTTTCATATAAAAACTGAAAAATGGTCCACACACTTTAAATTTGGAAAGACGGCTGGAAAAAAAACAATTAAAAGCTGTAACGTTTACACAAGAAAACAATTATACAAGAATATGATTCATGAGCAGAAATATTCCTACAATCTATTATCCCACCACAGAATGTGTGTAACAATGATTTATAATCCTCCAAGCTCAACAATTACCAATGAACATCTTAAAGTGTTCTGTGTTACGAGACGTCTCTCTCTATGAGACAATACGATAATTACAGAATCAGGTCAGATTGTCATGATTTCATGTTGTATTCTTGCTGAGCCGGGATATGACAGGTATATATATATATGACTAAACTGGTATATATATATATATATATATATATATATATATATATATATATATATATAAATATATATATATATATATATATATATATATGACAGGTATACAGCTACGTGTCATCCATGATGTGCTACGTGATGACATCATCCTACTAAAGTGAGGGGAGAAAAGAACAATAGAATCACAATTATTCCTAAACCCTCAGTGATCCCTCTTGTACACGTACGTATATGACTTCATACAATCTTCCAAAACATATCAGCTGCTGTATGTCCTGCAGGAATTGGTTTATTCTTTCCAGTCTGACACAGTGCTCTCTGCTGCCACCTCTGTCCATGTCGGGAACTGTCCAGAGCAGCAGTAAATCCCCATAGAAAACCTCTCCTGCTCTGGACAGTTCCTGACATGGACAGAGGTGGCAGCAGAGAGCACTGTGTCAGACTGGAAAGAATACACCAATTCCTGCAGGACATACAGCAGCTGATAAGTACTGGAAGACTGGAGATTTTTAAATGGAAGTAAATTACAAATCTATATAAAACTTTCTGACACCAGTTGATTTAAAACATTTTGTTTTGCCGCCAGAGAGATAGCAGCTGATCAGACTGCACTACCTTTCATCCTAGATGCAAATCAATGTTCTTAATTATTGAAGACAACAGGAGCACAACAGCTACTATACAGTGAGGTGTTCCCACGTATATCTTTTACAGTCCTATACTGTCAGTCTGGGCTCTGTAGTGTCATCCGTATCACTCAGCATGTCCGATTCTTTATAACAGACTGGTGGGAAATCATGTTTTCTAGCTTCTGCTCATCAAGATCAATGTAAAAAAAAATGCATCCATTTATGTAATGTATAGAATATACGTATATGATTTTTTTTTTCCTTAACTGTGCACGTTTTTTTTCCTCTGCTATTCTAGAACACAAATGTGGGAGCCCATCCGGCCTGAATGCATGCCACCATGTTGGGATATTGGTATATGTATAGTACAATTATATGGTCGGTTGGAATGACCTGTAGATTTGCCAAAAATAAAAAACTTGGTCAGTTAGATGATTGCACTATGATGGTTCACACTACATTTTTGCAGTCTGATTTTTTTCATCCTCTTTTTCAAAAACCGATGCAATTATGTGCATTCGTTTTGATAAATTTTTCCAGTGACTTTCATTATAAATAAAATAAGGATTAAAACGGATGCACTTTTTTTTTTTTTTAGCCTACGCAAAAACGTGTTTGCCCATGATGTTTTTGTGTCCGCTAAAAAAACAAAAAAAAAACAAACAAAAAAAACATCCGTTTTGATCCATTTTTTATAATGGAAGTCAATAGAAAATTTAATCAAAACGGATGCACACAATTGCATTGGTTTTTGCAAAAACGGAACACAAGAAAGCAGTGTGAACTCAGCCTAACACAAAATAAAAAGTAAAAAAAGAAATAAATAATAACCTACAAAGGAAAGCATAAATGTAAAAGCTTCTGCAAACGATCATATTAATAACCTTGCTTTTTTTTTTTTAGTAAAACAAAGGTGAGCTGCCTTCCTAGACTTTTTGGTAAATTCCCTTCAGCATTTCTGACAGGGGCGACTTATGGAGTTATGGAAGCCAATTAAGGGACAGGACCAGTGTGCTGGAGGTGGCCATGGAGTCTGTCAGAGCCGTCACTTATGCAGCGTAATTGGCTGCTGCAGCGATTGAAGATGGAATAAACATTTAGTCAAGGTGTCCCATGTGATCTGGAGCTCCATCACCGCTCATACCGGTAACCCGTCAGAACGGAAAAGGAACTCCTGAAACTCCTCGGAGAATTCAGGTAGCAGACTGGAAACGTGTCCTTATGTTCCTTGAAGTTACAAAAAGAATGGTATAGATGGTAGGGAGGAGATCTTTGCATCAAACCTGGTCAGATCCTCAGCATTTCCAGATGTCATACCAAGAAGAATATGCTTACAGTAATGAGGCCAGCGCACAAAACAGAAAAGCAATACAAAAAAGTAAAAATGGACCAGCCCTATGTAAATACCAAGGACACAGACAGACATTGAAACGAATGTAACACCGGTACATCTCTTTTCTGCTTATTACATGGATAGACTGGAGCTGGTGCAGCGATTCTGTTGCCACGGTCCTTCATGGTGCATCACCTCATTGCAGTAATTTATTCATTCATTTAATTACCATCCAGCCGATTCCCGCGTACGACGCCGTTCTGTTCCCGGCAAAGCACTGGAGGCGGGTCTGTCCGCCCCCCAGTTGAAGGATATGCCCACCCCTCTATGAGGAGTCTCTTTTGATTCTAATGGAGCCGCATTATAGAGGGGAGGGGGTTTCCCCCACTGGGGACGGGCTGGCCCACCTCCAGTTCTTCACCCGAGGATAGTGCCCGGTAATAGAACAGCCCATATGCGGGAATCGGTTGGATGGCAATTAAATGATGAATTACTGCAATGAGGTGATGCAGTAAGGGCCCTATTACCCGGGACAATTATCGTACAAATTATCATTACATTGTTCGAATTTAACCATGAACCCCGATGAATCCCCCGGCTGCAAATGACGACAGCTCAGGGGGCCCAGTGTAATGCAAGGGTGGGCCCCATAGTAGCTGCTATGTCTGCTATGGTGGCAGTCATGCCCATGCATACAACAGATATGTAATACAGCTGTGTGCATAGGCCCTTAGAGATAGTAAAGTTCTATGAATAATAATCCTAGCTATAGTTATATTGCAATGTGACTACCTATGAACCATGGATTGTCCGCAGAACGTGCCACGGTGGGTCGAGCTTTTCTTTGCTCCTTATATTGAACGGATTGTGATAAATGGTTATAAAAAAGTGGTAGTTACTTGTAAAGGGTAATACAAACACTGACATTTCCAGACGATGAGAGTCCAGCTGCTTCCATTTACATCTCGTAATAAATCGGTACATGATTTATTATGGTGCTGAGCATAAAAGACGTAGAATATCAATTTATCCTGTATATGAAAAGAACAGACATTTACAGGAGCGGCTTTGTGCACCGATTATACAGACGATACTGATGTTCTAGAAGAAGGAGACTTCTTATCAAACCAAAGATCCGGCAGATCTGAGAATAGGATTCTAACAAGGAACAGCGGGAAGCTAAAAAGCCATCAAAGCGGTGACACCAGGCTAAAATATAGCCGCCATTTAGAGTAAGTGAATTGATGGCAGGGATTCTCATGATAGACACTGATGTCATATACTGAGGAAGCGCCAACGTTATCATATCCAAGGGAATTCTGCTCACAGCATCGTAATGCAGAGCCACACGGCACATTGCAAACCATGTGCCAATACTGAGTATTAGGGGAGCACCCAGAGTGGGGGGGGGGGGCAGGTCCCTTACCCTAACCCTGCCCCCCCCCACCACCAACCAAGAAACTCAGAGGAAATGCTGTAAGGGCAAACGCAATGCAAAAAGTAGTACAAAGCAAATTGAGTTAAAGGAAGTACCATAGAACCTGTAAACTACCAGGCCCGGTCACAATTTGCTGCTACCATGAAGCTTTTCTTTTCCTTTATTGTACATCTCCATTGCTGACACGGTTGTAGCACCCAGTTCATATTACTATATTATACAGTGGTGCCCACCTGTCTAGTACCCCTAGAAAGCAAGAGTATGGTACGCAAGAGTGTGAAGATGAGGGAGGCACATCAAGGGAGAGACTGCCAGTGCAGCTGACGGCACGGCACTGCCATTCTTCCTACCAGTGTGGTGGGGGGAACTTTCTATTGGGGTCCAAACTAAACTTCCAATACTCATTACAGAAACTGCCTAAGGTTCCTATTACAGGGGGGCGATTATCAGCCCAACGAGGCAGAATCAGGCAGAAATCGCCCAGTGTAATAAAAACAACAATCAGCCAAAAGAGCTGATCGTTGTCTTTCAGCATGTTATAATATCATTGGCCAATGAAAGTAGATAGAGAATAATAAAGATGTATACTTACCTGCCCATGCTCCCTGGTCTCCTCCTGTCTCTTCCCAGCTGATCAAATCCACCACCGCAGCTTCTAAATCTCTCTCTCTGAAGTGACAGATGGCTCAGCCTATCACTGGCCGCGGTGTATACCACTGGTAAGTATATAGGATTAAGAAAATAATGACCAGCTCCCTGCACCTGCTTACAATCACTGCTCACTGCTTACCAAGCCATAAAAGAAAGGGAAATCCGTCAATTCGAGTGGGCTATGATTATGATCTATGAGATTGAAATGCATCAGTTAAACTATCATGGATTTTAAAAATTGTGAAGATAAATAAAGATATTGTGAACTTGCTTAAGTTGCTGGACTTCCCTTTCTTCTATAGGTAAGTATGTTTATTATTTAGTGTATAAGGCAAGGGCTGCATGGATATAACTAACGATGTCTGTGCAGCCCTTGCAGCATATCTTCTAAGACAAGAGGGAAATAGGTGCGAGTCATTGTGGCATTGCCCGCATGCAATGCGCATACAATGCACTCGTCCCTCTTCTGTATACTTTACAAGTGGAGTACTGGAGAGCAGAACAGGTAGGACTTTTTTTTTTCTTTCTCTCCACATAATCCCTTTAACGACTCATAGAGGTTAACAGATCCATATACCTGAGACCCTTTATCTGCCCTTATAGGCAGGGCATAAAGAAAAAATAAACTGTGCTATGCGAATCACTAGTTTTTGCGTTCTTAGGTAACTATTCTATGATGACCTGGAAAAAAATATTTATGTGCCATGCCAATATCTGCCTGGTCTGATACATTACATGGTGGTTAAAGGAAAAGTCCGGCTTTAGCTAAGGCGGCAGGGGA